>NC_060076.1:88267911-88572457 GCF_922984935.1 Meles meles | reverse complement strand
TACGCAGCACTCCTGCTCACCAGTGGCCTTAGCCTACCCCTCCTCCCCAAAGGTTAACATCAGTGTGTGTATCTCTAAGAACACTGTGGCTTTGTGTCTTCTTTTCCAGGAAGATGGACATGTGGGCATTTACATGGCCACTTTACTAGCATTTCTTCTTGCGTCCTGTGTGGAATCTGTTCTCTTAGTCCTCCCTCCCCACTTCCTTAACATTCCTATGTTTATTTTTCATGCTTTATCTCCAACTCAAAATTCTCCCCCTTGAACTTGGAGTAGATTCTATGAAGTATCTCCTCTGAGATGCAACACTAGCAGCGGCATCTCAAACATTTCCAAATATGAACTCCCTGTGCCTTCAACCAGCTTGGTCTTCCTCACATACTCAATATCTCCATGAATGGCTCTGTCATTCCATGGAGCTGGGAGTCACACTTCACTCCTCCCTCCTGTTTATCTCATTTTCCATGTTCAGTCACCAGGCTGTGTTGATTCTACACCCCACCCCCTCCCACCCCCCCTCACCCCTGCGGACTTTATCTCGTATCTGCCTACTCCTCATTCTCCACTGTGGAACCTTCAGCCAAAAATTTCATTATCTCTTGCCTAAAGTACTGAACAACTTCATGTCTCCCTGCTTCCCACTTGCCAGGGTGATTTTTCTAAAGACACGTGTCAGTTCTATTACTGCCTGGTCTGAAATGTTTCACAGTTCCCCACATCTTTTAGCATAAGGCCAACGCTCTTTAGCATGGCATGCGACACACTTGATCTCCCACCTGTTGCTTATCTATTTGGCAAAAATCAATGTACTTCGGAACTCAGAAAAGTCAGTGCTTTCTTTGTTCTCTGAAAAGGTAGGTGCTCTATCCTTCTTTTCTTGGAGATCTCACCACCTCCAAGAAGCTTCCTTTTCACCCCGTGACACTGGGTTTGGTGCCTCTTCTCTGTCACTCACTGTGTTTCCCTGTCCCACAGTTCCCACCATATTGCACGGGGACTGCCCATTGTTACTGGATTCCTCCACAGTTAGACTAAGCCCCTGAAAGGACTTGATCATATCAGAAATGGACATTGTGCCTTGTTCTTCTCTGTGTTGCATACATCTCGGCATGGTACTGACCCATAATAGGCATTCAAGAAATGTCTATTAAATAATGCATTTGGTAAAAGAGAATCAAGTATTAGATGATGACTGGACTTGATATGGAAATATCTAGAAATTATGCATATAAAATTCACTGAGAAGATTCTACTCTACTGTTTGAGAAATCACTTTCCATGCTCTCAGGTCCAAGTTTCTTATCCCTTCAACCATAACTAAATGTGGGATGAGCATCTACTCTGTGTCAGAAATGTCACAGTGCACCAGGGATATCTAGGATGTCAAGCTGTCGGTGGCGTTATCTCTCCCTCAACTATCTGACAGTTCAGGTTAGAGACATGGCTAATAACAACTGATTATATTGCAACAAGACAGTTGTTATTAATAGAAGGGATATAGAAAGTCAAAGAAAGAAATATCTTATTTTTCAGAGACCAAAATAAGAAAGAGGTGATATTTGAATCTTGAAGATGGGGGTTGATGTTTATCAGGATGATGAAGGTTTGGGCATGAGTATATTATGCGGGGAAAGATCAGCCCCAATATTAGGCGTTTGACTAAATTTGGGGGATGGGAGGCAGAGGGCTCTGCTGGACAAAATTGTGGAGGTCAATCCCTACCACGCCCAGAAGTTTAGACGTTGACTTCTAGGAGATGAGGAATCATTGAGTGGTTTTAAATAAGTTGAATCCAGTTTGCATTATTAAAGGATCATTTGGGTAGCTTTATGGAGAGTTTTAAAAGGAGAAGCAGCAGCAAGATTAGTTAGGAGAGTATTGCAATGTTGCAGGCTAGAGATTATGAAGGCACCATATCCCAGTGGCTACAGCTGTCGACCCCTACCTTCACATCCCAACTCTGTTGGCTGCTAGTTCCAAGTTATTCAACTTCTCTGTGCCTCAATGTCCTCATCTGAGAATTGGGCTTGTAATAAGACTGATGAGATAACCATCCAAGATGAAGTGGACATTAATACAACGTGCTTAGAACAATGTCACCTTAATTCTAGGAGGGCATGAACCAAAAAGAACATAGAATAGAGTAATCAAGTCCAAAAAAATACTTAGCAAATAAAATTAAAAGCATCTGGATTCTGATAATACATGAAGGTAGAGAAATGGGTAACTCCAGGATGATTCCCAGGTTTTTGGCCTGAGCAATGGGGTGAGTGGTGGCGCCTTTCAGAACAGGAGGAACAGGAATTTTTTTGAAGGTCAGGGGTTGTTATTAAGTTTGATTTTGTAAGTGTTGAATCTGAGTTTTTTTCCAGCACATTCAGAAGGGCTTATAGGCTGTTGGGAATACAGATGTAGGTCTCTAGGGAGACACCCCCAGGCTGAAGATGAAGATTTGGTCCTGTCAGCAACCAGGTAGGAATTGAAGCCATAAAATTGTATGGCCAGAAGGAGACAGTACAGGTTAAGAAGGTGGTCGAAAGCAGAGGTCTAGGGTACACTGACCCAGAAGCAGTAGCTAGGAGAGAAGGTCCCAGAGAAGGAGGCTGAGCAAGACAAAATAGAGGTTGAAGAAGAGAATCATAACAAAATAAATTAAAGAATGGATAAGGTCACCTGTTAATTAACATTAGGTGTCTGATAACACACTATACCAGAGCAATGGCTCCAAATTCCAAATTTTTTGAAAGTAATGTGTCAGCAGCCTGTTTCATTGAGTCCAGCCTCAAGCCTTTGAAGCTACATATTTATACTAATCTGCATAAACAGTTTGTATCCCAGAAGCAAAGCAAGACTATGATATTGTGGCTGCAATATTTCAATTTTCCATTTCAGGAATCAGGCTGTATGTAGCTCAGTTTTCTAACAAACACTTATTGTGTGTTAAATCAAGAGCTAAAACACCTCCAAGGATTGAATCTTTGACAGGACAATTATACAGTGGATGAGGAGAGAGTCACGTGATTCTTTGGTTCACCCTTTTGGTAACTCAGGAATTTAGACCAAATTTCCCGGTGTGATTCACTTGAACCCACACCTAATCTATCAAACATTTTTTTTTTAAAGTATCAGTAGGTGATACTTGCTCAGGAGAAAATCAGTTAGCATTATGTCATAGAATTCTTGTAATTAAAATTATGCTACTGAGGGTCTAATAGAAGGTAGGATAAAATGTCCTCCATGTAGAAGTTTTAAGATTTTAAAGAAATCCCAACTCAGTGACAGACTCTGCAGTGTGAACCTGTGTATGTAGTTTTTACTTTGACTTATTCATCGTCTATGTATTGAACACCTGTTTTTCCCTTGCACTCTGCCAGGGGGCAGGGCATACAGTAGCACTCAAGGCAAAATACGCCCTGCTTTCATGGAGTTCACAGTCTGCTCAAAAAATAAACAGAAAAGTACACAAAAAATTGCTTTAATTTGTAATAAATGTTGTGATGGAAAGAAGGGGTTGAGTATGGGGGCTTGCAGATAAGAAGGAGATAACTCCCTGAAAAGAGGGTGGGGGAAGCCTTCCAGGAAGTGGTAATATCACACATGCAAAAGCCTGCTCAGAAATTCAAGGAAGAGATAAATATGGCTGAAGTTGAGCAAATGGGGTGGGTGGGTGAGAGCTTCAGGAAGAAGTGGGAAAAGTTTGAATGTTTCTTTAAATGCATAAGGGAGGGTTTACTTAAGAAGGAAGGTGACTGGTGTTTCCAGTTTAACTTCATGTTTAAGGGGTCTCACCCAGGACCTAGGCAAAATGTTGCAGCTATCCATATCACAAGACACATCATGGGCCATCATAGCGGGGTGCCATTACAAGGGGCAAGATTCTTTCTTGGCATTTCCCTCATTGGCATGGGTGTTTATGAACCTAAACAGCAGGTAAGGGCACTAAGCACTCCTTTGGAGCCCTGGAATAGTTTATACCGTGCGCTGGGGAGGTGTGCCCTACTGCTCTTGACAGGTTTGGGCGGCAGACTCCATTCGCTGTGAAGGAGTGTTTACTTGATCTCACTGGTGAGGTGATGTTTGAGTCAGGAAGGCTGAGCCTCTGTGAACCCACATAAGAAAGACTCTCATTCAAAAGGAGCATCAAAAAACTGGAGTGGTGCTAGCAGTCTTATAAACAAGATTTGGGGAAAGTAAACAGATTTCAAAAGAATTTTGCATCCTCTAGGAGCGACTGGGGTGGGTCAGTGGGTTGAGGGTCTGCCTTCTGCTTCTCCCTCCCTCTGCCCCTCCCCATGTTGCACTCTTGTGTGCATGCTCTCTCTCTCTCTCAAATAAATTAATAAAATCTTCAAAAAAAATGTAGATCCTCTAGCCAGACTCATCAAGGAAAAAAGAGAAAGGACCCAAATAAAATCCAAAACAAGAGAGAAGTAACAACTGATACCACAGAAATACAAAAGATTTTAACAGAATGCTACAAAAAACTATATGCCAACAAAATGGACAGCCTAGAAGAAATGGATAAATTCCTAGAAGCATATTGTCTTCCAAAAATGAGCTGGGAAGAAGTAGAAAATCTGAACAGGCTGATTAGTATTAACAAAATTCAACTGCTAATAACAAAAACTATTGAAAAAAAGAAATCCAGGACCAGAGGGATTCACAGGTGAATTTTACCAAACATTTAAAGAAGAGTTGATATTTTCCTCAAACTATTCCAAAAATGAGAAGAGGAAGAAAAGCTTCCAAATAGTTTCTATGGACGATCCCAGCCAGCCAGTATGGATAATATGAGTAATACCAAAATCAGATAAACACACACACACCAAAAAAGAACAAGAAGAAAGAAGGAGGAAGAAAACTAATGGCAATATCTCTGATGAACATAGATGCAAAAATTCTCGACAAAATATTAGCAAATCACAGTCCACAATACATTAAAAGAACCATTCACCGTGATCAAGAGAGGTTTATTCCAGGGATGTAAAGATGTTTCAATATTTGCAAATAAATCATTGTGATATACCACATCAAAAAAATGAAGGATGAAAATCATAGGATCATCTTAGTTGATGCATAAGAGCATTTGACAGATCCAACATCCATTCATGATAAAAACCTCTCAATAAAATGGGTTTAAAGGGAACATATCTCACAATAATGAAGGCCATATATGAAAAACCCACAGTGAACATTTTATTCAATAGAGAAAACCCGATAGCTTTTCCTCTGAAATTAAGATTAAGACAAGGAGTTCTACTCTCACCACTTTTATTTCACATAGTACTGGAAGTACTATCAGCAACGATGAGACAAGAAAAAGAAATTAGAGGCATCCATATTAGTAAAGAAGAAATTAAACTGTCACTATTTGCAGATGGCATGATATTATTCATAGGAAACCCTAAAGATTCCATCACAAAACCACAAGAAGTAATAAATGAATTCAGTAAAGTTTTAGGATACAAAATTAATACCTAGAAATTAATAGCACTGCTACATACTAATAAAGTAACACAAAGAGAAATGAAGGAAACAGTCCCATTTACAATTGCACCAAAAAGAATAAAATACCTAGGAATAAACTTAACCAAAGATGTGAAAGACTTTACTCAGAAAAGTATAAAATACTGATGAAAGCAATTGAGGATGACGCAAACAAATGGAAACATGTATACTGTGCTCGTGAATTAGAAGAATTAATATTGTTAAAATGTCCATATTGCCTAAAGCAATCTACAGATTCAGTGCAATCTCTGTAAAACACCAACAGCATTTTTTTACAGAACTAAAACAAATAATCCTAAAATCTGTGTGGCACCACAAAAGACCCTGAATAGCCAAAGCAATCTTGAACAACCACCACAACAAAACACAGCTAGGGGGTATCACAATTCCAGATTTCAGGATATACTACAGAGCTGCAGTAACCAAAACAATGTGGTACCTGCACAAAAAATAGACATATAGGTTAATGGGAGAGAATAGCCCAGAAATAAATCTATACCTGTGGTCAAATGTTCTCTGAGAAAGAGGCAAGAATATGCAATGGGGAAAAGATGATTTCTCTAACAAATTGTACTAAGAAAACTGGACAGCTACATGTAAAAGAATGAAACTGGACCACTTTCTAGCACCATACACAAAAATACACTCAAAATGGATTAAAGGCCTAAATGTGAGACCCGAAAGCATAAAACGCCTAGAAAAGAAGACAGTTATTTCTCCGACATCAGCTGTAGCAGCATTTTTCTAGATAGGTCTTCCAAGTTAAGGGAAACAAAATCAAAATTAAGCTATTGGGACTACACCAAAATAAAGAGCTTCTGCAAAGCGATGGAAACCAGCAATCAAACAAAAGCGCAACCTACTGAATGGGAGAAGGTATTTGCGAATGACAAATCCTGATAAAGGCTCATTATCCAAAATATATAAAGAACTTACATAACTCGACACCAAAAAACCCCAAATAATCTCATGTAAAAATGGGCTGAGGACCTGAAGAGATATTTTTTTTTTCCAAAAAAGACACACAGATGTCCAGCACACACATGAAAGATACTCAGCATCACTAATCATCAAGCAAATGCAAATCAAAACCACAATGAGATATCACCTGATCCTCTCGGAATGGCTAATATCAAAAAGATAAGTAACAAGTGTTAGGGAGAATGTGGAGAAAAGGGAGCCCTCGTGTACTGTTGGTGGGAATGGAAATTGATACAGCCACTGTGGAAAATACTGTGGAGGCTCCTCAAAAAATTACCGTATGCTTCAACCATTCCCCTGTTGGGTATCTACCCAAAGAAAATGAAAACACTAATTTGAAAGGCTATATGCATCTTTATGTTTATGGCAGCATTATTTACAATTGCCAAGATATGGAAACAAGAGTCCATCCATAGACAAATGGACAAGGAAAATGTCAGAGAGAGAGGCGGGAATATTACACCGCCATAAAAAGACGGTATTATGTTATTTGCAACAACGTGGATGGACCTAGAGGGTATTATGCTCAGTGAAATAACTCAGACTAAGAAAGGCAAATACCGCATGATTTCACTCATATGAGGAATCAAAAACAAACAGGAAAAGCAAATAAGCAAACAAAGCAGAAAACAAGATCAGAACTGTAAACACAGATAGCGAGCTCATGGTCGCCAGGGGAGTGAGGTATGGATAAGATGGGTGAAGGGGAGGGGGAGATGCAGGCTTCCAGTTATGGGATGAATAAGTCACGGGTGCAAAAGGCAGAGCATAGGGAAGGCAGTCAATGATGTTGTAATAGCGTTGCATGGAGACAGATTTTAGCGACCCCCCCCCCCCCCGTGAGTGTTGTGTAATACCTAAATTGTCGACTCACTATGCTGTGGACCCAAAACTAAGGTAACATTGTGTTTCAACAACACTCAAACAAAAATTAATTAATTATTCAAATTAATAATTATTTTTCTTAAAAAGAATGCAGCATTCCCTGACACATAGGGACAAATACTCTTGTGGTTTTCGGGAGCTAGCTTTGCGGTTACTTGGGACTAGCGGGCTGGCTGGCTGAATGAATGAATGCACTTGGCATGAATTGGGACACGGCCTGGTGTAATGCTAGTCAACTTGACTCTAGAGGCAGCCAGACCTCGCCACTCTGAGCTTCTGGGACCCTCTGCTTGTGCATCTGTAGTGCGGGGATGATGGTTCCTCTCTGAGAGGTTGGATGAAGATTGGAGATGATGTATATTGAGGCATCTGCTATGCTAATTGGCATGGGTAATTTGGTTGCTATTTTTACTATCATCATCCCAGGCTCCTCACTTGGTGCCTTTGGCTTTCATCCATCTTCTAAATCACCCAACTGAGGTTTCGTCCTGCGCCCTCTCATTGCCAGCTGGTCATCTCCCTGCTGGGTGGTACCCCTCATCTCTTGTTAGGCCCTGCTCACCCTCCCCTGCAGCCCACAAACCCACCCTCGTCCTCCAGACCTTCCAGCATCCCCACCGCTCCTCTAAATAAGCCAAATGACTGGACATTTTTTTCCTGTCTAGAACCCTCTTTCCTTACTCCTCCACCTCCTCATCTTTCAAGGCCAGGTGACATTTCTGAGGCAGGAAGTTGGGGCCCAACATGTGAGTCTTGATTGAAAACAAGGAAGTAAATCGATTGCAGCCTCGTTTGCCATCCTATTTACCAAAGGTGCTCCTGGAAGCTTCTGGTTACCTAAGGTATTTTCATGGTCGGTGACTTCTCTGCATACAGTCCCATTAGGTTTGGTTATTTTTCGGATCCTTCCTTGTAAAGCTGTCTTTCAGAGCCCAGAGTTCCAGTGGGAAAGAATGTTCTCTCTGGGAAGTGGGAGGGCCCCCTGATCCATGCTGGGGAAATTTGATAAGGTGAGATGCATCTGTAGAAATCCAGTGGGTGTTGTACCACACCTGCTCACCACAAGCAAATAGGTTTAAGGCTTTATGAGCCCCCCAAATGCCCTGAGAGTTTGTAAAAACTAAAGATCTTAGTCAAATGAGAAACCTCTCCCAATGGATGAGCTTATGACTCAAACTGCAGGGAGGTGGGCCAGGAAAGGGGTTCCCCAGGGAGCAGTGAGAGCAGGAAGCCCTCTCTGTTCTCCATCTCATTAACCCCGGAACTCTCTAACAGTGTCTGCATGGGTTGTCTTTTTGTGGAGAAAAATGTGTAACTCATTCAGTAAAGGAACTCCTTCTCTCTATCTCTCTCTTTTTTTAAAAGATTTTAATTTATTTATTTGACAGAGAGAGAGAGATCACAAATAGGCGTAACTCATTCAGTAAAGGAACTCCTTCTCTCTATCTCTCTCTTTTTTTTAAAAGATTTTAATTTGGGGCACCTGGGTGGCTCAGTGGGTTAAGCCTCTGCCTTTGGCTCAGGTCATGATCCCAGCGGCCTAGGATCGAGCCCTGCATCGGGCTCTCTGCTTAGCAGGGAGCCTGCTTCCTCCTCTCTCTCTGCCTGCCTCTTTGCCTGTGATCTCTGTCTGTCAAATAAATAAATAAAATCTTTAAAAAAAAAGATTTTAATTTATTTATTTGACAGAGAGAGAGATCACAAATAGGCAGAGAGGCAGGCAGAGAGGTGGGGGAAGCAGGCTCCACGCCGAGTAGAGAACCCGATGTGGGGCTTGATCCCAGGACCCTGGGATCATGACCTGAGCCGAAGTCAGAGGCTTAACCCACTGAGCCACCCAGGCACCCCACTCCTTTTGTCTTTTAGATGAAATGGGAACCATGTCAATAACAGGGAAATGGAGTCTGAGTGTGGGCACTGAGTACCTCACAGAGTCCTCAAGCCCTCTTTTCACACTGGTCTTTCAGAACATTGTGGCCATTTACCCTGAGGGCAGGAGAGGTTGAACCTCTTCTTGAGCAGGAGTCTGGCCAGCCCAGGGGGAGTGGCTGTAAGATACTAGCATCAGTCACCCCAGAGAGCCTAGCGAGACAGCCTTCGAAGGACGCTCGGAGTTAATGAGTCCTACGCTCATGCCCTCGGAGCTTCTGGTCAGCATTTCAGCTCCCCCATTCCTCATCGTGAGCAAACAGCCAAGATTACCAGAGAGCTTAGGAAAGCCTCCAACAATCAGATGAACAACTAAAAATGGAACAGGGAAGACCTAGGCTATTCGGGGAGAAGAAAACTTCATCTCCATCAACGATAATAAATATCCACAGAGAGGGGATAACACATCCAGGAAATCAGAATGTGACGCTGTAATAAAGGGACATTTAGAAAACAAAAAGAGCTTTTGAAAAAAAAAAAGGCTTTTAATAGCAGAAATGAAGATAATTCAAAAAGGGATTAGACGATAAAGCTGGGAAACTCTCCCAGAGTGTAAAGCAAAATGACAAAGGGGGAAAGACCAGAAACTAGAGGAGCCGTCCAGAAAATTCAACACTTAAATGATAGAGGGTTTTGTAATGGAAGAAACATGGGGGAATAGAATTGTTGATGAAATGATTCAAGAAACATTTCCAGGACTGAAAAAAGATGGGCTGCTGGATCCAAGGACTCCTAGCAGAACGAATGAGGACAGACCCCCATCACTGCACAGCTTCCATTTCCGGCGACCCTGGGGACCAAGGAATGTCACATCATGCAGAGAGGAGAGGCAAGAGGTCACCCGCAGAGGAGCAGCAGCCAGAACAGGCTGAGACTCCCAGATAGCAACCCTGGAATCGAGAAGATAAGGAGCCACACCTCCAGCATTCTGGAGAAAAATGTTTCTGCACCAGAATCCCACACTCAGCATGAGGGTAGAATAAAGATGCTTTCCGGAGAGCAGGATCTCAAGAAATCTGCCTCCCACAGCTGGCCCCCAAAAGAGGGAGTACGCTATGGAAAACGCAGAAAAAGTGGGATACAGAAAACAGAAGGTCCAACAGAGGAAAGAGGGAAGAGCGCCCCACCCCGGAGGTCAGCAGAGAGGGTGCCCAGGGGGCCAGCTCTGCCGAGGAGGCGGAGGGCAGCCTCCAGGGAAAGCATGCTGTCATCGGCCGGACTGATACTGGCGGCAGCTGTCCTGTCTTCAACTAAAGGCGACACGTCTGGGTGAAACTGGCCTATCTTATCTGCGCTTGGCCGGTCTCCCCTCCACGCCCTCTCCCGGATCCCCGGGGACATCTATCACACCCCTGCAGACGCCATGCGATCTGCTTTGCCCTATTCTTCTTTAAATTGTGGTGAAGTGTCTACAACAGTAGGTTTGCCTCTTTAATTATTAAAAATTTAAGTCTTTGTAAGGGTACAGTTTTAAGTCCCTTGGCAGTGTTGTGCAACCAGGCTCCAAAAGTGCTTTCATTTTGCACGTCTGAAACTCCGTCCCCAGGCAACAACTTCCCAATCCCCCTTCCCAGCCCCTGGAGCCATTCTTCGGCTTTCTATCTCCATGAATTTGACTGCATACCTCACAAAAGTGGAATTATACAATATTTATCTTATTGATTGATTGATTGATTTGAGAGAGAGAGAGAGAGAGAGAGAGAGAATGCAGAGCAGCGTGGGAGAGGCAGAGGGAGAGAACGTCCAAGCAGACTGGGTGCTGATCGTAGAGCCCGACAGGGGGCTCGATCTCATGACCCTGAGATCCTGACCTGAGCTGAAACCAAGAGTGGGAGGCTTAAACAACTGAGCCATCCAGGCATGTGTCTTTTACGACTGTATTATTTCACTGAGCATAATGTCTTTAGGACCCAACCATACTCCTGTGTATAGCAGAATTTTCTTCCTTTTTCAGGCTGAGTCATATTCCGTGCTACGTACACACACTTGCTTCTTCATTTACCCACTGAGGGACCCTGAGGTTGCTTTCATCTTTCCGCACTGTGAACAATGGCCTACAAATATCTCGGAGACCTGGCTTTTGATTCTATGGAGGATATGCCTAGAAGTGGGAATCCTGGGGGTAATTCCATTTTTTTTTCTAGAGATATAATGAGATACAATTGACATATGGTATCATGTGAGCTTGAGCGGTTACACGTGTTGATTTGATACACATGCGTGTTGCAGAATGACTACTACATAGTGTCAGTCCACACCTGCCTCACATCACATCCTACCATTTCCTTTTTGTGCTGAGAACATTGAAGATCTACTCTCTCTGCAGTTTTCAAGGACAAAATACCGTATTAGCTGCGATCAGGGTGCTGTATATTAGATCTTCAGAATGTACTCATCGTGTAACTGGAAGTCGGGACCCTTTGACCAACCATCCTATTCCCCCCAACCCTCAGCCACTGACCACCCCCGTTCTTCTAGTCTGCATTTCTGGGAGTTCGCCTTCCCTAGATTCACACACGAGTGACACCACTTCTATCTCTTTGTTTGTTTGACTGATTTCACTTAGCATCAGTCCCGTCCACGTTGTTGCAAAAGGCAGATGTCCTTCTTGCTCCAGGCTGCCTAACATCCCTCTTATCTGATGACATCCGTCATCTCTCAACACACACTCAGGTTCTCTCCATATCTTGGCTCCCGGGATTAGACCTGCAGTGATCACGGGAGAGCAGATAGCTCTTCCAGGTCCTGATTTCATTTCCGTTGGATCAACAGCCAGAACTGGAACAGCTGGGTCATATGGTGCTTCCATTTTTAAGCTTCCGAAGACCCTCCATACCGTTTTCCGCAGTGGCTGAAGCAGTGCGCATTCCCGCCAACAGTGCACAAAAGTTGCGACTTCTCTATATCCTTGTCAATGCTTTTTATTTCCTGGCTTTTTGATAGTCGCCATCCTGATGGGTGTGAGGTGGTGGGCCATCCTGATTTACCCTATTTGTGAGAGCCAGGGGAATCCCTGGTGAATTCAGAAGTTATTGGAGATCCCATTCTTTGGCCACCTGTCCAGCAGATGTAGTGTCTGGGCAAGTCTACAGCACCGTCAGATACCCTGACTGTGCCGATCTGGCTGGAGTTCCTATAGAACGTCCATTTGTCCAATAGGACTGTGAGAATCCCAGATCGCACTTAAAACCAGGCTTCCCTAATGACTCAAAGGATACAAGTAAGCAACAGGCACCCACAGAACGTTCTTCTTCTGGAAGGGTTCTAAAACCACCCGCTGCCCAAAGGTGCCCCTTCTCCTGCAGTAGGGACACATTTTAGTGTCTGGTCGGCAGATGAGTTTTAAACCATGGACGTGACTGCTCTCAGAGGCAGCTGTATCTGTGTGGAGCCTCTTGGTTTTATATGATTAGTTATACAGATAGGGAAAGCTTACCTGACTACCCCCTATGCTCAGCCTGCCATGACTCTTAATCCAAAAATTCTACATTTATTTACAATACCCAGTCTAAAGAGAGCAGGTAATTCCTATTGAAAATACTTTATATGTAGATTTCCCCCATGTCTTTCTACTCCTAGACATCATTGCTGGGCTTATCAGAGGTCTGGCTGAGGCATCCCCCAGGAGGGAACAAGTAAGTTACAGGACTGTGTTTATGCTTTTTCTCCCACTTCATCCCCAGGACGCAGATATGACCTTGCACACTGACTTCCCTCGTTGTCACTTCCTTGCACGCCCAGCGAACCTGCCCGCAGACTCTGCCTCCAGGACGGACCCTTTCCCAGAAGCCTTCACCTCAGGTGAGATCCCCTGTTTTTAACACAGCTAGGCTGTGCTTGCTACTCAGTGTTTTATTATTTTTTAAAGATTTTATTTATTTGACAAAGAGATCACAAGTAGGCAGAGAGGCAGGCAGAGAGAGAGGGGGGAAGAAGGCTCCCCACTGAGCAGAGAGCCCGATGCGGGGCTCAATCCCAGGACCCTGAGATCACGACCAAAGGCAGAGGCTTAACGCAAGGAACCACCTAGGCGCCCCACTCAGTGTTTTAAAACTAAACACATTTTGTTAGACACATCCATAAAAGCGTGAAATCTGCAGAGAACGGCAAGGGACTGATTAACCCAAAGCAAAAGGTAAATGTTTACTTGGAGGTGGGAGGGAGGGGATATGATTAGGAAATGTACAAGAGGTCTGTAAAGAGCTTCTTTATTTTTTTTTAAAGATTTTATTTATTCACTTGAAAGAGAGAGTGAGTGAGAGATAGTATGAGAGGGGAAAAGGTCAGAGGGAGAAGCAGACTCCCGATGGAGCCAGGAGGCCAATGGAGGACTTGGTCCCAGGACTCCGGGATCACGACCTGAGTTGAAGGCAGTCGCTTAACCAACTGAGCCAACCAGGTGCCCTATAAAGATCTTCTATAGATTTACTTCCTACCCAGGATATTATGGACCTGGGCCTTTACTGGTTTCCAAAATCTACAATTTAAAAAAAAATTTATTTATGTATTGAGAGGCAGAGACTAAGTTGGGGGGGCAGAGGGAGAAGCAGGCTCCCTGCTGAGCATGGAGCCCAATGTGGGACTCGATCTCAGGACCCTGGGATCAAAACCTGAGCCAAAAGCAGAGGCTTAACCAACTGAGCCACCCAGGTGCCCCTTCAAACCGTACTCTTCTCGATGCATGATACATTTTACAATAAGAAATAACTGAATAAATTATAATTGTCTGGTGATATTTCGGTGGTTAGAAGACATATCAGTGAATTAATTAGTATGGAAGCAAGGCCATCATTTTGACATGTATGTTCTGTGACATGTTCCCAAAAGTTGGCATGGGATGTGGGGTAGTAAAGGGAGAAAACCCTAGCCTCGGAGACGGCAGAGCCCCTGGGATCCTGACAGTCTGTCCTATCTACTACCATAGCTGTGCTCAGAAGACTGGTCTCTTACCCTCCCTGATCACTACTTTGCTCATCTGTGAAATGCGATACTGAGAGCGGGAAGAAGGCTCAGCTACTGCTTTCAGGGAGTTAGTGGCCAGTGGGACAGAGAGGTAAGTGCATGGGGGAACTACAGGTGCTGGAATGGGGACAAGCAGCAGGTGCACTGGGAGCGCAGAGACGGGATTGCTACAATTTGAAAATAGAATGGTGCCATATATTCAACAATTATGAGTTTTAAGCAAAGTTTTATACTTTAGGGTTTAAACAGGAGGCCTTAGAAATTCTGTCTTGCAAAATATAAAGAATCTTTTTTTAAAAATTTATTTATTTTTTTAAAAATTAATTTATTTATTTTCAGCGTAACAGTATTCGTTGTTTTTGTAAGGAATCACTCTTGCTTCCTACCTCCACACGTCCCACCTATGGTACTTCTCACGTTGTTGTGCGTTTATTCATGTTTGTGTCTCCCACTAGATCACGGCCTCCTGAGGGCAGGGCTCTGTCCTACCCATGGTTGTATCAGGGGCGCTTCGTGCATACACTGCTATTTCCCAAGGACGGAGAATCAAGTGTCGCCCCTTTGCAATGGCCACTCCCTACCTGCGGCCCCTCTCTGCCTCTTCAGTCTCTTGACATCCTGCCGTCCCTTGCTCAGTACACTCCGGACACCTTGGCCCCTCTCTGGTTATTCGGTCATGTTGAGCTCATTTTTGCTCAGGGCCTTTGCACTTACTGTTGACTCTTCCTGGAGTGCTCTTGCCTCGTCTGTTCTTGTCACTCAGCTTCCATGCAGTCACCTGTCAGAGGTCTGCCACCACCACCGTATCTAACATGGCCTTTTCTCTGTCTTCCCACCAGCCCCCTCTGCCCTATTGTCTTGATTTACCTTCTGCAAAGCATTTTCACGACCTGTAATCGCATTATGTATTTACTTTTTATTAGCTGTCTCTCTCCTTCATTTGTGGAGGGATCTCTAGTTCTTGTCATTGTCATTTCTGCTGTAGCTCCACTCACTAAGTTATTATCTAGCATAGAGTAACACTCGGTAAATTTTTTGAACAAATGAATTACTGGACAGGTATTCTAGAAGTATTACTGTAACTGAGATGGATAACTGCTTCCTGAAAAATTTCGCCATGAACAAAATTGACTCAAGATTAGTATGCTAATATGGTACCTGACACATGGCAGACACGCAATAAATATTTGTCCAATAGTGAACATACAGAATATATAAATAACTCCTGCAAGTCAGTTTTAAAAACCCAGAACCAATATATAAAATAGCAAAGGAAGAACTTTTAGAACCATGGGTTTAGCAAGGTTGCAGGATTCAAGGTCAATACACAAATATCAACCGTATTTCTTTTTTTAAAAAATATTTTATTGATTTTTTAGTTGACAGACAGGGATCACAAGTAGGCAGAGAGAGAGAGAGAGAGGGAAGCAGGCTCCCCACTGAGCAAAGAGCCCGATGCAGGGCTCGATCCCACGACCCTGGTTTCATGATCTGAGCCAAAGGCAGAGGCTTTAACCCACTGAGCCACCCAGGCACCCCCCAAATCGACTGTATTTCTATACACTAACAATGAACAATTGGAAAGCAACTTTGTAAAAAAGTACCACTTACAGGGGCGCCTGGGTGGCTCAGTGGGTTAAGCCTCTGCCTTTGGCTCGGGTCATGATCCCAGGGTCCTGGGTCAAGACCTACATCAGGCTCTCTGCTCAGCGGGGAGACTGCTTCCTCCTCTCCCCCTCTCTCTGCCTGTCTCTCTGCCTACTTGTGACCTCTCTCTCTGTCAAATAAATAAATAAAATCTTTAAGAAAAAAAAGTACCACTTACAAATTACAGTTCCCGAAAACAAGTATTTAGGTATAAATCCAAGACTATATGTGCAGGATCTGTATAATGCAGCCTGGGAAACACTGACAAAGGAAACATGAGCTAAATAGATTGAAAGCTACATACCATGTTCGCTGTTAAAATATCAGTGCTCCCTAAGTTGATCTACACGTTCAACACTGTTCTTATCAAAATCTCCGAGGCTAATTCTAAGGAATTAGATTAGTCAGTATGATTCAGAAAAAGAGGAACAAATTTGAGGAGTCATGTCACCAGATTCAAGGAAGAGTGCCAGCAATCAAGACAGTGTGGTATTGGCAGAAGGACAGACATCACAGATGAGTGAAACAGAACACAGAGCCTAGAAACTGACCTGTACATTATTGATCAACTGAATTTTTTAAAGATTTTATGTATTTATCTGAGAGAGAGAGAGAGCACAGAAGAGAGGAGAGGGAGAGTGAGAAGCAGACTCCCTGCTGAGCAGGACCCTGGGATCATGACCTGAGCCCAAGGCAGATGCTTAACCAACTGAGCCACCCAGGCACCCCTGACCAACTGATTTTTTACAAAGATGCAAAGGTGACAGAGAAGTTAGCTTTTTAATAAAGAGTGATTGAACTGGGTATATGCAAACAAGTGAACTTTGACCCATATCCTACATTATATACAAAAATACATTATACTATGGTGAATGCTGTGAAGTGTGTAAGCCTGAAGATTCACAGACCTGTACCCCTGGGGCAAATAATACATTATATGTTAATAAAAATAATTAAAAAAATAGATTATAGATGTAACTATAAACCTAAAAACATAAAACTAATAGAAGATAATGTATGAAAAAAATCCTTATGACTTTGGGTTCTGCAAAGATTTCTTCGCTATGCCACCGGAAGCATGACCCTCAAAAGAACAAACTGATGAGTTTGAGCATCATCAAATTTAAAAACTTCTGCTCTGCAAAAGACACTCCAGAGAATGAAAAGACAAACTACGTCTGGGAGAGAACATTTGCAAATCATATATCCAACACAGGACTTATATCCATGATAAATAAAGAGCTCAGGAAACCCAATAATAAGAGAATAACAACCAATTTTTAAGATAGCCAAAAGATTCGAACAGATACTTTATCAAAGAGGATACATGTATGGTAACAGACGGTAACCACACTTTGCATGGTGAGCATTTTGTAATGGATATAATGGTCAAATCGCTGTGATATACCTGAAACTAATATAACATAGCATGTCACCTATATTTCAAGTAATATTTTTTAATTTGGAAAAAAATAATTGCTATTAAAAAAAGAGGCTATATGGATGGAAAATAGTCACATGAAAAGATGCTTCTCACCATTATTTTTTATGGAAATATAAATTAAAACTATAATAAAAGATAATTTTATATACATCAGGTTGTAAATATAAGTTTGAAAACTCCAAATGGTATGGAAGATGGGGAGACTATTAATAGGAGTGTGAATTAGAATGATTTCTTTAGCTTGCAATTTGGCACAATTAGGTTGAAGATTCATACACCCCAGGTCCCATCAACTCTGCTCCTAGACAGATTGAGAAAAACACTTGAACCTGTGCTCAAGAATGTTAGGTACAGCATCGCATAGTCGTGGGGGAAAATGTAGAAAAATGTCCAACCGGAGAATATATAATTGTGGTTTGCTCGTACAAAGGCATACCATATTGTAGGAATTAGCAAACTGTAGCCTTCGGTCAAATCCAGCCCAATGCCGTATGTGTAAATAGACCTTTATTGGAACCCAGCCGCCCCCATTCCTCAATGTATGGCAGCTTTCATACTACAGCGGCATTGTCAGGGGATTGCAACTAAGACCGTATGGCCCACAAAGCTGAAATTATTGACTGTCTGGCTTTTATACGAAAAGTTTGCTGATGCTTGCCCTACAGCAATGCAGAGATGAGTCAGAGGTACATACATGGTATCAGTCAACGCTCACCCAGAAAACAGAACCAGTGCAAGCCCACGGGAGCCAGTGGGAGACGTAAAGTAAGAGGTTTATTGCAAGAAATTGGCTCGCAGGACTGCGGACCTGGCTAGGCAGCTCTGAAATCCACCGGGCAGGTCAGTAGGAAGGACAGACCGAAACTGCCACGCACAAACTCAAGCTGCTGTCCACAGACGGGATTTCTTTCTCTTCAGAGAAGCCGCAGGGGTGCCTGGGTGGCTGAATCGGTTAAGTATCCCACTCTTGATCCCAGCTAGGGTCGTGATCCAGGAGTGAGTTTAAGCTCCACACTGGGGCTCAGACAGGGCAGGGTTGGTGGGGGAGGGAGAGAAGCCTCAGCTCTGCTCTTAATGCCTTTCAACTGATCGGATCAGCCCATACAAATTATCTAGGGTAATTTCCCTTACTTAAAAACAACTGATTATGGACTTTAATCACATCTATAAAAGACCTGCAGAGCAACGCCTAGGTTGGTGTTTCATTGACTAACAGAATTGTAGCCTAACGAAGGTGAACATGAGCCGGACTATCACACGGATCTACAAAGACGGATCTTGTGAGTGTAACGCTGAACAGGGACAACCAAAAGTTGCAACATGGTGTGTGAGGTATAGGCAGTCTTTACGTAAAAGCTGAAAACAAGCAAACAAGTGAACGGAGAGCTGATGGATACACGGATGTATGAAGCAGTGTGGAGGGAGGATAAACGGCCACGTTCCATCCTGACTG
Source organism: Meles meles (assembly GCF_922984935.1). Taxonomy (NCBI): domain Eukaryota; kingdom Metazoa; phylum Chordata; class Mammalia; order Carnivora; family Mustelidae; genus Meles; species Meles meles. The sequence goes on along the minus strand of NC_060076.1, from coordinate 88,553,648 downwards.
CCACTGCGGGGAAGGAAAGAAATGGAACTGGGGGTGAGTATATTGCATTTGTGATTTTTTTTTATAGATTTTTTTTTTTTTTTTGACAGAGATCACAAGTAGACAGAGAGGCAGGTTGGGGGGGGGGGCAGGAAGCAGGCTCCGCACTGAGCAAAGAGCCCGATATCGGGCTCGATCCCAGGACCCTGGGATCATGACCAGAGCTGAAGACAGAGGCTTTAACCCACTGAGTCACCCAGGCATCCCATGTGATTTTTTTTTTTTTAAGGCAAGAGACTCTAAAGCAAGTGAGGCATGTAAAAATCTTACTAGGTTTGACCCCTCTGTTGTAATTGTTTATTATATTATTGTTAGTACTTGCATGCATGTCTGCAGTCTTTCACGATAATTTTTTTTTTTTAATCATAATGAGTGCCCTTCTTCAGACAGGCCTAAAAAACATGTTCACAATGGGCCATCAAGTTGGAATTAGAACCACACTGGATAGGATCAGAGAGTAGAAGCTGTTTTTTTCCCCCTAAGTGCCAAATTTATGCCTTTGGTGGTTGCTTTGGGAATATATATATATATATATATATATATATATATATATATATGCATTTTTGGCATGGATCAGTGTTTCAGGGAATGAGCCTCAGCTCCCAGGAGCCAAGCCTGGAAAAGCACAGTGTTCACCATGCTCTCTAGCCTGTGCCCAGCAGAGAGCAGAGGAGGGTGTGAGTCATTCTTACTGGAGCCCTGACCTTGGCTGACCTCCACACTGTCAAGGTCTGTAGCCAAACAGAACTCCTGACTTCAGGAGCTAGAGATAAAGAGGCAGGTGGCCAGTCACATGGCACGTGGCCGCTGATGGAATGGGACTTGTTGGACCCCAGGGGGCTTTCATTAGTGCTGTCTATGTGTTCACACACTAAGCCACAGGGTGCTGAGGGTTCTTCCTGAAGAAAGTCAGATGATGTCTGATTTTCATAAGTGGTTTTATACACAGACCCAGAGAATGAAACCTGCCCCATGCCTATAGACATGGATCAAGACGTTTCATATGGCACATCAGCATTATGGCTTTTTGCAGAAATTAACTCCTTTTTTAAGATTAAAAAGAATTAAGGTCTCTGCAAAAATTTAGAGAATCTGAGAAGCCAAGGAAAAAAGAAAAAAAACCCAAAGTCTTCCAAGAAATCCTGATATTCCATGTTATTGGTAGTCTTTTTAAAAATTTGTTGTATGCATGTGTATTTTCCTACAGTTATGTTTTCAATAATGATTACTGAGCACCTGCTGCATGCCAGGCTCTCTCTTCCAGGTGCCAGAACTATGTACATGAAGAAAACCGTCAAGGTCCCTGCTCTTAAGGAGCTGAGAGTAAGGAGGGTTAGGCCAACCGTAGACAAGTGAATGCATTGATACACAAGAGAAATTTAGGTAATATACGGTATAATGAAAAAAAATCACCCTCGACAACACTGTAGGCTTACAATGTACTGTTGTAAGCCCTCTACCTCTTCTGTATTATTACACTGAGTAAAACTAGTGCGCATGCGTGTGCACATGCGCATTAGGGGGAAGGTGGTTACCGTAAATCTTTTAGTTCAATGGTTAGGGAAGTTCTCTTGGAGATGACAGATTGAGTCAATGTGTATGAGCGCAAGGCCAGGGCCTAGGAAGATCCAGGTTAGGGGCCTTCCAGGAAAGGAAACAAGAAGTTTAAATTCCCTGAGAATAAAACCATTTAGCATGTTTGTGAAACAGAAAGCAAAAGGTAAGTATGGCCCGAACTTTGGGCAGTAAGGGACAGAGTTGTCAGCGGGGACACCACGGATGTGTATTTTGTGATCAGACCATGGAGGGCCTTGAAGTCCGCTTTTATTCGAAGATACCCGAAGCCGTTGGAAGATTTTAAGCAGCAGAGTGACAAGACCTGGTATTTGTTGGTTTGAAGATCGCACGGCACAGTGTTTTCCGGATGGATCTGAAGGAGGCAAGAGCCCAAACAAGGAGACCCGTTAGAGGGTTCCTGAGGTACGGGGGGTGATGGTGGAACAGACGGACAGGAGTGGAGGGAGTCAGGACTTCGTGAAGGTGGTGCTGTTTCTATAGTTCTCGGTATGCCATTTATTTTGCCTAATTTTATTTTATTTTTCTTTTAAGACTTTATTTATTTGACAGACAGAGATCACAAGTAGGCAGAGAGGCAGGCAGAGAGAGAGGAGGAAGCAGGCTCCCTGCTGAGCAGAGAGCCCGATGCGGGGCTCGATCCCAGGACCCTGAGATCATGACCTGAGCCGAAGGCCGAGGCTTTAACCCACTGAGCCACCCAGGTGCCCCGCCTAATTTTATTTTTAAAAAGGTGGGGGGGGGGGCTTGAAATTTCTTCTAAAACAGAACTTTAAAACGTATCAGCCACAATCCAGGATAGCACATTGGAGAACAAGCAGGGAAGCCCAAGAATGATACATCCCAGGGACATGGCAGGGGGATCCCCAGGACTGTCTTCTTGGGTGCTCCAAGGAACTCTCCAGAATAGCAGAATCAGGCAAGTTTTTCCAGCTGTTCTGTTCCCCCCATGCTATGTCCTCTTCTCACAGTCTCATTTCTAATAGTAAAGGGCAGCTTTTGTGTTGGCTGCTACTCTTGGAGCAAGTAAGAACGTGAACTGACGTATCTCCCGTGCCTGACTCACCAACATCCTACAGACCCAGTCTGAAGGTTGGGGACCCTTTTTGCTAAAACCCTGCCCCACTGAAGTCCGTGGGAAGTTGAAGGCAGCTGCAAGTGGGGCTTTACCAGAGGCTGTAGAGCCAACCTTGTTGGTTGCCACATAGAACCCACTCGCCAGTACTTCTTCCTGCTCCTTCCAATACACAGTCACGATCCCAGAATTTTTTTTCAAGACTCCCTTGTAGTCAGTTCACCAGTCTCCAAGTACTGTCTTGGTCCTAACATTTGCTCTCTCATACTCTCTACTGATAGGATGGCTGCCTCTGTTTCCTGATTAGTGTTTGCTACAGTCTGGGTTTTGCTCATCAAATCCTGGTGATGTGATTTCATGCAGCCCTCTGTTCTGTGTATTTTCTATAAAGCTGTAAACCTCAATGTGTGTACTCCTTAGCATTACTAAATGAGGCAAGGCTAGTCATGACCCCACTTTACAGAGGAATAAACTGAGGTTTATTCATGGAACTCAGGTTCCCTGCCAGAGGTCGTAACGCCAGGGTTTGAATCGAAGCAGATGCTTTTAACCTCTATATTGCACACGAAGAAATATATCAGAAAGACACGAATGCAATGTCCTTTGGTTGAGTGTTCTGCAGGCATAGCTAACTGGCTGGTTCGTGAGCCTAGGAATCAATTAACTCAATGAGCAGTAGTTACTGAGCATCTGTAGCATGGGCTGGGCCGAACTGTGGGGTACCAAGGTGGACAGGATTATGCTGGAGATGATGAGAGCCGCCATGCTGAGAGCTTACTGTGTGCCAATCCCCAGGCTAGGTGCTGTGATGATCATCACAGTCAAAGTGAATTTCATGATGGAGCATATTCTCATGAAAGATAAACAGTGTGTGAAATGCTATAATGGGAATTGTTCAGAGCTATGTGGTCCAATCCAGGAGTCACATGTAGCGATTTAATTACAATGAAATAGAATTTAAAATTTAGTTCCTCCGTTGCATGAGCCACTTTTAAAATGTTTTAATTTTTAAGTGCATGATCTTTTCCCCTCTTTTTAAAAAAAATTGCTCGATTGAGATGAATTTATATACCTTTCAATTCATGCATTTACAATGAACAGTTCACTGGTTTTCAGCATCATCACAGAGTTCTACATCCATCATTGCTACCAACTTTAGAACATTTTCATCCTCCTCCCCCCAAATCGAGCATCCATTAGTAATTCCCCATTTCCCCACCAGGTCCTCCTCTCTCCAGCCCCAGGCAACCACTAACCTATTTTCTGTCTCCATAGACTTGCCCCATTCTAAACATTTCCTATAAGTGGAATCAAAACAACATAACCTTTTGTACCTGGCTTGTTCCAGTTAACATAATGTGCCCAAGGTTCGTCATCGTAGTAGCGCCTGTCAGTACTTCCTTCCTTTGTGCTGCTGAACCATATTCCATTTATGCTTTGCTTATCCATTCATCAGTTGTTGGAGATTTGGAATGTTTTCACTTTTTCACATTGAGGATGATGCTCCTATGAGCATTTGGGTACATGTCTTCGCGTGGATGTTCATTTCTCTTAGATATATACCTAACCATGAAATTGCTAGGTCGTATGGTAACTCGGTGTTTAACCTTTTGAGGAACTGTCAGACTCTTTTTTCTAGAGTGGTTGAACCCTTTTATATTCCCAGCAGCAAGGTATGAGAGTTCTAGTTCCTCCCTGGCCTTCTCAACACTTGTTACTATGTTTTCTGATTCTGGTCATCCTAGTGGGTGTGAAGTGGTAGTTCATTGTGGGCTTGATTTACCTTTTCCGAATGGCTCATAAGGCTGAGTATCTTTTCATGTGCTTGTTAGCCATTTGTATATCTTCTTTGGGAAAAAAAAAAAAAAAGGAGACTATGCACTTCCTTTCTTTGCGCACATGTTATTTTAACGTAAAAGGATAGTATAAAATGTTTTAAAGCACAGTGAGCAAAAACTAAATATTGGGGAGGGTAGTCTCTGAGTCAAGAAAATGGAGCAATTCCCTTTTTTGCTTTTCTAAATGTTTAAAATGTACATAACCTTTTGTCCTGGTCAAATACTAATATTTCCCACCAATTCTTTATCTTCTTCTGATTTCGAAAAAGTAGCACAAGGAATTTTAAGTATACACAATATTAACCTGGAGGCAACCATAGCTAACATTTTTGCAGATTTCCTTCCAGGATATTTTTCTAGACTTTCTGTACTTTTAAGAAGTTGCAGTATAGGGGTGCCTGGGTGGCTCAGTGGGTTAAAACCTCTGCCTTCGGCTCAGGTCATGATCCCAGGGTCCTGGGATCGAGCCCTACATCGGGCTCTCTGCTCAGCAGGGAGCTTGTTTCCTCCTCTCTCTCTGCCTGCCTCTTTGCCTACTTGTGATCTCTCTCTCTGTCAAATAAATAAATAAAATCTTTTAAAAAAAAAGAAGTTGCAGTATATGTGCAAGTTCAAATTATGCCTTTTATTCTAATCATGATATCATACATGAGCCCCTGCCTATTCAATATGCCTCTTTAAGCATGTCTTCCAAAAGCCTCTAGAAAAAAAAAATGCCACTATATCTCTTGGTGTGCAGAACAGTCATGGGAGAGGATTTCATTCTCATACTCACTACTTTAAGATTAAGGGGAAATTACTAAGTTACACATGTACACACACTCTCCCCCAAACCCTGGAAACCACAGCCCAGGAGAACTTGGGGAGGACGTAGGCTGGTCAGTCTGATGTCTCTCCCTACTTCACATGGGAAAGGACAGAGAAGAGCCTCACCCAGTCTGAGGAAGCCAGGCAGCTTGCCAAAATTTTCTAACTTACATCTCCATGGCATGGCTTTGTTTTTTAATTTAAAGTGCTTATAAAGCCTCACAATATGCCGGACTCCCCCATTTTCCTTAAGGGATGTTCATGCTAGAAAGAACTCCATTCCTCTTGCTTTCCCACTCCGTTTCCCCCGAAAACACCTGTGCCCTCAGGACAGGCTGAGTGCAGATGGAGCTATGTTTCTTGTCACCTTTTTGTCTTCTTTCCAGTTCTAGCAGCTTCCAAAGCTGATTGCACAGACTCTGTCTTCTCCCCAGTAATGGAATCAGTAGGCCTCTGCTCATGGCCAGCGCTCCTGAAGACACTTCTACACTTGCTTCTAGAGTTCAATTCTCTGTAACAAGGCGGCTGTTGACTCTTTATGTTCTCATCTTTACCCACAAACACTGCCAAGACGGCAGTGCCATCCAAAAAGCACATACAGTAGGCTGCTTCCCATCTAAACATTCAGGGGAAACACCAAGATAAAGCACAGAAGAATGAATCTGGCTGTTGGAGACTCTCCCTCCCAGCTTCTGATTGTAGCTGTGCAAGAATAACCTTAAGTTGAATGATTTGTCTCTAATTCAGTGCACTGGGGACAGAATATAGTATTCTCCTCTTCTTTCCCAGCACTATGCTCAAACATATTTTTCCAGGCTTCTTGCTGGTAGCGGCGGGACCACGGACCATGTTCCAGTGAGCGGAATGTGGGTGGATGGGACGAAAGTCACCGGCATCTTAAATCCTTTGTGCTCTCTTCTAGCACAGCAGGCATTTGGGAAACCACTTTTTGAACATAATGGTGCCACCAGATGGAAAGACCCAAGGTCCCCGACTGACTGCATGAAGCCAGCCCTACCACCAAACCATGCTGAACAGAGGCACGAAGAGAAATGAACCTTTATTGTATTAATCCACATTCATTGTCTCTTCCAGAAGTTTGCCTACCCTGATTCCTAGATTTCCTTTTTCTATCCCCTATCCCAGCAAAGTTGTCTAGGTTTCTGGGGGCAGCTTGTGGACATGGTCTTTTTTTTTTTTTTTTAAGATTGTATTTATTTATTTGACAGACAGAGACCACAAGTAGGCAGAGAGGCAGGCAGAGAGAGAGAGAGAGAGACAGGAGGAAGCAGGCTCCCTGCTAAGCTGAGAGCCCGATGCGGGGCTCGATCCCAGGACCCTGGGATCATGTCCTGAGCCGAAGGCAGAGGCTTTAACCCACTGAGCCACCCAGGTGCCCTGGACATTGTCTTTAAAGAGAAGTTAGAATAAGAGTTCCATTCTGGGGGCACCTGGGTGGCTCAGTGGGTTAAGCCTCTGCCTTCGGCTCAGGTCGTGATCCCAGGGTTCTGGGATCGAGCCCCACATCAGGCTCTCTGTTCGGCGAGGAGCCTGCTTCCTCCTCTCTCTCTCTGCCTACCTGTGATCTCTCTTTCTCTCTCTCTGTCAAATAAATTAAAAAAAAAAAAAAAAAAAAGAGTTCCATTCTGCTAGCCAAGCTTTCAAACTCAAATATCACCAAGAGCAGAGGCTAGCCAGTAAGGTTCTGTCCTAGTGGTTCTAAGTCAGAGAAGTCCCTACATTTTTTGAGAAATAAAAGCAAAAGTTCATATTGTCTTCCTGGTGCATTCACCGGGGGAGGCGTCACAGAGACACTGAGGAATCTGAATGGGGGCTTCACTGGTTGACTAACGTCAACACTCTCTTCCCTTCAACAAGTATTTCTTGTGTGGTTAGCAACACGCACACCATCTCCCTCCAGAAAGCAAAGCTGAGAGACTCAGAGTTGGTTCTGGAAGCTGTCCCTCTGCACAGGATAAGAACTCCTGTGGCTCAGTGTCTGGGCCCAAGCCCCTCCCACCGTGACTGCGGCCGCGTTGGCTCTGATGTCGTGGGTGGACAGCTGCTGCCTGTATGTGGGAAGCTCAAGGGTCTGTGTTGTACTCATTATGTGTCCTTCCTTTTTTGTCCTTTCCAGGGGACTCTATTACTTCTTGATATTCTTTCTAGACCCGTCACCCTTTTATGGTGACCTTTTCGGTGTCCCATGTGTTCACTATTGATGAGAATTTTTTTTTAATGTTTCAAGGAGGTCAAAGACAAACAGTATTTCACAGGTTGGAATGAAGAAGGCTTTGGCCTGAAGAACTTGAGGACAGAACCTAGGGCCTGGTCCCGCTCTGGGGATAAGATGGCAGCCCTGGGCTCATTCCTCGTTCCACAGCTGAGATTTTGCATCTTTTGTGACACTGTTTCTCAGGCTGTAATCATCGCAGTCAATTTTGAGAGGTTTTGAGTAACACCGCTGATGTATTTCAGCCTCTTCCCTGCTTCAAGCTTTTAAACCAGCCTTTCCAACCAAAAGAAGGTTTCTTACTGTCTCGTGAAGACCTTGAGTTTCAGGTTCCAGAAGGTTCCAGAAAATCCACGTTCAGACTTGATATACAAATGTGTGTACACATGTGTACACTTGTCTTTGTGCTGCTTCCTGAAAGGCAGCTGGATTCTCTGTGCTGATCCCCTCTTTCTCTGTTCTTTTCCTTCCTCCTCGCTCCCTTTGACAGTCCCTCATTTCTTGTTCAGTCTTCAAATCAAACATGGTGATTTTTTTGGTAACTTCTGGACCAAGTGAAAATTCACCTAGAAAATCTATGCATGTGAGTCTGTTTGTAACAAGAGAAAGATGGCAAAGAGAGAAGGGTAGCTGAGCACCACAGATGATAGATGGTACAGGCTGGAGAAAGTGTGACTCAAGGTTTTAATGGCGTGTGCCTTTTTTTTTTTTAATGTGAAATATATGGAATGTCAAAATTCGTCTTTATCTTAGGATTCCCTCACCCTAGCACAAAACTGTAATTTGTAATTGGTCTCTTTCTTTCATTTTACTTTATTTTTTTAAAAGATTTTATTTATTTATTTGCGAGAGAGAGAGAGAGCATGAGCAGGAGTGGGGGAACAAGCAGAGGGAGAAGGAAAAGCAGACTCTCCCTGCTTGCCTGATGCGGGACTTGATCCCAGGGCCCGAGGTCATGACCTGAACCAAAAGCAGACGTTTTACCGACTGAGCCACCCAGGTGCCCTTGTAATTGGTCTCTTTCAGGAGTTATTCGTGTGCCTCTATTTTTTTGCATGATTTCAATCTCGATGCATATAACCTTTTATTTTGGTATGAATTTGTTAGGAAAACCTTTCTTGCCTCTTTTTCATATTTCTTAGTTGAGTTAGCTAGTGTTGCAGAGAATTTTTTAGGGTAAGACCTGTGTGCCCGCTAACACTGGGCCTCCCCTTTCCATCACGGTTCTCACTGAAGAATGCAGACATCATTACAGACCTAGCCTTGAGGAGAGCTAGGAGGATGCCAGCCTCCGGGCAAAGAATAATGAGATAAACTGGACTTGCAGCTGGTAGAATGGCTTGTAGTCTTAACAACAACAACAACAACAACAAGTTATGGAAAGAGTACGGGGGCCATGGGAAGTGCTTGAGATTCATGTGTAAGTCCTACTAAGGGTTCTGAGTCCTCACTATTCACCCTGCTCCGGGCTTTGGCACAGAGTGTCCAGCAGGTGTCCAATGATCAGGGGCTGTCAGGCTTGCAAGTGACCTTTCTGAGCCTCCCGTGTCACACTCCCATGATACAGACCAGGAATCTCGATGCGAGAGAGGATGCAGCCCTCCCTGTTGCAAAGACAGCGTTGCAATGAGAAGGCAGGCCTCAGGACTCCTTGTTCAGTGCTCTTCTCAAGCCTGGAGGCATGCATGTCTTTCCTATGAATTCTTTTTACCCTGGGATCATGACCTGAGCCGAAAGCAGAGGCTTAACCCACTGAGCCACCCAGGCGCCCCTTTCCTGTGAATTCTTGAGGGATTTTTCCCTAGCTGAAGAATTAGGGGCAGAGGAACTGCTAGACATAGCCACAGCTGCCCCGTGCTGCCCAGACTCCCTTTGGCAACTCCCTTCTGGATCATTTTCCCTTGACATATCACTAAAGAAGAAGTTAAATATGCATTAGCAACCTAGAGAAATGCAAACTCCCTCATCTCATAGAAAGGTCCAGAAATGATCTGTAACTACCCCGAAGTCCCATCGCTTAGAAGAATGTATCTAGTGCAGAGTAACAACCACCCTAAAACGTGGCAGGCGGGATCGTCTCACTAAAATGGCTGCTATCCGGCCCTTTTGTTCCTGTACACCCTACTGCCCCTCAAATCAACACGGAGAGGGTATTTCCCCTCTGCCTGAATGAGGTGGGTCTTGTGCCTGCTTTAATGAATAGCATGGAGCAGGCATAGCTTTCTAGAACTTCCAAGCTCAGTCCTAAATCTTCAGTTCCTCCATCTTGGAAGCCCGCTGCTGTGTAAGCAGCCGGAGCCTCCGGCCCGCTGAAAAGACCGCATGTGGAGGCAGATGGAAGTGCCCGATGAGTGAGTGAAGCTTTCTCGCACCTTCCAGTTCAGCCCAGCTGCCGGCAGCTCGCTGACTGCAGCCAAGGGAGTAACACTAGCTAGTACCCAGCTGACTCACAGAATCATGAGAAAAAGTAATTGGTGGTGGGGTTTGATGATTTGTTTTGGGGTGGTTTGTTATTAGGCAGTGGATGACTGCAGCAATGGCTTAAAATAGCCACCCTGCATTATTTCCCACAAATCTGTGAGTCCAGGGCTGGGGCGGGGGAGGCGGGTGGGTCTGTGATGTGGACCAAGCCTGGCGGATCTCATTTGGACTTGCTTGTGCGTCTGCAGTCTCCTGGGGGCTTGCTGGTCAAGAATGGCCTCAGCTGTGATGACTCATCTCTGTAGCAGGGTCTGTCGTCCTTTTTTTTTTTTTTTTAAGATTTATTTAGTTATGTGAGAGAGATTGAGAGAGAGAATGGGAGGAGGGGCAGAGGGAGAGGGAGAAAATGTCAGGCAGACTCCCTTCTGAGCCTGGAATCCAACGCGGGGCTTGATCTCATGACCCTGAAATCACGACCTGAGTGGAAATCATGCATCAGATGCTGAACTGACTGAACCCCCCAGGAGCTTCCCAGGTGCCCCCTTTAGTGGGCTTGTCCTTCTTGGCAGAATTCCAAGAACAGAAGCAAAAATGCACAAACTTTAAAAGAAAAATAAACTTTTAAAGAACAGTTTTGGGGGCGCTTGGGTGGCTCAGCGGGTTAAAGCCTCTGCCCTCGGCTCAGGTTATGATCCCAGGGTCCTGGGATCGAGCCCCGCATCGGGCTCTCTGCTTGGCTGGGAGCCTGCTTCTTCCTCTCTCTCTCTCTCTGCCTGCCTCTCTGCCTACTTGTAATCTCTATCTGTCAAAAAAATAAATCTTAAAAAAAAAAAAAAGAACAGTTTTGGATTCACAGACAAAATTGAGGGGAAGGTATGGAGGTTTCCCATATCTTCCCTGCCCACCCCCTCCCCCGACTTATCAACATCCTTCCCCAGAGTGGTACCCTTGCTACAACTGGTGAACTTACGTTGATACATCAATATTAGCCAAACACCACAGCTGACGTTAGGAATTGGTGCTGTACCTTTTATGGTTTGGGATAGAGGTATGACGACACGTATCTACCATTGTAGTATCATACAGAGCAGTTTCACTGCCCTAGAAATCCTCAGTGCTCTACCCATTCAAACTTCCCCACCCCCTAGCCCCTGGTGACCACTGATTTTCCTACTGTCTCCATAGTTTTACCTTGTCCAGAGTGCTGTATAATTGACATCAAACAATAGGTAGCCTTTACAGACTGGCTTCTTTCGCTCAGCAACGCACATTTAAGTTTCCCCTCCGTCTTCTCATAGCTTTGATAGCTCATCCCCCCGAACCCCCTGCATTGAATAACATTCCAGTGTCTGGATGCCCCAGGTCATTTATCTGTTCACCTACTAAAGAACATGTTGGTTACTTCCCAGTTTTGTCCAAATTATGAATAAAGCTGCTAAAAACTCTGTGTACAGGGTTTTGTATGGAACGGTTCGCAGCTCCCTTTGGTTAATATCAAGGAACGCCGTTGCCGGATCATATGGAGAGAGTCACGCTTCTGTGGGTAAGAAACTGTCAGTTGTCTTTCAAAGTAGCTCTACTGTTTTGCATTCCCACCAGCAATGAAAGGGAGTTCCTGTTGCTCCACATCTGCACCAGTATTTGGTATTGTCAGTGTTCTGCATTTTGGAAATTCTAAGAGGCGTGTTGCACAAGCGTTTTGTAAGGCTTCATTTACATTAAGTCTACTGACATTTCACTGGCCAAAGTTAACCATATAGGTGAGCCTAGAGTGGGCGGACAATACAAAATTAGAGACAAAGGATAAAGGGAGGTCATTCATTGGGGCCATTAATGCCATAAAATCTACTATAAGGAATCTAGACATATTTCTCATAGGGGAGTGTAAATAGCATTATTAAGAAAATGGACTAAAATCTAGAATCAGAGAAGTCCCATTTGAAATTAAGTAAAACAATTAGATGAGCATTTTCTAATTTCAATTTTTTTAATTTTTATTTAAATTTTAGTTAATATACAGTGCAATATTGGTTTCAGGAGTAGAATTCAGTGATTATTCAGTGACATACAAGACCTGCAATCTCTAATTTTTAAATGTTCCCGAAGTTTCTGGCCGAGTCCCCACCACTAGCAATACTGATGTTGTTTTAATTCCATTAGAGGGTGACTTTCCCAAATTCCTATTGACGTTTATGTAGAAACAGAACCAGGAAGAAAGAACAGGTCTCATGTAGGACCAATAACTATGTGGTCCCTCATTCCAGGAATTAATTCACTGTAATGAGCCTCTTAAAGCTCTTGGTAGAGTTCCTGAGAATCCTGTTCAAAAGCCAGTGGGGAGTCCGCTTTGTGATTTGCCTCTGGACACCTAAGGCTGTTGGTGCCCATGCTTTGGAGAAGGGAGTCAGTCAGTCTCTTAATGGGAAAGGACAGCTATTTGCACACGTGTGTGCATGCATCTGTATGTAATGTTTATGACCTCTGATATACCGTGATATAAGTTTGGTTTTACCTGTTTTCGCCTCCCCCACATTCCCAGAAAATACTGAAAACTGGCTTTGCATTTACACTTGCCGCTCTGGGAGGCAGATTTGTTTTCCAATCCCTGGGTTTCGGATGGGCCAGAGGGGTGAGAAGCGGAGAGGGGGAGACTGGGATCACCCTTCCCAGATTCCAGCCAGCCTGCTATTCACAGCCCTGTGGTGCTGCCCCCTACGCAGTGATTCACTACAGGCAGAGGAAGGGTTCCTGGATCCGTTCTTTCTCAGCCACCCCCTCTATCGACCCCAAACTGAACTTTGCTAATCCCTTGTTTCTGTTATTTATTGTTCAGGAATTGGGAGTCAAGGAACCTGTGTTCTGGCTCTTGGGCCACTTAATGTCTTCCGGTCTTAGTCTTCTCTTCTGTAAAGGAGCAAGCTGAAAGAGATGTGTGCTCCTGCTCTGAGCTTTGGAGAGTCTAGGATGCCAAGATAAAACCGGAACGAAGTCACAGGGTTCTCAACACACCATGCCCTAAAGCTCCCAGTCATGGCCAGACACATCTAGAAGAAGCAGGTTGGGAAAACAGCCCAAGAAATAACAGATATTTGCACGACCAAGGAATTACTGAACTCCCTTGGGAGCTGTTATTAAATCATAACAAACTTACCCAAGGTGGGGAGTGGGAGGTACAAAAAGATTTCAAAACCCAAAAGAGCTGTTCCATTTGCTGAGAACTTAGGGAGTATCCTTTCAATCAGAAACTCATTGTGACTCGCCAGGGCAGGGACATCTGAGGATAAGGACCGTGGAGTGCTGGTCTTCCTCTAGCACACTGTATCCCAGGTTTTACATCAGTGTGTTTGTTTTTTTTTTTAAACAAGGGGTAAGGAAGGAAATGGCGAGGGTGAGAAATACCACTTGCTTCCATTCATCTGGGAGAGATCCGGTAGGTACCTTTTCAGTTCCTATTAAGCAAATTCGGCGACAGCTTGCAAAACAGCATTTTTCCAAGAAGAGTCCTCAGATCTACTCCCCACCCTCTCCGCTCCCCCGCCAGCCGATGAGATTGCAAGGGTCCCCGCGCCCATTCAGCGCCCGCGAGAAGACTTAGTCCCCTCTCCCATCACAGCCCATTCGCTCTGGACCTCTTGCCGTCCCTCCGGCCTCCCCTCCCCCGTGACCCCTTCGCCAACCTACCCTGCCTGTTGGGTAGGTCCTACTTCCTGGGAACTCCTGCTGTCATTAGAAGGGGGCACGCCGTCGCCTCGGAATCCTAGCTGTCCCTTCCCAGTGGAGGGGGCATCTGTGCTTAAATGCGGGCGTCGCGGCAAGCAGAGTCCAGTGGGCAGGCGACCAGGCGCTGCAGAGTTCGGCGGCCTGAGGAAGGGATGATGCCCTATCCCAAACACGGCTTTTAGCGGGGCTGCAAGACTTCAGAACCACGGGGAAGCCCTCGGCTAACCCTGGAGCCTAGGAGAAACCGGCCAGACCTCGGGACCCGGCCCAGCCCGACTCCCCGTGCTCGGCAGGCGGCGGCGGGACAGAGCCCCGTATCCGGGGCACCGACTCGGGCGCCCAGTCCGACAGCGGCGGAGACTCCCGCCGCCGCTGCTGCTGCTGCAAACCGGCCTGGCTTCCCTGCAGGGCGTGCGGGGCTGGAGCAAGGGGGTGGAGAGAAAAGGGGAAGAGCCTGGGCGGCCGGCGGGCGGGGCCTGCAGCCTCCCCGAGCCTCGGCAGCCGCCGCGCAGACTGCTCTCCCTGCGCCTCGCTCCGGCTCAGGCGCGCACGGCGCCGGGACCCGCGCCCGAGCCCTGGGGCGCCGCTGCTCCTCGGCCCCCGGTCCCCGCAGCCCCGAGCGCGCCGCGCTGAGGCCGAGCGGGGCAGCGGAGAGCTGCGGCGGCTAGGGCTTTCCGGCTGACGCTCGCCGCTCCGTCTGGCCGGAGGACTGGCGGGGAAGGAAGGGGAAAGCGGGGACACACACACACACACTCACCGCGGCGCGCGCGCATTGCACACTCGCAGCCGCGCGCCCCCGCCGAGGCGCGTCCCGGGCGAGTTTGGCCCCGCGGCTCCGGCCCGGCACCTGCCGGCTCCGCGCGCAGCGCCGCGCCCCGCCCCCGCCCCGCCGACCCTCCTGCCCCTCCCGCCGCTCGCCCGCACAGATCTCCCGGCGCCGGGGGGGAAGCAACTCCATCCAGATAACTTGCCGACTGTGGCGCAACTGGTCTCGACAGCAGAGGCGCCCGAATGCTGCCCGGGTGAGGTAAGTTTCCTGCGCGTCCCCGGCTCCTCCTCCCCAGACCCTCCTCCGGGGCTGGGGCTCGGGGGCTCCGCGTCCTGGGGAGCCCCGGACGTCTCTGCGCTCGCACTTTGTTCGCCTTGTGCGGGGGGTAGGGTGGAGGGCTGTGAGTGGCCACCGGCGTGGGACCTTCATTCCGCCGGGGCCACGGCTGCGCGCTCCCCGCGAGCACCCACCCGCTCGCTCACCCCCACCCCCAGCCGCAGTGACCCTCGGGGACCTCTCTGGGTTCGCTTCAGCGGAAGCTCCCTCCCCTTTACAGGGGAACAAGCTGAGTTTGGCCGCGGCGGGAGAGCTCTCCCACCACCCTCCCCCCCGGGCAGTAAACACAGGCGAACTTGTCAAGCGCCCCTGGGATCTCCCGAGGGGCTTTCGAGGCGGTGTTCTGGTCCTTTCTGGCGCCGAAGCCGGATTGCACAGGTGCGGTACGGTTCCAACCTAAATGCAGCAGCGGACTTGTGCGTTTCCCCCGGTTCCCTCCCCCCGCCCCATCATCGTGACGCTTCAACAGCTGGGGCGGGGGGGGGGGGGTGGACGTGTGGGGGGGCAAGGAGAGGGAGAATGCTGGGGTTCCATTCGTCGGGCTGGAGCCGGGAGTCCCCCAAACAGAAGAGAACGAATGTCTGCTTATCTCTCTCTCATCTATGCAGATGAGCCTGTTGTGTTTCTTGCCCCCAAGCTTGCTCGTCTCTGGTGCCTGGTGTGGCTGGGTAGAAACCTGTTCCGGAGAAGTTGTTTGGATAAGCTGATGAATTCTTTCACCTGGCTCTTAACAAGGACGTGCTGGTTCCTCTGATGCTCTCTGAGGGCAGAGTGTTGCAGACCCCCGGATGCCACCCCCCAATCTTTGCAGGACCTTTTCAGCCTCCCCAGGCCCTACCGACCTCTAGGGTCAGTGACCCTTGAGACACTGGGTGGGCCTCACAATGTGTTCCTCTCCTGCAAAGAAAAAAAAAATCGGTCTCCCCATCTGGACTCCTGAGCATGGATTTCGGGAACCTCTTTTGCCCCTCTGGTGACAAGCATGCACTCAGATTCTCTCTTGTTCCGTGGAAAGGCTGAAGTGTTCTGCAGTTGTTGGAGAAAAGCCTGAGGGTTGGTTTCATCCCCCCTCTAATGTGATGAAGTAAAATAGTGCTCATGGAAGCTTTAGTCAGAGCATTTCCAGCTGAGAGGAGGCCCTGGGAAAAAAAATCTTTCTCAGCCAAGTGTATGCCAGTGGCGGCTCGTTGAGTAAGCATTGTGCATGGTGTCTGAGCTGAGGGGAACGTGCATTCCTGGTACAGCGATGGGAGTGCAGACTCGGAGCCCCCCCCCCCCCCCCCCCCCAGGGCTGGGAAACCTGAGCTTCAGGAGGAATGACCTCTTGGTGGAGAAAGAAAACTGTTCAGGACTGAGTGGTAAAAGCACATTACATTTCTGTCCAAATTAAGGAGACTGGAGGGATCTCCTAATGATACCTTGCACTTGAGTCAATGACGTATTTCTGAATGCTTTTCAGTGCTTTTATTAAGTTCTGACTGTTTCCGAGGGAGGCAGGGCAAAGATTATTGACCACATACTCAGGAATAACGTGGGGCTCAGAGATTGGGGGACTTATCAAGGTAATTAGCGGCTGGACTTAGAGCCACAGGCAGGTTCTCTGATAGACCCACACTGGGTCCCCCATCACCTCCCAGTGCCAGTTCTGTACTTGAGGACCCTTTCGCAGTAGCCAGACGGCTTCTGCATTTATTGTGGCCTGCACTGTCTTACTGTGAATCGCTGCTCACGTTTGACAGGTGAGGATACCGAGGTTCAGACAGGGATGTTTTCTGGGGTATCCTGTGTAAGCTAGTGAAGGTTATACGGCTGGAACTCAGAGCTCTTGATGTCCCATCCATGGCTTTGCAGATTATGCCGTTGGCCCACTTCTGATGGCGGGGAGGAGGCAGGATGGATACTGCAATACACCGGGGGCTGTTCCAGTGTCTGCCAGTGATGAGAGTTCCAGTTCTGGACTCCGTTTGGCTGTGTGACCCTGGGGCCAAATCATACCACCTCTGAGCCTCAGGTGTCCCATATATGAAACCCGAGATTCATAATGAATTATCTTTCTCTTTCTAGTTTCACCTTCCTATTTAGCTAATTTTCTGTTCCACTTGTAATTTACTGCCCCTTCCCCTTGACGCTGTCCCATTTCGTGAAGGGAAACCATTTCCAGGGCACTTTAGCTTAGCATCTATATTGTCTAGTGTTATTACTTGACTTGGAAATGTCCCGATGGACTGATCTACTCTAAAATATGTGTCAAGATTCCCTCGAATATCCCAGTCAACGCAAACCTTTAATTTATTTTTAGACTTGGAATTTGTGTATAGTAAATATTCAGTAAATCGCCACTGAATGGAGGGGGTGAGTGAAATCACTCATGAGGAAAACACGTGCTGTAAAACAAAGCTCCGCATCATGTAAATTCCCAGCATCTGCTGACCCAGAAGGTAATTTACCTACAAGAGGTGTACCTCTTGAAGCTGGCACGTACAGGGCCTTTTGTTGATGTTTTTTCCTGAACACATCCTATAAAGAAGAGTTTTTCTTTCACCGTGCAGACAATAGACTCGAGTCATCTCTGTCATGCTCCTTGGCCTGCCTCCCCCTCCCTTAGTTTCAGTATTGTGTGGCTGGCTGAAAGACACATTCCTAGAAATTGACTTGCGCCCTTGTATGAAAGAGTTAGTCTTGAAATGGGGAAACCAGCCACTTTTTTTTTTCCCTCCTCTGAGTAAATTTCAAGCAGCTGCTAATACTGACTGGTGGTTTCAGAGAGGAAACCCAATTAACAAAACCGACCTAGTTTCTGTTCCCCTTTAAGGGTCTTCTTTCCACCCCTCCCTCCTAGATACGCAAAAGTTGTGTTTTTATTTTCAGAAGAGGGATGACGAAGAAGTAGAATAGTTCTTAAATATTATTAACAGATCCAGCTATTGGAATATGTCTTTGTGATAAAGAAATTACATGTTAAATAGTTCAGAGACTGGCCCTCTTTAGACATAGGACAGCTGAGGCAAACAGGTGGATTGGCTTGCTGGGGGTCACACAGAAGTTTAGCAGGAGGAGAAGGGCTGCTGTGGAATTCTTAAGAAGGTTCGTATTTAAGGTTTTGCTGGGAGTTCTATGGTGAAGGTACATTTTGAGTTTTAGAAATCACAGAGGTTAAGGGGAAACTTCTGTTTGCTAATACTTATTAGTGACGTAGCATAATTTTAAATGATTTAGTATTTATATTTTTAAATGTTCTCATCCAAGCAGTTACATTAAAGAGAAAATATTTGTCTGTTTTCATCTCCTCTCTGTGATTCTCTTCACTTACATATACCACCAGACTCAATTAATACTTTGTTCCCACCAGTGCTGGAGGAAAGGGAACTATTTGAATAGAAATACAAATGTATGGTGGTTTTCCAAGCTTCTCTTCCTGGTAAATAAAGCCAGAAGCCAAAGGTGGCACCGCCATACAGCCGGTAAAGTCATAAATATGTATACATTTCATTTGCATTTTCATTTTACTTGTACTTCAGTGAAATGGTGAGTCAGAACATTTGGTATCCTGGGGAAAAATGCCTTTTTTTTTTTTTCTTACTATGGCTAGAACCTTCATTAGCGACACTGTAAAATATCAAGTCCTAAATGTATTTGCTGCAGAAACCTGTTCTTTGTATCAAATCTATTAACCGGAGTTGGAAAGAGTCCTTTTCTTTAAAAAACTGCCCAGTTAGAACTGTACATTATGTAGCTTAGCTGTTCATTTGTGGACTTTTTTATGGCAATGCTAAATGCCAGGCGAGTCAGAGAGGGAGGAAACCTAGCCTTCTGTTTTAATATTTTTCTTTGAGGGGCTCCTGGTGGCTTGACGCATCTGCCTTCGGCTCGGGTCATGATTGCAGGGTGCTGGGATGGAGCCCCACATGGGGGGGGGGGGTCCCTGCTCAGCGGGGAGCCTGCTTCTTCCTCTCCCTCTAACCCTCCCCCTTGCTTGTGCTGTCTTGCATGGTCTCTCTCAAATAAAATCTTCGAAAAATATATTTTTTTTTTTAAAAAAAAACCTCTAAACTTAATCTGATGAAATTTTTGAAATATTGGGTAGTAAGTAATTAGCTGCCATTGATGAAGTACTTTATTCAGCCTGGTTCCTTTCGATATAAAAGAGGAAACTGGAGAAAACAGGCTGGATTTTGTGCATCCCCTTCTCAGTTTTATCTACTTTTGTCTAGTTTCACCAGGGGTGGATAAAGGAGATGGTGAAAGAGGAAAGTACAGGAGCCCTACTCAAATGGGGTTACTCCTGGGGAATGTAGATTTCAAATACGGATAATAATTGGAACATGGTTCCATGTTTGCTCAACAGCAACCCCCTCCACCACCATTCCGCTGGGCATTATTTTTAGGTCCAAACCTCTACTTGAAGGGGCAGCTCCCTGACCTACACGTTCCTCTTATAGAAAGTTTTCTGTGTTGTCATGGGACTGAGTAAACAACAGGTGTGTGGTAGGTTTTGGGGAGTTTGCATAGGGGGTGAGCGAGTTCTCGAGACTTGTTTTCTCTAAGGGTTTTAGAAAGTCCCTTGGAAAATGGTGATGACCTGTAAGGCGCTCAGTGGACAGTATGGCTCCCACGGAAACTGGGCGTGTGTGTTTTTCAAGCCGAGGTTCTTCGGGCAAGGGTTGGACTTACAAGCACCAGGGGCCGAGAGAGTGTAATTACCTTAAATTGGACCTAAAGTTATGGGGCGAAAGATAGGACCATAAAAAATTTATTTTGTAAGGAAAAGGTGATACTTAAGCCTTTGCATCCAGGAATGCTGAGCAAGGGAGTTGGGAGGTGCATAGAATTATGGCTAGCCGTAAAAACCTATTTCTTTGCTCGACAGGCTGGCCCAAGAAATCCAGTAGATTGACCACCCTGGGTAGTGGGCTTTCAACATTTAATACATGCTTTCTTCTTTCTTTCCTTTTTCAACCGTGCCTGCCATCGTGATCTTTGGATCTTTGGGCGTAACAATTTTCGATCAAGAAAGGAAACAAAACAGTAGCAATAAAAAGCGACGCTGGGATGTGCTTGAGGGAGTAGTAAGCGTATCCTGGTTGTTTTGCTAATATTTGTCAATGGGACGGTTAGGCATATGTTTTATTATTATCTTTGTATTCTTGGAACTTGGCACTCTGCCTGGCACATGGTAGGGATGTAAAAAATGTGCCCTGAACAATTTATGCATTCACACAGGCGTCACTCTTCAAAACTCTGGGACGTTTCATAATTATGCGAATGATTGTATTATTTTTCAGTCTGTTTTAGAAACGTCATTTGTTTCGATCCTTGCTTGTGGTCCTTTCATCATAAATACGGTTCATTCACCAGACCGCCAGCCTTTTTTAACCAGCATGCCTATGAATGATCTTTTTTTTTTTACCTTTTCTTTAACAGAAATAATAATCTGAATATAAAATGTGTTCTTCCTTTTATTATTTTTTTTAAGATTTTATTTATTTATTTGACAGAGATCACAAGTAGGCAGAGAGGCAGGCAGAGAGAGAGAGGAAGGGAAGCAGACTCCCCGCTGAGCAGAGAGCCCAATGCGGGGTCTGATCCCAGAACCCTGAGATCATGACCTGAGCCGAAGGCAGAGGCTTTAACCCACTGAGCCACCCAGGCACCCCTTTCCTTGTATTATTTACAAGCATCAGATAAACGTATTTTTGAAGCCCCGGAGTGGCTGAGTGGTGAGTTTGGCTCAGGTCCACAGACAGGTGTGGACTTTAAGCTTCTCTAAGTTAATCAGTTTAAGTGTTGTCTCCTCCGGGGGACCTTGGCCTTCTCCGCTCACCTAACCCAACATCTTCGTATGTTTTCTTTACTTAGCACCGTGGGTACGGAGACATGTTTCTTTACACACCGGATGCCTGTACTTACGGGTCCTCCCGGGACCCTGTGTTCCTGTCACCTCTGCTCCAACTCACATTCAACTCTAGAAGGTCCTGGAGGGCAGAGACCTTGGTTCTTTCACACTGTTTTTCAGGCATTTAGAACCAAGTAGGTGCCCAGTAAATACCTGAATGAAGGAGGGAGTCCCCTTCATCCTGTCAAGACGACCTGGGCCACCAGGGAGGTCACTCAGGCGGAAAGGTTGTGCTGTGAAGAAAGTTCTTCAGGGCTGGCTGTGGTAGCTCCGGTGAGCACGACCGCTGGGTCTTGCAGGAGGAGGGAGCCGTGCTGGCTTCGGTAGAGAGATCCCGGGGTGAGGCTGAGGCAGGGTCTCTGTTCCTTTTCCTTTACTCCGAGGGGAATGGTAGTGAGCTGATAAGTCGAACTTATCAAGCATGAAACAGAACATTCCAAATTGCTAAAACGGGGCCTACAAGTTCCTAAGGCATCAGCGTGTCATTCATAATTAAGACAGCGTGTGCTAATCTGCAATGCAAATCCTAGGGCGCCTCGGGTAGAAAACTTCCCTGACTCCCCTGATTTTTCTTTGAATGTAGGCCCGGCCAGGGGCCAGCGGAGGGAGAAGGCCAGGGCAGGGGTTCTCAGGTGTGGTGGGACATCGGCGGCAGCATCAGCTGGGAACTTGTTGAAATTCTCCGAGTGTACCCCAGGCCTGCCCAATCAGAGACTTGGGGGACCAGGGCGGGGGCTGTGCAGGAACCTGAGTGTGAGTTGGTCTCTGGACGATGCTGATGTCACCCCAATACTGGCAGAAAGTGTTGAGTCTGTTGCTCAAGATATAAGCCGTGGGAAGCGCTCGGTGTTTCAGGGGACTCCTGGGGTGTGTGGGAGAGAGAGAATACCAGTCCTGGCTTTTCTCGGAGCCGTATGGATCACAGGAGAACCACCTCCTGTGACTGGCGTGGGGGCCTTGGACTTCAGATGGTTCACAAAAGCTCTTAAGATGGTTGTGGTCCTGCCAAGTGATGGGTCCTCCCAGGGCTGAGAGATACAGCGGGGTATGCGGGCGGCAAGGGGTAAGACATGCTCTACACCTAATTTACGTTTGGATGTTGCTGCAACAGGTTACCAGGTAGAGGAATGATTGTATGAGCTGTGGGTTGTCTCGGAAGAGGAAACCGTGGTATTCTGACCATTTTCATAACATTTCAAGTCAGTTCAACGTGCTAGATACTGGCGGATTGCTTGGCCAGGACAGTACCAGGTGCTGCGGGGTCAGGAGGAGATCTGAACACCGTCTGGCTCGGCTTGGCCGAGAACTTAACTGTGCTCCGGGCACTTCTGAGGTGCTGTTTGTTTCCTGTAAGGGGTGGTGCTGAGGGCCTAGTCCAGGTTTTGCTGATTTTGAAGCTACAATCTTTTCTCTGCTTCACGCTGGTGCACCATCAAATGTAGTTCTGGAAGAGAAGATTTTAAAAGGGAAGACCCAAGTTGATCTAAAATTCGGTTCTCCAGCCCGGGCCTTTCTCAGAGCTCTAGGTAATGGCATTGACATTGTTCTTGTACTTGGGTATCTCAAAGGCCTCCCACATTTCCCATGGCTAAGGCCAGAAGACTGGTTTTTTTCTCCCCATACCTGGGCTTCTTGCCGGCTCCTTCGCTCTGCAGTGGGCACCAAGCCACATGGGGCAGAAAGTGGGGAGCCATGCTTGACCCCACGACATCTCAGTCCTCCCGTCTTCTGTTGCGTTTGCTTCCGGGACTCCTCTCCACCCCCAGCCTCCTCTGAATGCGTCCCATCGTTCTTGCTGATCGCGTCCTAATCCAGCTTCTCCACCCTCTGCTGGGCTCTAGCCGCAGCCAGCCAGGCTTCTGGGTCCTCTCTGGCCCTCCCCTCATCCGTCACCCGGACTGTGGCCAGGCGCAGTAGAGGTGGCCGCAGGGGACCCTCGACTCTGCTGGACGGATCCTTCCCAACCATCTGCATCCGAGCCCTCCTGGAAGCAGACACACCCGGGTCTCTGTGGCTGTCCAGGGTGGTGGCCTGGCAAGCCACTGCGTGGTCTCGGAGGACTTACTCCTCCAAACCAGTCTTCCCATGTGCCTGTTGAGTTACTCAGTCGCACCTGAACCGGCAGCAGAAGAGACTCCGTCTGCCTTGGTTCTAGCTGCAGTAACAGAGCACGGTGGTCGGGGTGGCTTCCGAGCCCAGCAGTGTGTTTCTGACAGTCGTGGAGGCTGCTGTCCCCGACCATGGCTGGCTGCGGGTTACTGACGTCTCGTTGTATCCTCACTCAGTGGAAGGAAGATGAGGGGGCCCTCGGGGGTCCCTTGTTTCTAAGGGCCCTGATTGCATTCATAAGGGTCCTGCGCTCAATACCTAATCCCCTCCCAAAGGCTCCATCTCTTAATACTGTCTTACCGGGGGGGAGGGGGGGTGAGGATTGCACACAGAAGTTTGAAGATATCATGGAGCCTTTTATGGCCCTTTATGAAATGCATTCTGGGGGCGCCTGGGTGGCTCTGTTGGTGAAGCGTCTGCCTTTGGCTCACGTCATGATCCCACTGGGATCGAGCCCCGCATCGGGCTCCCTGCTTAGCCGGGAGCCAGCTTCTCCCTTACCCTCTACCTCTGCTCTCCCTGCTTGTGCTCTCTCTCTCTCTGTACGACCAAGAAAGAAAGAAAATCTTAAAAAAAGAAAGGAAGAAAGAAATGCATTCTGCGTTGAAAGCCAGCATACAGAGACCTACAAATAACAAATATATTCGCAAGAAATTTTTACAAAAGAATGCTTTAACGGTACCCCATGAGATACGTTTGATATTTCTGGATATGTTCCTTCCCACTTCCAACCTCTAGCAAACTCTCATCCTGACCCACCACATTGATTTTACTCCCCAGTGCTGGGCCGAGGCCGGGGATCTGGAAAGCCCAGATCTTCTCCGTCCTCTGCTGTGGTGCTGCCCCTGCAGGGGCCCAGACCCGAGGCCTGCGTTCGCTGAGGAGCTGACCCTGACTCCTCAGCCAGTGCTCTTTCCTCTCGTCTGGCACGTGGAGGGCCCTCTGCAGCGTCTCATTTCTTAAGAAATCATGGTAAAACTGGTAGAGTACATGCATCTGATCCAGCCTGGAAATGGGGAAGACGAGCTCAGGAGGGTGCCCTGTCTGTTCTACAGGATGGATAAGCTATCGTGGTGAAACACGGCCTGGAGACTGGGGTATGTCTGTACTTTTTCATATAGTGCTCACCTGAAGGTTCAGATGCATGTATTTTAGCACGAACCTAAATACTATAAGAATAAACAGACTCAACTTTAAAAAATATATTAAGGGACACCTCAGCGGGTCAGCCGGTTAGGCATCTGCCTTCAGCTCAGGTCATGATTCCGGGGTCCGGGGATCGAGCCCCACATTGGGCTTCCTGCTCAGTGGGGAGTCTGCTTCTCCCTCTCTCCCACCCACCATGGCTCATGCTCTTTGTTTCAAATAAATAAAATCTCTAAAAGAAATAAGAATATGTTAAGAACAATTTAACATTTTTTTTTTCTGCCTGAAATTCACTGAGGCACAGAGTCTCTCCGTTTGAATTTGCTGTTCAAGCACAAAACGCAAAGAGCCTTAAACTAGGGCCCTCTTGGCGACTCAGAACTTTGGGGTGAACTGTTTTACTTCTGGAGTAAATTTCCTGATTGCTGGTGGTTTGCTTTCTCCTTTAAGTATCATAATTTAGGAAAGCTGGTATTCGCAAAGAAAATTTCTCCCAAGTTGTTACAACCTTCCCCAATTCTTGGAAAGATTATATAGAGCAAAGTGTGTCTTTTATGGTCTCATAAAGTGGTGGCTTTTGGATCTGCTCAGGGATGAAAAGCTCTTCGCTCCCGTACCAACCGGCCCCACTTTACTGTCTTTGAAAATCACACCTGCATTTTCTTGATTTTTTTTTTTTTCCCTTTTGCCCTTGATTTCTGTGATTTTGAGCAGTGATAGTCCCTTCATTCATCGTTTGCTGCTGAGAAGCTGTTGTGATCTTGGGAACCAGGTAACACCCATATTCTCTGAATTGTGTTTGCCAAATTCATATTCGTTGAAATTGATTTTTTTTTTTTTTTAACAAGAGAAAAAAGTTTTTGAGGGAAGGCCGCAAGAGCTCTATTTGTACAGCAAAGTGGCTTGAGTCATTTCTCATTCACTCCATTTACGGGCCAGTAAAGAACATGTTTTTCCTACGTCCTGTTTCGGGGCTGTTCAGGTATATCAGTTGCTACCTTTAGGCTGAGATATTCGTGGTTTCTTTTTTCTCTTTAGAAAGTATGCATTTACTGCATTATGGCACAAAACACACTTTCATAGACTTTCATTTAACTTAAACAGAGTTGTAATTTTGGGGTGTGTCGATAACTTTCAGTTTTAGTGTCTGATGCTTTTAGAGGGGGTAGATTAACCAAAGGCATTTCTCTTCCCATGGGAGAAATGGCATAGAAAATTCCCCCAAGTTTCCTGATGTCCATCTTCCATTGGAAAATGAACTTATGTTCCTGCAATAAAACAAGACAGGTGAATATGAGAAATTTACCTTTTTTTTTCCCTTTGGAAATGTAACTTCTTTAAGCAGTGATGTGAACCACACTCTTCCTAGGTTATGATGCGTTACCCAGAAACAAAAACCAAGCGTTGTGGCCTTTGCGAGCTGTTTTTGAATGATGCCCTTTGATTGTTTTTTTTTTTTTTCCCCCCAAGACACGCAGTTCAGACAGAGTAAAGATTTGTGGGAATGGATCAGGTGGGAAGTCTCTCATGTGAAGGGTTAAGCGAGAAACTTGACTTTTGTTGAGGTTTGTAGATATCAATGGAAATTTGGCTCTTAAGGTTTGCGTACAGTTGGGCCCCATTATGTGGCTTTGCAGTTTCTTCAAAACTCCCTGTCCAGCGTGGCGGTTTGCTAAGATAAGCATGTGGGATCATTGCATTTGGCGCAACCTGTATATAAGAAAGAGTCCCTTTCCATGTAATGAGAAGGCTTCTGGAAGCATTGTAGAACTCCGTGTTAAGTGTCCCCTGTGCATACCTCACAGCTTCGGAAGGGATGATAGTCCTTGTGGTTACATTTTTACTGGTTTCTTCTTTGTCTGCCTCCTTCACGGGAAGGTGGTTTCCCCAAGGGGAGGGACTGGGTTCTGGCCACTGTCGTATTCCCAGCACCTGCTGAGGTGTTCAGTGCAGAGAGGCTTCTCCGTTAACATTGGTTGGATGGATGGATAAATGATTTCCTTAAGCCAGAACCGTCTTTTTTCAACTTCCCAGCTAACCTGCATTTTGTAATGCCAGCAATCTAGCCTCTAGCTCTACCATTGCTCTGTGTGCTTTTCCCAGCCAGCAGCCTTGTTCAAGGTCAGATTTTCCTCTTCTTTCTTTCTTTCTTTTTTTTTATTTGCATCCCTCATTTCATGGCCGGAAGCTTTCAGAACAACTGAGGAACTCAGGCCTCACTCGTCCACCCTTGTGATCCCAACTCTCAGCCTCTGTGAAAAGTACCTTTAGGATTCTGACTTGATTCTAGATTCTGTGATAGATTATAGATTATATTATAGGTTGGCATTGTAGACTGTATCAGCTGTCCTTGTAGCTGACCCTTTTTAAAAAACTGAAAATATGTCCCTTCCCAGATTCTAAATTTGCTTCCAAGGTACCTGCATCCTTTTTGCTGACTTCCAGAATTTTAGCAGACTTTTGTTTTGCTCATCCCTGTTTCTGTGCAGCTTCCAAGTCCTAAGGACTTCGAGAGAAACACGTTCTTCTCTCTTCTCACATTTCCTCTACGAGCGCCTCTTGCCCGGTCTCTTG
The DNA here is from genome assembly GCF_922984935.1 of Meles meles. NCBI lineage: Eukaryota > Metazoa > Chordata > Mammalia > Carnivora > Mustelidae > Meles > Meles meles. The sequence goes on along the minus strand of NC_060076.1, from coordinate 88,527,113 downwards.
GAGCAGCTTCCCAAATGGCTTCCATACCCCCCTTCCTTTAAGCATTCATAATGCCTGCCATTAGAGATTCAAGTTTTGGCACTACCAGACCCCAGATGCTTCGATGATTTACGGAGCCTGTGCTGTGGTTTGGCCCACAAAACCATCCACACTCTGGTGCTCGTGGACCATTCATCCTCAGTATTGTCGCTGTCCTCCTTGTAGGAGGGTGATGTGCCCACAGGTGCCGCGGGTGCCACTTCTCAAACTTCCTGTGTACCAGGCACAGCGCGGAAGAAGACATGAAGTCATGAGGGTTTTCAGTGCATTTTGAGTCCTGTAATCACGTGATGGGTAGGCCGGGTATCGTGGAAGGAGATAGGGCTGCAGGGGGGCTGTTGGGGCCAGACCTAGGACATTTTTTCAAAGCTGTGATCACGAGCCCGGTGTTGAACGTGCGTTGGAGATGCCTGTGGGGTGTCGAGATGGAGGGTGGCCTAAGGGGAGAGGTCTGTGATGGGAGCACCGGGCGTGATGGTCCTCGGCTATGGGCAGTGATTCGGGTCGTGGGAGTGGATGAGTAGAACACCCAGGTCTAGAAGGCGGCGCCACGGGTGTGGCTGTAGGGAGAGAGCCCCAGGATGGAGACAGCCTTATGATGTCTCGCCCGTGTCTAAAGCCATGGGATGAGACGAGACTTCACCGGAGGGGTTTAGAGACAAAGAAGAGAAGACGACCGCGAACCAGCATCATTCCCTGATCTTCCTTTGCAGTTTTTTTCCTCCATACCTTTGCTTATCACATTCATTCTTACTGAATCTTAGGTTTTCTTCTCCATTTGAGGAAGTGGCTTCGAGTTTCAGGACGCCACCTACATCCCAGGGTTTGGGAGAGCTGTTGGTGCTGCTGATTCCTGCCCTCAGTTGCCCTGAAGCCATTTCTCAGGCCTACATCCCGTTTGGCTTCCTGGCTCTTCTGACTCTTAACGGAGCTTTCCCCACGGGCTGACTTTTCATTTGTTCTCGGCTTATCTTTCCAAGCAGACTTGGAGTCCTGACAACAGGGACCACGTCTTCTCTTGCTTTGTGTCTCCCACCCGGCCTGACGGTTCCACTGTCTTCGGCTCCCACGGCTTGTTACCGACCTTTATTCTCCTTTCACTCTTCTAATGAAGTAGAAGGACGAATAACTCCAAGTTCTATAAGGATTTGTATCAATGTATGCACCTTGAGCTAACTTGAAGGTGCTTCCTTACAGTGCGTTGGTAGCTGGAATGTTCTATTTCTCCCTGGGGACGAAAAAAAAAAGAAATTTATAAAAAGGTCTACAAAACCAGTACAGAATCCTTGTAATTTGTTATTCTTAGTATTTGAAACTTCCAGCGGAAGGGAAGCTATCTTTTGGCGGCTCCCCGGCCCCTAGTACTACTTAGGGCAAGCAGAGTTTATCTCCTGGTTTCCCTGGGTCGTGCTTCCTGTGTTTTTAGACATTTTGCATACATTTGCACAGGCTGAATCTGGAGGCAGCAAGGGCCCTGGTGGGAGAATCAGGGATTCCGGCTGGCCCTGTCCTTCTCCTGACATTTTGGTGACCTCTGCTCAAGTGACTTGACCTCTTCCGTGGAATAGCCTCCCCGCCTCCACCCCATCTTTGAATGAGAATCGATATGCCGGCTCCTGGCTAATTCAAAGGCATGTTGTGAGGCCAAGTGAAATGAAGGCCTTTGAGGTTCTTAGAACAAAAGCTTCATGTACATTATTTCGTAAGACTTACAGGTCAAGCTCCGGACAGCCACATTTATAGCCCTTGGGTAAGCAGATCTGAAGCATAGGGTGTAGCATCTGGTGTTCCCCCCTTTTCATGAAAGAAGACTTCTCCTTCCTTATTCCCAGGGGCCGAGGGTGAGAAGTGGGATGCTTGGCTCAAGTCTGATCAGAGCTCCAGAATTTAAACGCATCCTCAGCGTGGGTGAGGAAACCAACATACCTTTATCTTTAAAAGAGATGAGTCTTGGATATGGAGGTTCGTTGAAGAAAGCCAAACTCATGTTTACCTGTTAAGGAAACAGAACGCTGGTAGGCAACAGATAGTTCATTTGATAGATTCCAAACTAAGATAGATGCTCATCGTAGGAAGCAAGTTCATTGCTTAGTCGGATTAGATTGTATGGTGTATGGCTATCGTTATCCTACCGTACAGAGCACCTAACTCCATGCCTCCCATCCTGAGACGGTCAGTGTTTTAGTTAGTGCCTGGTGAGGTGGAACAGGAGAAGATCCTAGAAGTCATCCAGAAGACACTTTGAAGACTTACAGAATCTTTAAGGTTGTTGGAGGCTAATGGGACATTCCTTAAATGAGAAATCAAATGGAAACTGGATGATGGCAAAATTTGTAGTCTGATGACCCGTATCAAATGGCAGAGGGGTTCGGCTGGAGCTCCTGACGTGGGTGATAGCAGAGGGAGGACGACGGGAACGCGTGAAGTGTTGCAGGAATAGGGGTTAGGACAGTGGATCTATAGTCATGACTTCGGGTCAGAGACACAATTTTAGTTCCTTGATTCGCCTGGCAGTTGGCGTAGCGGCACAATCATAGTCACACAGGTGCCCTCTCTTGGTTTTCTGCGCTTGGGGTCAGACTGTGGCCTAAGCGTGGTGGACTTGGTTCTGAACGCAGGCTAGATGGCAAATAGTAGCAACCTCAACAGGGTAAGAGTGTAATTGACAGAAGCTGGGATGACGTCGAAGCAGGAAGAGGAGAGAATAAATGCGCAAATGTCCTCATCTTCTAAAATGGCAGAGTAGGACAGGATTGTTAAAAGTGGGTGGAATTCCAGAGTTGTGCCATTTTGCTTTCCCACCAGCGGGGTGTGAGAGTTCCAGTTGCCTCATATCTTCATCGACGCTTGGCGTGTGCCATCTTTAGCATTTTTGATGTTCTGATTGGTTTATAGTGGGGGCTCATTGTGCTTCAAATCGTGTTTCCTTAGTGGCTAATGATGTCGAGCGTCTACTTGTGTGTTTATTTGCCATCCTTATGTGTTCGTTGGTAAGGTGCTGAACTCACATATTAATTTCAGTAACGTTTTTGTGACGTGCCTTGCTTTATTTTAGATAGACAATCATGTTGTCTGTGAATAAACGCAGTTTTGGTTCAAAGAAAAGAATTGGTGGAAATGCAAATGAAGACCTGAGTACTTAAAATTAGAAGGGTGGCGAACAGAGGAAATAAAATATTATGAGGAAAATCCTTGCGGTGAGCCAAGAATAAGAAATTTAAGCATTTTTTCAAGTTATGGAGATGACTACTAAGAAATCAAACCAAAAAATTCTGAGAAGAAGAGTTGTCTTGGAGGAGTTATGACAGGAACAGGAAGATCAGGAGGGGGTCATTCTCCTGAAGTTTTCTCTGTCATTTGATACGTTACCTTGCACATGGCATGTTGTTGATAAATCACTGGTATATTGGGAATTAGAACATAGAGATAAAAAGCAACTTGAAGCGACTAAAATAGGTCGAGTGTAAGAACTGGATATCATAAAATAAGAAATACAAAGGAATAGTCATTGATTAGAAAGTTGTAGAAGAGAAGGAAGCGCCCTTGAATGTCAAAGCTGAGGAATACATAGCATTTACTTCGGTGCTTCCTACATTCCAGGTACTTTCTAACCGATAAAAGTGTGTTAACTGGTTTAGTGTCCATAGCAACCCACGAGGTAGGTGCAGTTATCACCATTTTATAAATGAGGAAACTGGGGCGCCTGGGTGTCTTAGTTAAGCATCTGCCTTCAGCCCAGGTCATGGTCTCAGGGTCCTGGGATCAAGCCCGACAAGCCCCCCATGTCGGCTCCCTGCACAGCGGGGAGTCTGCTTCTCTCTCTCCCTCTGCCCCTCCCCCCTCCTCATGCACACACAGACTCCTCTCTCAAAATAAATAGATAAAATCTTAACAAAAGAATTCAAAAAAAAAGTGAGGAAACCATGAAGCGGAGATTTTAAGCACAGTATTGGAAGCCGCATAGCCGGATTTCAGAGCCAGGTGGTCCTGCTCCAGAACCGACTCTCTAGGCCACTGTTCCATGTTGCGTCTGGTGGAGACGATGGGTGTGACGGCCCACAGTGCATCTAGCGTGCGAGCCTCCATCCTTGAGTGACTTGTTCTCTGAGGCTGTCTTCTGAAGCGGACCCCAGCTTTAATTCATTCGTAACTCACTAGCTATGTCAGTGCCTGTTAACACAGTTCCAGAAATTAGGACGATTCCTCTGAAGTGAGAGAGGCCTGTGTATCCGCTATAATTCACATACGGCATGTAATCTGGTGTATATATTTAATATGCACATGAGTGAATTTTGTATATGTGTAAGATGAGATATTTACATGTATCGTCTAATACAAGAGGCTGCGGGGGAAAAGCAGGATAAGGCGTGGAGTGATGGAAGCAGTGGGGGGGGGTCTTCTCCAAGGGAGGGCGGGGACCTCCTCTCTCTGGGGAATCCATAGGAGAGCTGTCTTAGCGGGGGCTGCTTTAACAAGTAGACCACTGGCTGGGTGGCTTAAACAGCAAGCATTTCTTTCTTCTTCTTCTTTTTTTTTAAAGACTTTATTTATTTGAGAGAGAGACAGAGAGAGCATGAGAGGTGGGAGGGTCAAAGGGAGAAGCAGACTCCACGCTGAACAGGGAGCCCAATGCAGGATTCAATCCTGGGACTCCAGGATCATGACCTGAGCCGAAGGTAGTTACTTAACCCACTGAGCCACCCAGGTGCCCCAATAAATACATTTTTTTTTTAAAAAAGTGATTTATGTTGAATAAAGTACATATGTTTAAACACCATTAAAAATTGTGTTTCTGGGCTATAAAGGAATAATTGCAAGGATATATTTGAGGACTTATGTGGGGAGGTATATAAGGAGAGGTAAGAAATTTCAAAGAATTTAACTCGAATTTAAAATATTTGGATAATTGGAAATACTGGATATCCAAATACATTCACTTTCTTTAATGAAATGAGAAAAGAATTTAGCAACTATTCTTTCTTTTGCATCCTCGTCAATACTTATTATGTCATTTTTATTATAACCATTCCAGTGGGTGTGAGGGGTAATCTCATTGATCTGTGGTTTTGATTGCATTTCCCTGGTTATTAGTGATGTTGAGCATCTTTTCATATGCTTAACGGCCACTTGGATATCTTCTTTAGGGAAATGCCTGTTCAGATCCTGCGCCCATTTTTAATTGGGTTGTCTTTTTATTAAGTTTGAATCGCTCTTTAGCTATTCAAGATGTAAGTTCTTCATCAGATATATGATTTGCATAAAGATTCTTTATTTTTGTGTTGTCTTTTTTATTTTTTCATAATGACCTAGAAAGCTATATGTTTTGAATTGCAATGAAGTCTAATTTATTTTTTCTTTGGTTGCTTATGCTTTTGGTGTCCTCCCTAAGAAATCTTTGTCAACTATAAGATCCCAAAGATTTATGTCTTTATTTTCTTCTAAATGTTCTAGCTCTTATATTTTACTCTTTGATCCATTTCGAATTAATTTTTGTGCATGGTATGAAGTAGGGTTCCAGCTTCATTATTTTGAATGTAGATATCCATTTGTCCCATTAATGTTTGTTGAAAAGACTGTTTTTTTCCCCTTTAGTTGTCTTGGCACCCTTGTCCAAAATCAATGTACCATAAATACAAGGGTTTATTTCTGGACTCTTATTTCTATTCCATTGATCTGTATGTCACTTCTTAGTACCAATACCAATACAAACTGTATTGCTCACTGTAACCTTTTCATAAATTTTAAGTTGGAAAGTGTGAGTCTCCCAACTTTATTCTTCTTTTCCAAGATTATTTTGGTTCTTCTGAGTACTTTGAATTTTCATATGAATTTTATTTTTTTAAAGACTTTATTTGATAGAGAATGAGAGTGAGTGAGAGCATGAGTAGGGTGAAGGGCAGAGGGAGAAGTAGGCTTCCCGCCGAGCAGGGAGCTGGATGTGGGGCTCGATCCCGAAACTCCGGGATCATGACCTGAGCTGAAGACAAACACTGAACCAGGTGCCCCTTCATATAAATTTTTTAAGCCTGTTGTCAGTTTCTGCAAAGAAGTCACCAGCGATTTTAATGGGAACTGCACTGATTCTGTAGATCAGTTTGGGAAGCATTGCCATATTAACAATATTTAGTATTCTAAAGATTTTATTTATTTATTTGACAGACAGAGATCACAAGTAGGCAGAGAGGCAGGCAGAGAGAGATGGGGAAGCAGGCTCCCTACCGAGCAGAGAGTCCGATGTGGGGCTCGATCCCACGACCCTGGGACCATGACCTGAGCCAAAGCAGAGGCTTGAACCCTCTGAGCCACCCAGGCGCCCCAACATTATTAAGTATTCTAACCCATAAATAGAGAATGCCTTGCCACTCATTTCACTCTAATTTAATTTCCTTTAAAAATTTTTTACCTGTTACAATTATAACATCTTCCAGAAATTACAGATTTTATTTATTTATACTCATCTCATTTCAAAAAAAATCTGAGGTGGCTGACCAAATTGGTTATGACTATAATAGGGTCAAAACAACTAAGGAAGTCAGGAAGAGGGGAACCTGGTGATAGGAAAGTAAGACTGAAGGAATGGGGTTAGTAAATAAACACGTGCCTCAATGTATTGGATGAATATTTGCTAGATTGGGATAATCAGTTTTGTCCCAAACTTTCCAGTGGCTTATTTTCACCATTTAATATGCTCTAGGGTAGAACAAAATGTTAAGAGATATAAACCTTAGGCATACACGGTCACCTTTCTCCTAAGCTCCGCTGTTAACCAACTTCTTTGCAAATGAAGCTTGGCTTTGCTTTTAAATCTCAGGAAAGTAGCTCCTTCCTTTCACGTCCACCATTTCCAGCAGGAAGACGGTGATGAGCCCGGTTATCACAGAGAGGTGTCCCAGGTCTCCCTCCTGCATCTTTCTGTTCAGTAAGGTCCAAAGAACAGAGAGGCTTTTGTTCCCAAGCTCGAGTGCAAATACCCTCTTGGTAGGAAGGAATTAGCCATGGATGAAGGAAAGACTTTAAATTTCCCTTCTCCGGTACTTCCCAGTGTTCATATTCTTGCTCCGGAACAGGAGAGTCGGCTGCCCCTCCGGTCCTTACCCAGATGCAGTGCTCTCTCTGTGCCGGTGATTTCGTTCCCATTGAGATGTTACCTTAGCAACCAACTTACCAGCTCGCCTTATTAACATACTTCCTATCTGTAATCAATACTCATTAGTGCTGAATCACTTCTTTGCTTTGCTCTGTTTTTTTTTTTTTTACTTTATTTTTATTGAAGTACAGTTGACAGGCAATATTATATTAGTTTTAGGTGTATAAGTTAGTGATTCGACATTTGGATACGTTGCAAAATGATTGCCACAATTAGGCTAGTTACCATCTGATACCAAACAAAGTTGGGACGGTATTATTGACTGTACTCCTTACGTTCTATATCTCCCTGACTTACTTGAGTTCTAACTGGAAGTTGATACTCATTGGTCCCCTTCCCTTATTTAGCCCATCTCCACCCCCCTTCCTCTCCGACAGCCTTCAGTTCTCTGTATTTGTGAGTCCATTTCTGTTTGTTTCGTTTTGTAGCTTTCACCTGTAAGTGAGATCATACAGTATTTGTGGGGTTGTTTTGTTTTTTTTTGTTTGTTTTAGTATTTGTCTTTTTCCATCTGGGTTATTTCTTTTAGCACAGGGCCTTAGAGGTCCACCCCCATTGTCCCACACGGCAGGATTTCATTCTTTTCTACGGCTGAGTAATACTCCAGAATAGGCGTACATCACCATTTCTTCTACCCACTCACTCACTGATAGATGCTCCGGTTGCTTCCGTATCTTGGGTTTTGTAAATAACGCGCAGTGAGCATGGAGGTGCGTACGCCTGTTTGAATTCGTGTTTTCGTTTTCTTCACATAAATTCCCAGAAGTGGAATTGCTGAATCATATAGTATTTCTAGTTTTAATTTTTTGAGGAAACTTCACACTGTTCTCAGTAATAATTAGGCCAGTTGACTTTCCTACCGCCAGTGCATGAGGGTCCCCTTTTCCCCACATCCTCACCAGCCCTTGTTTTCTTGCCTTTGGAGGCTGGCTGTTCTGACAGGTGTGAGGGGCAGCTCGTGATTTGCATTCCCCTAGTGATCAGAGGTGTTGAGCAGCTTTCCGGGTACCTGTTGGCTGTCTTTGGAAAAAGGTCTGTTTAGATCTTCTGGCCTTTTTTTAACTGGATGGTGATTATTAATTTATTTACTTATTTAGCTGTTGGGTTGTATGAGCTCTTCGTATACTCTGAATGTTAGCCCCATATTTGACATATGACTTGCAAATATCTTCTCCCATTCAGTAGGGCTGCCTCGTTATTTTGTTGATGGTTTCCGGTGCTGTGGAGAAGCTTTTTAGCTTGAGGTGGTCCCACTTGTTTGTTATTGCTTCTGTTGCTTTGGCTTTGGGTGTCAAATTAAAAAAAAAAAAAAAAATCATTGCCAAGACCTGTATCTGGGAGCTCTCTGCCTTTGTTTTCTTCTTAGGAGTTTTAGGGTTTTAGGCCTTACGTTCGAGTATTTAATCCATTTTGAGTTAATTTTTGTGTATGGTATAATATAGGAATCCAGTTTCATTCTTCTGCATGTGGCTGTCCAGTTTTCCCAGCATCATTTGTTGAAGAGACCGTCCTTCACAGTATATTCTTGGATCCTTTGTTGTAAATTAATTGACCGTAAATGCCTGGGTTTATTTCTGGGTGCTCTGTTCTCTTCCATTGACCTGTCTTGTGTTACGCCGGTGGATACTGTTTTAGTTACAACAGCTTTGTAAGATAGTTTGAAATCAGAAGGAACAAGGCTTCCAACTTCGTTCTTTTTTCTCAAAATTGCTTTGGCTATTCAGTCTTTTACAGTTCTGTACAAATTTTAGTACTGTTTGTTTCCAGTTTTTTGAAGAATGCCATTGGAATGTTAACAGGGATTGCATGGAATCTGTATATTGCTTTGGGTAAGGTGAACATTTTAACAATATTCTTACAGTCAGTGAGCGCAGGATATCTTTCCATTTATTTGTATCTTCTTCAGTTCCTTTAATTAATGTCTTGCAGTTTTTAGTATAAAGGTCTTTCATCTCCTTGGTTAAATTTATTCCTAAGTGTGTGTGTGTGTGTGTTTTTTTAAACACAATTGTAAGTAACTCTCTTATATTTCATTATTACTATACAGAAATTGGATCTTGGGGCTCCTGGGTGGCTCAGTTAGTTAAGCTACTGCCTTCGGCTCAGGTCACGATCTCAGGGTCCTGGGATCGAGCCCCACAGCAGGCTCCCTGCTCTGCTGGAGTCTGCTTCTCCCTCTCCCTCTGCTTGCCACTTCCCCTGCTTGTTTGCTCTCTCTCTGTCTCAAATAAATAAAACCCTAAAAAAGAAATTGTATCTTGATTTTGTGTGTTGACTTTGCATTTTGCAGTTTAATTCATGTATTAGCTCTAATGGGTTTTGATGGACTCTTCAGAGTTTTCTTTATATAATACTATGTCATCTGCAAAAAGCGACACCTACTTCTTTCTTTCCAATTTGGATGTTTTAGGTTTCTTTTTCTCACCAAATTGCTGTGGTTAGGGCTTCCAATACTATGTAGAATGAAAGTGGTGGGAGTCCATATCCTTGTCTTGTTCCTGATCTTAGAACAAAGTCTTTCAGCTTTTCATTGTTGAGTATCTGTTAGCTCTGGGCTCGTTATATATAGCCTTTATTATATGAAGTCTCTTATCTCTAAACCCACTTTGAAAGTTTTTAATCTGAATAGATGCTCAATTTTGTCAAATGCTTTTTCTGATTTCTGCATCTATTGAGATGATGATACAATTTTTATCTTTCATTTTGTTAATGCGGTGTATCATAGTGACTGATTTGTGGATGCTGAACCATCCTTGCATCCCTGCAGAAAATCCCACGTGATCGTGGTATATCATCTTTTATTTTATTTTATTTTATTTATTTGACAGAGAGAAATCACAAGTAGGCAGAGAGGCAGGCAGAGAGAGAGAGGGGGAAGCAGGCTCCCTGCCGAGCAGAGAGCCCGATGCGGGGCTCGATCCCAGGACCCCAAGATCATGACCTGAGCCAAAGGCAGAGGTTTAACCTACTGAGCCACCCAGGTGCCACGGTATATCATCTTTTTTAATGTATTGTTCAAATGGGTTTGCTGGATTTTCTTTCTTTCTTTCTTTCTTTCTTTTGAAGATTTTTGCATCTATATTCATCAGGAATGTTGGCTTGTAATTTTATTCAGTTTCTTAGGTTGTCCAGTTTGTTAGCATAAGATTGTTTTTCATGGGGCGCCTGGGTGGCTCAATGGGTTAAGCCGCTGCCTTCGTCTCAGGTCATGATCTTCAGGGTCCTGGGATCGAGTCCCGCATCGGGCTCTCTGCTCAGCAGGAAGCCTGCTTCCCCCTCTCTCTCTGCCTGCCTCTCTGCCTACTTGTGATCTGTCAAATAAATAAATAAAAATCTTAAAAAAAATTGTTTTTCATAGTTTCTTTGGATCTTTTATATTTCTGTTATCATCGGTAGTAACACCTCCTTTTGTTTCTGATTTAAAAAAAGAAAAAAGTTTATTGAAGAGCCAGAGTAAATCCTTAATTTCTGTCATCTAAAATGGAAGTATATTTTGGTTTATTTCCAAGAGATAGTAAAATCTTCAGTCTAATTAATCTTCCAAAATATAAAGAAAGATAAAATCTTAACATAGTTGTTTTAGGAAATTAGAACTGGTAAAATAAGAATTTTAAAAACACCTATGAAATGAAATAGAGAAAATATGCCTACACACACACAGGGTTGGTATCCATAATATATAAGGCACAGATAGAATGATGTTACAACTAGTCTTTATTTGGATAAATGGCTAAAGGTTAAATAGTATCATTTTTACACATGAGAAACACAAGTATGTGCCAAAAGAACCAAACACGGTGATGATAGAAGAAATCCAACCTAAGGTAAACTGAGATTTAAAAAGAATAATTAACATGGTAAGTTACAGTGTTGGTGTGACCATGTAGAATGGGAAATAATTGCACATGACTGGTAGCATTCAAATTAGTACATATTTCCTGAAGAGGCAATAAATTATTTAACAAAAACCATTGTAGCGAACGTAACCTTTGATTCAGTAATTTCTCTTGGCAGGGGAAAAAAATAGGAAAAACAAATCTCGGTAGAACAGTGTTACTTTTAATAATAAAAGAATACATTGTTATCTAACACTGGGGGAAATGATTAGACAAACTAATAGCTCATAACAATAAACTATTATTTACGGATAAAATACTATGGAAAAGCCTACGGAAAATAAGTACAAAAAAAGGGTAAAATACTCTAAAAGATGATTTACAGTGAAGTACACTGATAAGCATGAAAAAGCAGAGAGCAGTTTCGGACAATCTGCTTTGGTGATTTTGTTTACTGTTTTATTGTGTGTCTTTGGTGGCAGATGAATACGATATACAGACAATGAGAATATAATTCACAGGATGTTATAAGATGGAGAAAATAATATGCAGGTCAACAAGATTTGGAGCACCTGATACCAATAGCCAGGAACTGGGATACCGGTGACAGTCCCTCCTCTGCTTTCCATAAAGGTGAGGATAGGATAATTGAAGAAATACTCCACAAGACTAATTGGGACTAGTATCAGTTCATAAAAAATGAGCCATATCAGGAGATGAGATTTACTTTGGGATTAAAAAATCTCTTAAGGGGCGCCTGGGTGGCTCAGTGGGTTAAGCTTCTGCCTTCGGCTCAGGTCATGATCTCAGGGTCCTGGGATCAAGCCCCACATCGGGCTCTCTGCTCAGTGGGGAGTCTGCCTCCCCCCCGCCTGTCTCTCTGCCTACTTGTGATCTCTCTCTCTGTCAAATAAATAAATAAAATCTTTTTAAAACAATCTCTTAAAAGCAGGTTTTAGATCTGTTATAATAGTCCATATCCAATTACATTTTTAAAATTCTGTACATCAAGAACAACTTCCTCAATTCTTAACCAATTATTGTGCTTTTAAGTACAACGATAGACAAGTAAACTTGAGGAAAGCAGAGAATTTCAGGAAGCCCACAGGAGTCATTGGAATGGAGTTTGACCTGGACTGTGTTGAGAAATAAAACTCTTGAACTTGTCATATCAGGTGTATTGGAACTGACAATAAATTCCAAGGATTTTAGTGGTTGCTTAAAATGGGTCCTACTATATACCACACACACACACACACACACACACACAAAGTACACATACAGATCAGTAGAAGGTAAATAGGTAAAGGGATGGTGAATTTCCTGATTGTCTGGAATTTACAGTGTTGCTTCAGTAGATCTCCTTTGTTCATGAGAATTATCCCTGAGAGGGGGCGAGACTCGGCCACGTCCTTTACAGTCTCAGTTAAAAGCTACTCCTCCTTACTTGTTCTTCAATCATTAACAGGTGAACAGATAGAACAGATACTACTTCCATGGCCATCATGGTTAAGCAAAGTCACCTTTAGCCCAAGTCTATGGACCCTTCGAAATACGGGCAATAATTTAGTTTCAAGGGTCATGTGTCAGGTATGAGTGCTGCTTTAGAACCTTCGAGGCTGTTCTCCACTAACTCTTGACGTCTGAAAGTTGCAGTGTCTCAGTTTAGCATTGGTTTTATGAGTATCCGTCGTTCCACCTGTAGGATTTCTGATCCTTCTCCTGTCTGGATGGGATGGGTCTGTTTTGCAGGGCAAAGTGAGGAGAGGTTTGGACCTGACATTGGATTCTGTCCATTGCACACAGGTTGAAGATCAGCCAACTCCTTTGTCTTCCCAGCAAAGAACAGCCTGTAAAATGAGGCTAACGTTACCCACCTCGGTGGGTTATTGGGAAAATAAGCTGAAATAAGGGAGTATGGGCCGTAGGAGCTAGGTAAATACTACTTCGTTTCACTCTTTTTAGAACAGATCTTAAGCTGAGGGCAAAGAGGATAACATTGAGAGCAGAGGGGAACAGAGTGGGGAGGGAATGAGTGGGTTTTGCCCTCAAGGAATTTACAATAGATTAGGGGAGACAATGCAGCGGAAACAGTGGTGGCAACAATGTTGAGCATGGGCCAAAGGGGAGGGGTTGGGGTCAAGCAAGGTAAGCCTTGGAGGTTGCACATCGGCAGTTGTTCCCTCCAGATCCCTCCAGATGGGAAGATGGGTTGGTGCTGCCGGCTCACCGTCCTGCGAAATCGCTTAGTGACAGAGCCAGACTTCAGAAAGCGCTAACGTGTTGGAATTATGCTCTTTGCTTTTGCAAATGGCCTCTTCTCCGCGGTATTTCAGGAAGTGTTTCATAATACACAGATTGCAGCCCTCTCTACAATGTGGGTGCAAGGAGGCCAGGAAAGGAGCGAGCTGGCTTCCAGCAACTTCCGGCTCGCCCTCGGGTTCCGGGCCTCCTGTGCTTCCCCCCCCTGCTCTCTTAATGGGGCCTCTTAGTGGGGAGCCTGTCCAAAGGGGATTTGCTTCTAGAAACTCTTGAGCTCTTTCCCATGACGCCGTAAGAAATCTTGAGTGGAGGAGATAACATTTTCTTCAGACTTCTCGTACGGACTTAGCACTCTTCCATGTGGATTTTCGGTTTTTTGCAGGCGTGTCTGCAAAATTTAAGTTCCTTGAGGGAAGAAGCGCCTCCTGTTCATTTTCTGATCAATACAGCTTTGTCCCACAGCAATTCTCTTCTCTCCGGAATCCTGCTGGCTGGCTGAGTTGCGGGGATCACTTCTGTCCATTTGTTGCGTGGTAGGGTTCAAGAGCGTCTGAAACCAGACCTTGGGGTTTGGGCGTATTCGGGATTCACTGGAGATCGAGTCACTTACCACTTCTCACGGAGGCTCTGCTGGTGTATTCCCTTCAGTCCACCTGAGGATCCGTGATAGTGTGTCTCCTTTCTCATTCATCTTTCTTCAGAAACTCGGAACTAGGTCCACCTCCCGTTTGAGAGAAGGACATCAGCAGAGGAGGTGTTGGTCTCAAGGCTGACAGCTCAACCAGTCGGTTGGGTCTGGTAAACAGGAGACAGCGGGGCCTAAAGAAAAGAATGAACACATCCAGCAGACCTAGGAAGGTCGGTGTTGCTCCTGGGCAAAGCTCTGAAGTCGCAGCCGACACAGAGAGAGACGTCAAGAGCACAGCCGAGTAGACAGGTTCGCTGGCCCCTTTGGCCAAGCCTGGTGGTGAGTCTTGGTTGTGTAGAGCAGGCGTTAGCAGCGGCTGCTGCCTCGGGGTGCAGATGCCCTTGGCGCCCATCGTCCGGGGGTGCTGCTGGTGACGATGCTGGAGAAACGGGAGCCTTGCCCCAGCTCTGATGCTTTGCACCTGCTGAGGAGGCCTGCCCCTTCTTCCTTGTCCGAGAAAGGAAGGTGTTTCTTTTAGGTGTCGGCCACAAGGTGACCGTAAATACTCATGTACCTGTGTAATTCAATTAATGCTAGCTTATTTTTAGAAATCATCTAAGAAGCTGATCATCCAACCACAAAATTGCCAGCGGGAAATGAGAAGCAGATGGCGGAGGAGAACCTTGCTCTGTGGGGGACGTGCTCATGCGGTATGGTGTCGCGTGCCGGGCCATGCCTTTTCTCTGCCAGGTTTCCTCCAAATGGATGAGCTCGCCGGGAGTTGCAGTCTAAGCTGTACAGACGGGCTTATCCTATTTTTCTCCATTAGTTCAGCCTGTGTCCACCCGTCCTTCTAACTGGTCGACGTGTGGAGAACGATGGCTAACCACAGTGCTTCCTCGAGAAATTTTGATAAAGCACGGTCTCCCTTGAGTCCTGTTGTCCATGCTGTACACAACCTCGGTGTGACTCAGAGGTCTTGGGGAGAACACTTGAATAAAAATTTTCGCAATCAGTTTGTCAGTTTGGGGCCCTTAGACGAAGAGTTTTTAACTTTCCTTCTGAGATTGCCGCTTGTTAAAATCCCTACACTCTGCAAGGGATCCTTGAACTAGTAGGGAGGCAGTGGGACTTGCTGTGATAATGAAGAGTAAGGATTTCGCTTCACGTACTGTCTCTTTAACTTCCATGTGACCCTGGGAAAGCCACTCATCTGCTTCACTCCTCAGTGTTCTCAGCTATAAAATGGAGGTAATTATGTGCCTACCTCATTGAGTTGTTGTAAGAAGAGATCTGTGAGAGGCATCTATGGGAGGCACTCCAATATGTGTTCATGTTTAGTGGACAGGTAGAATGATCGGTGTGCCAAGGTTATGCAGAAAAGTAGATGAGTTCATCCCATTAAGGAACTTACAGTGGAGTCGGGGAGATAAGCTGATGAAACCCAACCAGCGGGCCTAGGAATGCAAAATAATATGGGGCTTCTGAGAGTTTGGAGAAGAAAAAGAGGACTCCTGTGTGGGAGGCACGCAGGAGTAGAAGAAACGAGAAGAATGTTTCAGATGGGAGGGAAGGAAGGACTGCGAGATCAAAGGCTCAGAGCTGCGCGCAATGTACATCTCTATGGCTTGGTTGAGAACTTGGTTGGTGAGGACTGGTGGGTAGCAGGCAGGTGAGTTCAGAATGTGTCAAGTACATTGGATAGAGAAGATCTTAGTTCTTTTCTTCTATCTATCTATCTATCTATCTATATGTATTTTTTTTTTTTTAATGTGGTGACTGATACTGCTCCCTTGGCTTCCTATTCAAATGCCCCGAGACGAAGGGATGGGAATGTCTCTGTGGTCTTTGGAAGGCAAGAGGAGAAGCAGGATTGATGAGCAAGGAAGAACATGCCTATCTACAAGCTATGATCTGTTGGAGAAACCATTCTACAGAGCATTTGTTGAGGTCGAAAGGACGAGTGGAGAAAGCCCATTGGTTTGATTGTTGTGGGAACCTTCTGTTAGCCAGACAGATGGAGGCCAAGGCTCATGGTATTTTGTGGACACACTGCAGAACTGGGAGAAGCAGCAGTAGATGATGTCTCAGCTTCTGCTGGGTGGCTGAGTGACCTGAAAATAAAGCCCAATACCTTTTGGCCTTTTGGGGTCACTTTGCAGAACACAACCAAGGAAGTTGCCATTTTGGACTTAACCACTGACCACTCGGGAAGAATTACTGTATGACGTGGAAGAGGGAGGGAACTTTGAAGACAATGTGGATGACCTGTTGGAATTATTTTTAACAAATATTTTAGAACTTTTTTAGATTTAGAGAATTCTCGAGCTACAATACAGAGTGGGAAACACTCATTTTCCTTGATCCGTTATCTTACATTAGCATGGTACGTTCGTCCCAATTCATGAACCAACATCTGTATGTCATTACTGCCTGAAGTCCATACTTCATTGACATTTGCTGGTTTTCCCTACTGCCCCCCCCTTTTTTTTTTTTTGTCGCATCTAGGATACCATGTTGCATGTAGTTGTCATGTCTCCCTAGGTTCCTAGTAATTGTGACGGTTTCTCAGATTGTCCTTGTTTTTGATGACCTTGACAGTTTTGAGAATTACGGTCTGGTGTGTTGCAGGATGTCCCTCAGCAGGATTCGTTGGATGTTTTCTCCTGATTAGATTGGGGTGATGTGTTTCAAGGAGATAATGTGCTGCCCTCTTCACACCGTATCAGGATTACATATGCTTTTAACATGATGTCACTGCCGATGTTGATCTTGATTACGCGAGTGAAGCGATGTTTTGTGAGATTTCTCCACTAGAGAGTTACCGTTTCATTCCTCCCCCTTCCCAGACTGTACTCTTTGGAAGAAAGTCACTTTGTGCAGCCCGCACTTAAAAAGTAGGGGGTTCCAGTCCTCTTTCTTGAAGGAGGAGTATCTGTAAGAATTATGAGGAATTCTGGGGCACCTGGCTGGCTTAGTTGATGGAGCTTACGACTCGATCTTTGGATCAGACTTCAAGCCCCACATTGGGTGTAGAGATAACTGAAAATCTTTAAAACACACACACAGAATTATGTAGAATTCTTCTGTGTGGGAGATCGTCTGTTCTCCCCCTATTTGTTCATTCAGTCACTCATTTATGCCACTGTGGACTCCTTTATGATACACTTTGAGTTATAATGCAACACTGCTTGATTTTCTTGCTCAGACTGTTGGAGCTTTGGCCCCTTTATTTTAGTCACTCCTTCATTGCTTGACATTCCCCCATCCCTGTGGAGTTTTGTTTGCTTGTTTTCACTGATGATACAAATGCTCCTGGCTCATCTGGTAGATTTCTTATCTTGGATCTTTTGGAATTTGGAGCCAAAAAGGAACAACAACAACAAAAATGTATCTAAGTGTATAGTATGTGTGGTATGTTATTTATAGTAATACACGTGTACTCACAAAAGGTTTAACCTAGAAGTTAACACAAAACTGAAATGTTACTTTGTGACAAACATATTGTGAAGAGATAAAACACCATGCTGGCGAGGTTGTAGGGAAATAGACATACTCACATGGACAGATAATGTAACTATGTGTTTGGAGAGCAAATACAGGAGATGACGGAGCCCTTTGCTCCAGGAAGCCTACCCCTGGATATGGTACTTCAGGCAGAGGGAACAGCGAGTGCAGAAAGTATGAAGGCGGTCAAGGAATAGCAAGTTGGCTGGTGAGGCCACAGTGGAGTCGGGAGGGCAGAGAGATGGAGCCAGTAGGAGCAGGCACATGCCTGGGCGGGGGGAACCCCATACGTGGTAGGAGGCCAGTCACAGACAGTACACAGGAGTGCCTTGCCCCAGAGCCCTGCACTCCCATGGACCTGGGCTTTGTAGGTCCTTGAGACTTGAGCTTTTTCTTTGAGACGATAGGAGCCTATTGGAGGGTTTTGAGCAGAGGAGTAAGGTCATCTGATTGCATTTTTGAAAAGAACCACTCTGGCTATTCTGCGTGTTAAGAACTTGAGGGCAGAAGCAGGGGGTCCAGTTCTGAAGTCTTTTAATCTCTTGGCCTATTTTCATTTGTTCCTGGGACTCTTGATCTGTTTGTCTGTGTATGGTATAGAGTAGTAACTGTTGCACGTAGCTTCCCCATCGGCACGTGTTAGTGTTTTATTTTATCGTTCTGCATGGCTGCCTCTTAGTGTGTCCGTGCCCTGTTGCTGTTGTGAAAACTGACCATAAATTTCGTGGCTTAGAAGGACGCAAATTTATTATCTTAGGGTTCTAGAAATCAGAATTCCCAAAATTGAGGTGTTAGCCCGGCTGGGTCCCTTCTGAAACCTCTAGGAAGGAATGTTTTCTTGCCCTTTCCAGCTTCTAGAGGCCTCCACGTACTTTGACGTAGCACCCCTTCCTCTGGCTTTAAAGCCAGTGGCGTGTCAACCTCAAGTCTCCTCTCTCAGTCTCTAACCTCTGTTTCTGTTTTGTCCCCATTGGGCCCACTTGGATAATCCAGGACAAGCTCCCCATCTCTCAAAACCCTTAATCATGTCTTAATCACATAAAGCGGCACGTTCCCAGCTCCCGGGCATTAGGACTTGAACCCCTTTGGGAGGGGGCATTATTGGCCTACCATAGTCAGTGTTTTGAAGTTGATTTAACAGTTCCCCTTGTTGGATATTTTAAACTGTATCCAGGTTGGGGCTCTTACGCTATTCCCGAAAGACCTATTTGTATACCGAACCTTCTTTTATTTCAGATTTGTTTCAGAATGCGTCCCTTAAGATAAATATCCCAGTGTAGGTTTCTTGGTTTCCAGAGGGCATACACGTCTTAGGTATTTGCCCTCCAGATACACATTATCTTAAGTCCAGCGGGTATGTCCGTTTCCCTCCTGGTGTGTCCGTTTCCCTCCTGACTCACCAGCGTGGTTTCTAAAGGTGTGTTTCCGTGGCTTGCTACGAGATGACATGTCACAGTGGCATTAATTTCTTCACTGGCTAGGTTGAACCTTTCTGGCGTACGTGCAGGTGCGTGGTGGAGTGTGGACAGCGTGTGGTATGTTTTTTGTATTTTGAAAATAGTGTTTTAGGTTTTTTTTTGCTTTTTAGCTGTTATCTGGAGCTAGAAGAGTAGAGACAGAGACAGACTTGCATAAGAGCATGAGGCTGATATTAATACATGACATATACAGAACGACTTGGCTTTCAGTTCCCCAGCAAAGAGAATAATGATCTTCAGAGTGAAAAGGGATTAATTAAGAGGGATGTAGAAGACAATGAAATAATATGTAGGTAACCGGAATGAGTTCACATCGCTAGGACGTACTTGGTCGTATCTAAGGGTGTTGAGGGAGTTATCAGACCGCACCTCTGAGCCACTGCCAGACCTTTGAATAAATCTTGGAGAGTGGGAGATGTTCCGGAAGACCAGAAACATGTAAATCTTGTTCTGTGCAACTTTTGAAAGAGCTGAATTCATTCAATATATGAAATGTTCCCTTGCGAAAATTCTGAATGACCATCTCGTAAGTGATTTAAAACCCACAGCAGAGGGACGCCTGGGTGGCTCAGTTGGTTAAGCGGCTGCCTTCGGCTCAGGTCATGATCCCAGCGTCCTGGGATCGAGTCCCACATCGGGCTCCGTGCTCGGCGGGGAGCCTGCTTCTCTCTCTGTCTCTGCCTGCCACTCTGTCTCCCTGTGCTCGCTCTCGCTCTCTCTCTCTCTCTGACAAATAAATAAAAATCTTTAAAAAAAAAAAAAACAAAAAAAAAACCAAAACCCACAGCAGAGATGGCATTGACCCCTAGAAATCAACATAAGTTTACTAACGTGTACTCACCGTTCATCATGTCCCCTTTTTAGATAAGTGTTCTAGGTTGGTAGAGGAAAAGAGAGCCATAGACTTGGAAGCATTCGATAGAAATCTCTCACATGTCTCCTTAGGCACAGAATAGCAGTTGGAGGATGGCAGAACAATCCAGAACATTCACAGCCGAGTCTGTTCATATGCCATAGCACAGTTAATGACTGAGTGACAGCTTGGAAAGAAGCTCCTAGCGGCAGACCTTCAGACGTTAGCACCCTCCCCGCCCCATGTAAGAAGGATCCTTAGGACTTGGGTGAAAATCTTAAGAAGTCCTATATTTTATGTGGCCGATGGTACGAAGTCGAATGGACTAGCTAAACCTGTAGAATAAATATTCACACCATGAAATAAATATTGCCAGCTATGAAAATGGGCCCAAACCATATATTTAACAGAAATAATGAGAATTTTTAAAAACCAGGGTTGCTTTGAGAAATGAAACTGCAGTTGATTTTCCTCCTTTTATGGTGTTCCTGAATTTCCTTCAGTTAAAAATAAAAACAATAATAGTTATCTAGTGAGAACAGGTATTTTGAGTTTAATTCCTGTATGGTGGGAGAATGAGGGGGGCTACATAGGGTTGAGAGGCGAGCATGAGATCATGTACAAACCGCCTGAATGAGGCTCTCTGCTCAGCAGGGAGCCTGCTTCCTCCTCTCTCTCTGCCTGCCTCTCTGCCTGCTTGTGATCTGTCAAAGAAATAAATAAAATCTTAAAAAAAAAAAAACAAAAACAAAGAAACAAAAGCTGCCTGAATGAGAGGAGAGGATCTGGGTTTGGCACCGCCATCAGCTAGCTTAGTTCTCATCTTGGGCAAGCAGTCAGCATAGCCTTTCTGGGTGTGAGGTTTCTAATTCTTATCTGGACGTTGGGGGAGGAAACGGGGTGGGGGTGAGGTTAATCACTCTGTCCCATTCCCGCCTTCCTGTTCTCATCAGACACAAGTTTGTCCTCCTGCTCCTCAGTTCGTTGGCCAAATTTCTAGACTAGATGGAACCTTCCAGATTTCTCTGGATTCAACAGACCATGATAGGCCCTCTGTGAAAAGGGCTCCATTTTCTTTTACTCTACAAGTTCTTTCAGCTCTCCCTTCTTTGGGGTCTTGTGAGACCTCTTCTTTTCCCCTTAATCCAAGGTTAATTAGGCATGGCATTGGGCCCCCTTTGATCAACCAACCAAGACCAACATCTCTTCTTGTTGAGGGTTCCAGCCCATCCCTCGGGATTTCAGAATGAGATGGAGCCTCTCTTTGACCAGCCAGAAAGTTCTCCATGGGTTTGCCTAAGGGGGTCTTGCCCTCAGCACCTACATCCCCCCATCAGGCTACCCCAGACCAACTGGTCAACATCAGCTCTTGGTCACTGTCTCTTCCTGCAGCTCCGTCTCACGCACCATTTCGATTCAGTTGTATCCATAGTGAACATTTAATTTTGAATTTTTAAACTTCCCGTGTGATTTCCCCTCATTTGTATCTTCATGTCATCAGTTCGACGGGAGTGGAACATACTTCATGTGCCTTAACTTACCCTTGCCTTGTCAAATTTATCGCTATCGGGGGCCATCAGATGTGATCTAGTGTTTGTGTTCTTGCTTTTATGGAATGTAACGGATTGTGCACCTTCATACAGCCTTGCCTTTTGCCTCTTCTGTCTTAATTCCTTAGATTAAATTCTCCGAGTTGAGGTCTGTGATTGAGGGCTCCGTCGATAGGGTTCTTGGCTTCCTATGGGGCGCTTTTGTTTTGACTGACAGCGATGAAAAGAGGTGATTTCAGCACATGAATTCTTTCTTGAAACCTTTAAAATATTTCAGAATTCCATGCTTACATGGGAACATGTACATTTCAGCCTCCTCCCAGGGCTTCCCTCAATCCCGAAATCATTCCGGTGGGAGGGCTGGGGCACCCCCTCAGGTCGCCATACTGTCCAGCCTGCTTGTCCCTAAATTCCTCCTTGGGCTTCCCCTACCTTGAATTCTTGCGGGGGTCAGCACTTCTGCATTTTCGCAGCTCATTTCAGGCACTCCCAGCTCGGCCCTGCCTCTGCGTGCTCCAGGCTTTGCCGCTAAGTTCGGGTTCTAACTCTCAGTTAATTCCTGCCCAGCCCGGGCAGCAGGGGGATGGTCCGATCGTCCAGGCTCCCGCTCACTCTCAGCTCGCCTGCGTAAGTCTGTCTCTCGGGTTCATGGAATATGTACCTGGTTAGCATGTGAGCAGGAAATGAGCTCCCTGCCATGGCTGGGATCGGGGGAGTCTCTTCACTTATCTTAGTAACAGGTGTTTCACTTGGGCCTGTCCTCCTCTGCCCCTGTGTCCTTGGAGGTCACCTCCCCACCCCTTGCCTAGAAAGCTCTCCCAGCCCAGCCAGCTTGAGATAAGCAGAGTGAACTAGGAAGCCAGTCCTGTGTGGCCCAAGGCTGTTCTGTGCACGTGGGTGTGCATCCGATGTCTGGATTTCCTTCCTTCAGAAGTGCGAGGTAGCAGGACCCATCCTCTCATCGGACTGAGATGCTGCTTTGTTCTTAACAAGCTTCATGTTCACAGAAAGGAAGTTCAGGTGGGGTGCTTCCAGAGAAGGTGTGCAGCCTGTCTACCCTCTGTGCATGCTTTGGGGCGGGGTAAATGTTGCGTCGTTCTAATACAGCACGATGCCTCGGAGCGGAAGTTAAGGGGCTGCTCATGTGTGTAGTTAGCAGCAGTGGAGGACAGAGAGCCTGTTTGTTCTCTGCAGTCAGAGCTGCCTGGCTTAAGGTTAGGAGTGTCTTCTGATAAAGTTTCAGCTTGACACTCTCGGGCAGTGGGATTCTTTGCAATGCGGGTGTGAGACCTTTGTAAACCAGACTCCGATTCAGTGGCCGTGACAAAGTCATCAGCGCTCCTTTAGCAACGGACTTGTTTGCATGTCATAAAACGATGATATAATGCCAGGCAAATATTTATTTAGCAAGAAGTGTAGGTGTGCACAGTAAGACTTGCCCTTTCCTTATGGAGTATTTCCTTACGAAGTTCATTCGTCCCTGACTCTAGGACACGGTGATATCATGGGAGGGGCCCAGGCCATAAATGTCACAAGATCTGAGTTTAAGCTATGGTTTGGCTCAGTTGTCTACTAGTTGTGAGACTTCAGTTGGGCAAGTCACTTGGGGTCCGGAGGTGTTTGGCCTGCATAATTGGGAGGGATTGGGAAAAATACGGAATTAGGTCATTTCTAAAGACATTTTTGCTTTATAGTATCTAATCAGTACTTTTTTTTTTTTTTAAAGATTTTATTTATTTATTTGACAAGTAGGCAGAGCACCAGGCAGAGAGAGAGAGGGAGAAGCAGGCTCCCCACTGAGCGGAGAGCCCCATGCGGGGCTTGATCCCAGGACCCTGGGATCCTGACCTGAGCTGAAGGCAGAGGCTTTAACCCACTGAGCCACCCACGCGCCCCTCTAATCAGTACTTTTTTTAATAAAAAATGGTTTTATTTATTTGAGAGTGAGAGAGTGAGAAAGACAGCATGAGCAGGGGAAGGGGCAGAGGGAGAAGGATGTTCCTCACTGAGCAGGGAGCCCGACACAGGGCTCGATGCCAGGACCCCGTGATCAGGACCCGAGCCAAAGGCAGCCACTTAACCCACTGAGCCACCCAGGTGCCCCTCTAATCAGTGTTCCTAAATGCCATTTCACCTCCCATTATACAATTACTTGCCCATTTCACCAGACTTGGAAGTACAGAAAATTATTAAGAAAAATAGATAACCTGTATTTCCATCACACAGGCAAAATAACTATTCATATTTTGAAGTATCTGCATCCAATCTTCATTCTAAAGAGGTATAGCTAAGAGGGGCGCCTGGGTGGCCCAGTGGGCCGAGCATCTGCCTTCAGCTCCGGTCATGATCCTAGGGTCCTGGGATCAAGTCCCCACATCGGGTTTCTCTGCTCAGCAGGGAGCTTGCTTCTCCCTCTCCCTCTGCTCCTCCCCCTGCTTATTCTGTCTCTCTTTCAGATAAATAAATAAATAAATAAATAAATAAATAACTTTTCTAAAAGGCCAGAAGCATGTGAGACTGTGGGTATAACATTGTGTGCATATATACTGGGGTCCTACCATACGTATGATTGTGTCGGGTGATTTTTGTTTTACACAACATTGTACCATGAGCATCATCCATCTTGTGTTCTCGGAGCAGGGCTGTGAGCCTTCATGTAAGACTAGATAGCCTTGGTCATTCGGCAGTATCTTTTCAACTTTCCCTATCAGACACCATAGCTCGGGCACTCTTCAGGCTAAACACACTTGGCTTGCAGACATCCCCCCTGAGTACAGATAGCCCGCCAGCCTTTGCCAGTCCAAAGAATAAGCAGTAGGAAAACCCAGAGCACTCGGTGCCTTCTTGCCACCCACTGCAGGGGGGCAGGGGGCCAGCGGGGCACACGGCAGGTCAGAGTTTGTGTGACAGTGCAGGGGACGCATTGCGGTCTCTGATGACCTCTTCGTGCATGACCAGGTCAAACAAGGCGGATGCGGGGCAAAGGAAGGATGGAGGGAAAGTTTGTAATCAAGCCTTGCCTTCCTCTGCCTTCCTCTGCCCCGGCTCTTACTGCCTTTGACACCCCTCCTCCGCTCCCCCCACACCGCCCCCCGCTCTTCTGCAGGGGGCCTGTTGCATTTGTTCCTGCTGCAGCTAAAGTCCTTATCGCAGAGTAGCTGCAAGTTTTTTGTGGCTCTTGCTGGGTGTGGGAGGGGCAGGGTAGGTTTCAAGAAGTCCGAACGGTGTGTCCCTTCTTCAGTGAGCTGCTAAGTTGGAAGATAATCGAGTTCAGAAGAACTTGTGAAGGTGAATGGGGACTATTTTAAAGTCACTTTCTGTGTGTGTGTGTGTGTGTGTGTGTGTGTGTGTGTGTGTGTGTTAGTACTTCCACGACATCACGGGTTACATTGGTTTTGGTGGGCTTGCGCATGCCAGGACACGTCTGCAGTAGGAAATAGTCTGTTGAATGGGAACTTGAACAGGTGCTCTCAGAGGCTCCCTCCAGTTCTAAAATTCTGTGATTTGTGATTGTTTCTATGGGAAGGAGCATTCCAAGTTCCGAACAGGGGAGTTGTGGATCTCCACTCCTTTGAGGTGCGAACGCCCAGAGGTAAAATCGTCCTTAAAAATGCAGGTGGGTGTAGGTCGTTCACTGCGTGTGTAGATAATAGTGAGGAAAGTCCTGTGGATTCAGACTGCCCCCTTCAGAGCCTCCACAGGTTCCCTCCTCACAGCGGTTGTTTGAGGTGGGCCTTGTTGCCTCCGTTTTAAAGGTGGGGAAGCCGAGGCCCAGCAGAGCCAGCACGGGACTGCAGACCCATCCAACCCCAAGTCTTGTGACCTTTCTTCCCTGGTGCCTAATGCCTCCCAGCCCTGTCCTAGCCAGCCTGCCTTCTCGCTGCTTCGCCCCCCAAGGTCCTTCCACAAGAGAGGTGAATGTTAATTCCTTTCGATAGGTGTGTGTTCCTTGCTCTGAGAGACCCGAAACGTTGACTCTCATGCATGGAGTCATGGACCACGTTGGAGTTTTTCCCTCTTTCTCAGTGGGGAGTGCACGGGTCGTGGACCTGCTCTCAGACTCTGTGGAAAGATGAGCCTGAGGAGAGGGTTTTATATCAAATGACAATGAGGTATCCAATTACAAGATTCAAGTAAACATACCCGAAATCATCTGTGGGGAATAGAATGGAGTAGTCAGCAGTGATGGGTAGCAGGCCCCTGTCTGTCTCTCTCTCTCTCTAACATACTTAACAGCAGTATTCACATGAATCTAGCTTAAAGTGTGAGCCAGGATATACATTCATTTGTTCATTTACTTTTTAGCCATTGGATTTTTGAACCCTCTTCTGTACATAGATTCCATGCCAGGCCTCAGGGGACACAAAATGAATGAGACACTGTCCCTGCCTTCGGTCTGAGAATCTAGTGGACAGCAGGCCCAGAAACACCTTTTTTTTTTTTTTTAAATTTTTTAAAGAGGGGGAGAATGAAAGAGAGAGAGAGAGAGAGAGCATGAGCAGAGGGAAGGGCAGAGGCAGAGGGAGAAGCAGGCTCCAGGCTGAGCAGAGAACCTGATGCGGGGCTCGATCCCAGGAGATCATGACCTGAGCTGAAGACAGATGCTTACCTGACTGAGCCAGCCACGCAGGCCCCCCAGAAACATCTTTTTTTTTTTTTAAAGATTTTATTTATTTGACAGACAGAGATCACAAGTAGGCAGAGAGGCAGGCAGAGAGAGAGGAGGAAGCAGGCTCCCCGCTGAACAGAGAGCCCGATGTGGGGCTCGATCCCAGAACTCTGGGATCATGACCTGAGCTGAAGGCAGAGGCTTTAAACCACTGAGCCACCCAAGCGCCCCCCCCCCCCCCCCCCCCCCCCCGCCGAAACATCTTTTAAAATGAGCTCGGTTTTAAATGTGCTCCCGTAAGAAGTAGGGCTTATGTGTGAAGAAGAATCTGTTCTACCTGGTACGGATTGGGTGAGCGTTACTTCTAGTAAGGGAACGTCTCAGCCGGTGTGTGTTCACTGGCAAGGGCCCCCGGAAATACAGTCATGCCCCACCCCGGTCTGACTTTCCTGCGACCCGTACGGCAAAGCGAGAACGAATACAGGGACTTGGGCCCCGTCTCATGCTTGGTATCCTGGGGTTCGCTGCTGGGGAGGAATTGGGGCTCTGGGCTTCTCAGCTGGATCCCCATGGAAGGAAGGAATCTTCTTAGGATGACACCTGAGGCCCACACTCACGATCCTTGACATTGGGGACCTCGGTTGGAGCCTGTTTCACGAGGATCAGAGCTGAGGGCAGGGGTGGGATGCTCCCTGAACCGCGTTTGTGTTTCTGGAAGAGCAGCAGGGTCCGGGGCCTGCGAGTGTCTGCTGGGGGCAGGAGGTCACTCGCCCCGGTTACTGTAGAGGCAGAAGGTTCTCCTTGGCTCCGCGAGGGCTGGCGGCGTCCCGAGGGGAGCCTGGTGTTCAAGGGCAGGCGCGGCGGACCTCGTTTTGCACCGTCTATTTCCCACGAACCGCGCTGCCGCGAGGAGGTGCCAGGTGTCATTTGCCTCGGACAGACAGACGTTAGAGGACGCCTTCAAAACACAGCCTGTCTCCGCACTCGCTCTCCCATTAAAAGTTACTCAGCCAGAAAGCCGTTTCCCCTGTTTCTGGAGGAAAACCCGTCACGTGACCATTCGGACGGCTCTTAAATTATAAAGCGTCCCGTTTTAATGTGCCACATACGTAAGGGTCCAGTATCCCACCATCGTCGAAGCTCCTGACTTCATTCTCGGGGCTCTTAGAAGCCGTCTTGGGGGGGTCCTCAGAGATGGCCTCACCCTGTCCTCGGGGACCTCTTACCTCCAGCCGCCTTGGTTTGGCTGCTTGTTGCTCCTGCTGTCTCCGTCTCTGGAAAGGCCACTGGCCCATTTACTGTGTCTGCTGGGTTCCATTGCTGTGCCCCTGGCCCTTGGCTGGCGGAGCCTGACAGAGCCCCATACGCAGGCTCTTGGCGTGACTCCAGGTCTGGGCCGTGGCAGAGACTGCCGCATCCTTTGTCCCCTGACATTCAGGGACCGCGGTGTAATCCCAGTGGCGGTGTTGTGTCCTTTGGCTTGTCGGTCAGCGTTCAGCCGGCCGTCACCAGTTAGATGGTGGTGTCTCCTGCATTATGGGGGTCTCGTGGTCTCCAGCTGATCTCCCTGGGCTACAGAGGGTCGGGTAGGGACTCCCACCTCTTCCCTAATCCTCTGCTCTAGGACCAGACTGCAGGTGACCTGATTCAGTCATTCCTCCTTTTAGCCTCCAGAAGCCTAACACATTTGCGCCCTCACTGTGGGTGAGGTCAAAATCAGCGCACTTGTTCTGCGAGGAATGGTATCTAGGCCTGGCACTTCGCTTTGAATCAGATAGCTAGTCGCGTCTTAGGGGCTCAGTGGACGTGTCCGTGGTACCATCCTGGGATACTCTTTTGGGAAGCAGTGCTTATCCTACGCTCTACTTTGGAAGGTTCACAAGACACACACCATAGAAGAGGGTTCCAGGTGGCCTGCCCTTGTTGCTCTAGCCTCTTCCTCTCCTGACCTTGCTGCCCCAGGGCCTGTGCTCACACCGTATCTCCTCGCTGGGAGCTCACTGCCAGCTCCCTCTTCCTTCTTTGCAGTGCTGACTCCCTCTGAGCCTTTGGGATGCCCCAGAAAAGACTTTCTTGTCCCCCTCCTCCACCACCTAAGTAGATCACCCCTAAGTCCCTGCCTCTGCATCTTCTCTTTATTTCCTTCCTGGCGCATAGTATGGACGATATCTTTTCAAAATATAAATTACATGGACTGTTGAGGATTTCTCTCTCCCATCAGGTTGTAAGCCCCATGAAGGAAAAGTCCTGCCTGTTCTGTTCAGCAACATGTTCCTAATTGGTGCCCACTAAATATTTGTTGAGTAAATGAATGAAGGCATGAATGAAAAAGTCAACGTTGTTTAAGCTCTGATTTCCCAAAGGGATCTCTGCTTTCCTGGGAACGCTGAACTTCGGGGGGGCGTGGTCACATGGGACGCTCAGGTAGAGTTTAGGCAGTGTGGAGAAGAGCCTTAACTTCTGCGGTATACTTTTTTGGTCATTATTACCCCCCGCCACCCCCTACCAACTCTCACTTCATTGTCACTGTTTTCCAGTAAGAACTTGATTTAAGGCTAACAGAGTGGGGCCATCCCCCTGTTTTACAGATAAGTACACCAAGGAGGAGAAGTTAGGTGTGGGCTCCCTGAATGGGTTAATGGCAAGCATGGCCCAGAGCTCAGCACTCCCAGCTCCATCCTGGGCTGGTCCGCTTCTGTCTCCTCTGCTGTCCCTGTTGTCCCAGCTGTCCTCTGCCCTCAGAGCAGGCCCACAGGTGTGGGATGAAGAGCCCAGAACCCGTCTCACATGGCCCAGAGCAAGAGCATTTTTCTTGCAGATGCAGCAACTAGGAAAAGAGTGTATCTCTTGTCCTTGACTGGCACGGCTGGAAGTTCACGGCTGATGGGAAGGTCTTCCTCCCCGGGGAGAAGCAGAAGCCGGATTTTGAAGGAAGGTGGCAGGCTTGAACTAGGTTGGACGATTGCTTTCTCTTTCCTTCTTTCCCCCCGTCACTCTGTAGACCTTCCCCACCCCACCCCAAGTGCAAGAACCTCACATTGTTCCTTTGACATGTTTTCCTCCCTTCGAGGCCCATCGGGGCAGCCCAGACTCTCTGGGGCGCTGACCTGTGCGTAGACTTGCTTCAGGAGGAGAGAGTCTTATCTCCTGGGTGCACATTCTTCTGGTGTGTCCTCTCTGGTTATTATCCACTCGAAACCACAGCTGTTGACAGTTGGTCCCGTAATTACTGTGTGTTGATCATACAGTAATAGACACCAGTTTCATTGTTTAGTGGTGACTGCGATGTCTTCACAGCGTTCTCTGCAACATGGCAGCGTTTCTCCTGGTGCTGGCTTTTGGATGGTGATCGCTATTTACGTGACTGGTAATGTCTTAAATTTGAAATGTGCTCCAGAGTCAACCAAACATTTCATTATCTCATTGGGCTCTTTTATGGGAAAAGGCAAGCTGGCACCTTATTTTAGGAGCGCAGGAGGTAAAGTGTGGATTCAGGGTTTCGCCCGACTGTAAGGTCGGCATGATGTAACCTTTTTTTTTTTTTTTTAACAGCAAGTATTTCGTAGTTTCTTGGCGAAAATTAAAAAGTGAATTTTGAACTTTTCTGACTCCACTTCTTTAAGCCTCCTTGTCAAAGCCCAACAAAGAGAGTAGCAGAAGATGGATTCCGTCCAGGGTCACGTAAAATAAATCCAGATTTGTCGGCCAGGATCTGAGCTCTAGGGTCTGAACCAGAATATGGTTGCCTGTTACATTGTAAAGAAGTGGGTTGTCTGCTCCAAGGTTGCTTGCTTTAGCATAGAGGCCGCTACTTATTCTTACTTTCATTGAGGTGAAATTCACACAACCTCAGTTTCACCATTGCAAAGTGAAAAGAAAGTGGCAGCCTCCGCCATCTAATTCTGAAACATTTCCATCACTCCAAAATAAAACCACCTGTCCCTAAGCAGTCACTCCTTAGAACCTGTTCCCCGTAGCCCTGGGCAGCTAATCTGCTTTTTGTTTCTATGGATTTGACTGTCCTGGGTATTTCATAGAAATGGAATCACACAGTGTATCCTTTGGTGTTTGGCTTCTTTTGCTCAGCATATGTTTTCAAGGCTCACCCATGTGGTAGCAGGTGTCAGTATTTCCTTCCTTTTTATGGCTGCGGACCCGGTATTTTTTTTTTTTTTTTGAAGATTTTATTTATTTATTTGACAGATCACAAGCAGGCGGGGAAGCAGGCTCCCCGCGGAGCAGAGAGCCCGATGGGCGGGGCTCGATCCCAGGACCCTGGGATCATGACCTGAGCCAAAGGCAGAGGCTTTACACTGAGCCACCCCGGTGCCCTGAGACCCAGAATTTTTAATGTCAGAAATTCCTGGGGCTGTGAAAGCTTTGGCACTTGACCCACCTACAGACCCACCCTCTTCATTGGCCATACCTTCCTCTCTCAGGAAGCTTGGGGCTTCAGTCCGTTATAATGTGCAAATCCTAAAGGTCCTTGTTCAGTTAAAGCTGTTGCATATTACTTAGGACTTCAGAAGAAAGCCATGGGCTGTTTTATACAAGGATTACAACTAGTATTTTGGAAAGAAGACCCCTCCTTGGAGTCAAGAAATGTTCATTAGATGATGTCACGAGAATAAATGGATGCAAGTATTGCCAGTGATCTCTCATCGTGGACATGTGGGCTCTCGTGGTTTTTACTGGCAGAGCTTAAAGCCCATGTGGGTATTTCTTGACCCCCCTCCATCGGTGGGGACCTGCTGGTTTAAGGTCTGTTCCTCAGCCTTTGTAGGGGGCGTGTTATAAAGAGAATGAGCTTCAGAGGTGGACGCAGCTGGGGTCAAGTCCCACCTGCACCAAGTGTTAGCCATTGGTCCTTGGGCATGTGACTTTAAGTGCCCTCTTGGAAGTGATGTTATCTACTTGTGGCAGGCTGAAAAATCACTCTCCAGAAATAGCCATTTCCTAATCCCTGGAACCTGTGTTACGTATTGGGGGCGGGGGCGGGGGGAGAGTCTTTGCTGGTGTGAATAATTTAAGGACTTGGAGATGAGCAGAGCAAGCTGGATAGTCCGTGAGGGCCTACCTGGAATCACAGAGCTCCTCATACGAGAGGCTGGGGGGGGCCGACACCTGGAGACAAGCGTGCACGGTTTGGTACATAGACACAGAGAGGAGAAGGTTGTGAGAAGGTGGAGGTAGAAATTGAAATGATGTGGCCGCCAGCCAAGGAGTGCAGTGCTGGAAGCATCCAGAAGCTGGAAGAAGCAAGGGCTGACTTCTCCCATAGAACCTGCAGAGGGAGCATGGCGCCGCTGACGTCTGTTTCAGCCCTGGTAATCCTGGTTTTGGACTTCAGGGCTCCAGAGGGGCGAAGGAATTCATTTGTGTCATTTGACGCCAAGTCATCATGTGTCGCAGTGGCTCAGGAAACAAGTGTACTTCTTTTAGAAGCTAACTTAAAGCTGCACTTAGCTGGCACGGTGCACTGAGCTTTCCTCCCTTCTGTCCTGTTAGAGACGGCGTTTCTCAAACTTCGCGTCCGCGGGTTAGAAGTGGTAGCTCCAGAGCCACGTCTCTCAACCTCGTCGCTGTTGACATCTGGGGCCAGATACTTTATTGTGGGGCTGTCCTTTACCTTGTAGGATGTTTTAAAGCATCTCTACCCAGCTAGATGCCAGGAGCACCTTCCCTCCAGTTGTGATAACAAGAAAAGTCTCTGGACGTTGCCAGATACCGCCCGCGGCAGAGAACCACTAACCTAGGTTTCGATCCCCGCAATATCACTCCAGAGCTGTGTGTTCCCAAGTGGGTTAGACAACCTCTCTGAGCCTCAGTTTCATTATCTCGACAATAATAATGGTACCTACATCACAGGGTGGTTATGAAGGTATTCTCATGATGTACACAAAGATCTGAAAAGAGTGCCGCGTACCTAGGAGAGTGTTGAATAAAGGAAAGCCCTTATTAACCCATGCTCTGCCACACTAGTTTATTACGCTATTTTGTGTCATTTCCATGATAGAAGTATTGGGTTTTTAAAACCTTTCCCAAACAGTAGCTTGTATGATAAAGCTCAGTGTTTGAAATGAAACGTCCTTCTTTCGTCACCCGCCCCTTCTGTCCCCCGGCTCCCCAACGCTGTGCCTAAGAGTTGGGGAATCATGGCTTGGCTTGCATGCTTGGATTGCCTGGTCAGCCGTGCTCACTCACTGAACTCTTCAGATAATCTCCTCGATGAGCTGTAACAACACGAAAACCCCCTTCCATCTGCCAGGGATGGTCCTATTATTCTGTAATTGCAGCTTTCTCCTCGGTGACGTGGCTGTGGCATCCCCTTAGAGATGTGGCAGTGTCTCTATTCAAAAGTGCGAAATATTTAGCCGCGTTTAGCTGTCTTTGGTGAAATGGTAGAAAGTGTTGTGAATAGATACCATCATCTACTTTTGTAAGGAAGAGGAATGTGCTCCGACTGTGGTTTGGGCCATTGTGTCTGTAAGCACTGGGGGCATAGCAGTGAATAACAACAAAGATTTCCTGTTCTCAATGAGCTTGCATTCTAGCACGGAATCATGATAATATGCGTGATGAATAAGTGAATGGAATAGTACAGAGGCGGGTGGAAACAAGCAGTCTAGGGTGAGAGGGCTTGGGAGTGCTCGATTGGCGCCGGGGACAGGATGCGATCTGGAATGGGGTGGGAACGTTTTTTAATATTTTCATAGGGGTGAATGAAAATGTCTTTGTGGGTTGAAACCACTGTTTGCTAATGCGGCTCCTTGGTGGACAGTGGAATAGCTGATTCTTTCACAGGTCCTGAACCTCTGCTCCTTCTCCACGAACGGTCTGGGAGTGTCTTTTTGAAGGTTAAGCCCTGTGGCTTTGGTTTATCCCAGCTGCCGTGGGAATTCTTCATAGGACTGGTTCGAGGATGATTATTAGCAATGCAGTCCTGGGGAAGGAGTATGCCTACCAAGTCAGGGCACTGTTCCTACGTCAAACAGGCAATCTTTTTAACTCTGGCTCTCCACGTATGTCGTGGATGATTTGGGGCAAGTCGCTGAACGTCTCCAAGCCCCACCCTCCTTATGACCTTCGTGAGAATTAAATGAAATTACACATCAAAAGCATTGAGACTTGAGTCTAGAGCACAGTAAATCCTCAGAAAATGCTGGTGGTTACATTTTCCAATTAGCATGTAGAAAATTTCTGAGGTTATATGTACATATTTATGGTAATTGTAATCGTCTGTTTCAGACACGTGCAAACATTGCTCTGATGAGCTCTGCCTGCAGAAGGCAAGTCTACACAGAGGGCCTGTGAGCTGGCCTCTTGTGAGCTAGGAGTACTCTGTGCAAACTTTCATAAACGCAGATTGAAATAAATAGAGGCAGTGTATACTTTGGGTAATAGAAGTCCAGCTATTAAAAAAAGTGATGATTTAGCTATCATGGAGGTTCCATTGATTGACTTTTGTGGGTAATAGTACGGTTCTTCACCGGGCTGGTAGACGCTGAGCTGGGCTTTTATTGGATGATGGAGTAGAACGAGTTGCCCAGTGACGCTGAGTGACTGCAGACGGTCCTGAGGAGTCAAAGGCTTGATTGGGGAATGGTGGGGACCAGGAACAGAACATCCCCCGGAGGCCCTGCTGCCCTGCCAGGAGAAAGCCCTGGAGCCCACGGAGGTGGTGATCTCGCCACCCCGTGACGGTGCCTAGCGCCATGGAATCATTCACTTGAAAACGGTTGGTTTGATGTTATGTGAATTTCACCTTCTTCATTTCTCTAAAAATGAATTTCCAGGGGCGCCCGGGGGGCTCAATCAGTTGAGCGTCTGACTCCTGATTTCCACTCAGGTCCTGATCTTGGGGTATGGGATTGAGCCCCCAGTGGGTCTCTGTGCCCGGTGCAGAGTCTGCTTGAGATTCTCTCTTCCTTTGCCTCTGCCTCCTCCCCACTCACATGCACACTCTTTTTCTTCCTCTTAAATAACTAACTAAATAAAATTATTAAAGAATGAACATAAAAAAAATTTCTGACAGTGCCAGAGCTAAAACCCGGATGCCCTGTCTACTTATCTACTCTTCAAGACCGTTTCTGAAGAATAAGGCAGTCTTGGCGCACCTGGGTGGCTCAGTTGGTTGAGCATCTGACTCTTGGTTTCAGCTCAGGTCAGGATCTCATGGGTTGTGGGATCAAGTCCTGCATCAGGCTCTGCGCTCAGCTGGGAGTCTGCTTGAGGATTCTTTCCCGCTGTCCCTCTAGTGCGTGCTTGCTTGCTCTGCTCTCTCTCAGAATGAAGCAATGAATGAATCCATAGGTCAGTCCATATGGAATAACTTCTCTCTAACTTTACAAATGTACTAAGAGTTGAATGTGTCTGAGAGCCAACACTTGGTCCTGGTGGCTTGTTTATAAAATTCAGTCCTTCTGTATTGGTTACATAGTTGGAAGCCAGAGCTGTATCCCCACAGTATCCATCATAGCATCTTGCCCATGGTAGCTGCCCAATAAATGGGGATTGAATTGAATGTATGCTGTTTCCTGTGTTGCCATAACTTTAGGATGTAATAGGTCTGTGGAAGTGGATTTGAACTGCACCATATCAGCGATCTTGAAGTTCACCTTGCTCTGAGTTGAGTGACCTGGGCCCAGAGAGGTTGTGTCACTCATACAGGTAGTGGCAAGGCAGGGCTGTTGTGTCCCACCCCACCTAGTTTTATCGAGATACAGTTGACCTACAGCCGCCTGTAAGCATCATTATTTAACTTACGTATATCATGCAATGATATGCAATGATGACAGCAAGAAGTTCAGTTAACATCTATTGGATGCAGTAAAAGAAAAAGAATTGGTCTTTTCCTTGTGATAAGAACCCTTAGTAAATACTGTCTTAACAACTTTCCAGGGTACCATATGCCTGTGTGAGCGACAGTCATCACGTGGCACGTTACCCCCCAGTTCCTGTTTATCTGATCGCTGGGAGTGTGTACCCTCCGACTGCCTGCATCCAGTTCTGCTGCCCCCAAACCCACCTCTGACAAAGACAAATCTGGTCTCTTTTTCTATGATTTTGTTTGTTTGTTTGTTTCTGTCTAGATTCCACATAGGAATGAGATCATATAGTATTGGACTTCGTTCACTTAGCATAATGCCTCAAGGTCCACCTTTGTTGTCTTAAATGGAAGAATTTTTCTCTTTTTATGGTAGAGTAGCACTCTGTGTGTCTGTGTGTGGGTGTCAGTGTGTACATGTGTGTGTCTGTGTGTGTCTCTGTGTGTACATGAATGTCTGTGTCTCTGTGTGTATGTGTGTATCTCTGTGTGTACATATGTGTCTCTGTGTGTGCATGTGTGTGTGTACGTATGTGGGTATGTCTGGTGTGTGTGGGTGTCGGTGCGTACATGTGTGTGTCTCTGTGTCTGTGTGTACATGTATGTCTGTGTGTGTCTCTGTGTCTATGTGTACGTACATGTGTGTACGTGTGTGTCTGTGTGTGTAGATGTGTCTGTGTCTCTGTGTGTATGTGTGTATCTCTGTGTGTACATATGTGTCTGTATGTACATGTGTGTCTCTGTGTGTACGTGTGTCTGTGTGTCTCTGTGTGTACATGTGTGTCTGTGTGTACGTGTGTGTCTGTGTGTCTCTGTGTCTATGTGTACGTGTGTGTACATGTATGTGTCTGTGTCTCTCTGTGTATGTGTGTATCTCTGTGTGTACATGTGTGTCTCTGTGTGCGTGTGTGTCTGTGTACGTGTGTGTGTGTGTGTGTATGTACCACATCTTCTTTGTCCACTGATTTCGCTGATGGAGACTTAGGTTGTTTCCACACTTGGCTGTTGTAGATAATGTTGGGAACATGTGGGTGCAGCTGTCTTTGGACATACGGTGTTCATCTCCTTCAGGTGTATTCCCAGAAGTGGAATCGCTGAATCTTGCTATAGTTCTTTTTAATTTTTTGAAGAACCCCCATCCTGTTTTCCTAGCGGTGCCCCCATTTGTGATCCCACCCATAGTGCACAGGGCTCCCTCTGTTCCCAGGGTGTAGTTTTCTAACTTCGTGTTTTGTGAAAACATCTGTAGGTAGTTCATTCCGCCATAGCCATTGGAATATGATTTGGTCTCCTTTTTGTTCTCCTCTCTTTCTCTCTCTCTCACGAATCTGACATCCTGATTCTGTGGAAAATCCTGTCTCTAGGAATGTAAGACCCATGTTCCATTCCTTCTCTTTGCCACCACGTAACTAATGTGTGTTTCAGCCAGTTCTTCTCGGAGTTTCTGCTAGCGCACCTGTCAAGGGGAAGTGGTGCTTCCCCGCCACAGGGGCCGGGCACTGGACTAGGTGTCCTTCAGAGGTTCCTTTTGATGCCACCTGCCCACTTAGTGATTAGCTGGTCGGTCGGATTTGAGCTGATGAAACACGTTGGCGGGTCAGAGGGGTGGGGAATTGCAGGTTCTTTATATAAATCCTAACGTTATACCTCATACTGTTTTCATGGCAGTCATTGGGAAAGGATGTGGAAGGAAGGAATATGGCCATGGAAGAGAGGGAAAGGTGTTAACTGGAATTCGGAGAAGAATTCTACTGTCCTTTAAGTTCAGTATAACAGGAGCACCTGCGTGGCTCAGTCCGTTAAGCATCTGCCTTTGGCTCAGGTCATGATCCCGGGGTCCTGGGGTCGGGTCCCACGTCGGGCTCCTTGCTCAGCGGGGAGCCTGCTTCTTCCTCTACCCCTGCCTGCCTCTCTGCCTACTTGTGATCTCTCTCCCTGTGTCAAATAAATAAATAAAATCTTTAAAAAAAGTTCAGTATAACAAAGTATGATGGGTTGAGTCTAGAAAGTTTGAAAGGGCCATTGTAAGAAGCAGGATCTTCAGCAAGGGAACATAAAAATGAGGACAGCAGCTGTGTCCAAAATAAACAGGGTACGTTTTTGGTTTGTTTTATTTTATTTTGGTGAAAACAAAGGGGAAAAAAACAAATTTTAAAAAATGGAAACTACCCAGGCAGAGCAGGCAGCGGGAGAAAATGTGGGCACTAAAGATTCCCTAAAAATAAAATCCAGTGCCTGAGCATGATGGCTAATGTAGTGCCACGTGAGGCTTCCGGTCTGCCATTTCCGGTTCTTCTCTTCATTAAGTCTTCTCCCAGGAAAATCTGCTGTAAACCTGCCTTGACTAAAAATTACAAACTTATTAGTAGAAAAGGAATACATCACTCATGCAGAAAATTTAGAACATGTGCGTAATAAAAGAAGGTAAAATCTCTCATCCTCACAACTCAATAATTTTAACAATTTTAGTATGTATCCTTCCGTCTTCCCTGTGTGCTTTCACTTGCACATCTTCTTAAAGAATCATAAGGGGCACACCGCTTTACAGTCTACTCCTTAAAAACAAGATGGGTGTGTGACTCCTGATCTCAGGGTCAGGAGGTCAACCCCCCACTTTGGGTGTAGAGTTTACTTAAAAAATATCTATATTTATATTTATATAGAACACATAATATATAAAAATATGTAATATATTGGGGCGCCTGGATGGCTCAGTGGTTTAAACCTCTGCCTTCGGCTCAGGTCATGA
Source organism: Meles meles (assembly GCF_922984935.1). Classification (NCBI taxonomy): domain Eukaryota; kingdom Metazoa; phylum Chordata; class Mammalia; order Carnivora; family Mustelidae; genus Meles; species Meles meles. The sequence goes on along the minus strand of NC_060076.1, from coordinate 88,489,628 downwards.
TCTCAGGGTCCTGGGATTGAGCCCCACATCAGGCTCTCTGCTCAGCGGGGAGCCTGCTTCCTCCTCTCTCTCTCTCTGCCCACTTGTGATCTCTCTCTATCAAATAAATAAATGAAATCTTAAAAAATGTAATATATATGATATATAATAAAATATAAAATATATGAAATGTATAAAATATATAAAAATAAATATTTATAAAATACATGTTTTTAAAAACTTGAGATGGCATGTACATATTTTCTGTCACTAGTCTTCTATAACATTTTTAATGATTGCATTTTTTTAAAGATTTTATTTATTTGACAGAGAGAGAGATCACGAGTAGGCAGAGAGGCAGGCAGAGAGAGAAGGGGAAGCAGTCTCCCCACTAAGCAGAGAGCCTGATGCGGGACTTGATCCCAGGACCCTGAGATCATGACCTGAGCCGAAGACAGGGACTTTAACCCACTGAGCCACCCAGGCACCCCTAATGATTGCATTTTTAGTGGACATAGCATAATGTGTATGGATTATTAGTGCTGGAAATGTGTTTTAATCATTAAGTGTTATAAAAACTATAAAAAGCTTTAAATATCTCCAGTCATTTGCATGGGATAAATTCCTAGAGATGTGATTACGGGATCAGTGGGCATTACAAAATGATAGTGTTTTTTAAATGTACATGGCCACATTTTTCTCTGGAAAACTAGTATCTATCTAGATTTAGACCAGCAGTGGGACTGACCCATTCCCTCCTTGTTTTAAAACACTTGTTGGGTTCACTTTTTAAAAATCTTTGACACGTTGATATTTAAAAACACTGACTCGTGTTTTAATGTGCATATATTTGACTTTAGGTATGTTTGAATGTTTTTGGCCATTTGTGTCATTTCTTCATAAATTGTCTTACGTCGCTTGCCTATTTTTAAAAGCAAAATTTTAAGTTGATTGATACCAACTCTTTATCGGTTAAGGTTTTAAGACCCCTTTCTGCCGTATGTTGCAAGTATTTTCTTCAATTTGCCTGCCTTTTGGTTTTGTGTTTAGTAGATTTTCTCAAAGATTGACATTTTATGCTCTCAAATTGAATAACATTTTTCTGTAGAGGTTTGGCCTCTGTCATGATTTGGTCTCTTGCACCCCATTATTACATAAATATTACTGTAATTTTCTTCTAGTACTTTGATGGCTTCATTCTTAAATTCTCCTGCATCTGAAATTTTTGTTGGGGTCAGATGAGAGATGGGGATCAACTTCATCTTTTCCAAAATGGACAGCCAGTTAACCAACCTGATTTAATCATTCCTCTTTCTTGTGTTGATTTGAAATCTTGTGTGAATTACATGTGGAGCTCTAGACCGTCCTTAAACAGTGTGCCGCAAAGAACAGAATGCATCTTAGTTCCCGCCGCTGTTGAGCTCCGCACACTTTGGTGATGTATCTGGTCGTGCAGGTCTCTAGTTATTCATTATCTTTCCCCCCAAATTTATTGAGTATTCTTGGCAATTCTTCTAAGGGAAATTTAGAGTAATTTTATCAAGTCCCAAAGAAAACGTCCAGTGAGGTAGTAATGGGAACGGAACTACATTTCGGAATTTACTGGGGGGGGGGGGGGGCGGCGGAGATTGTAATCTTCACGATTAAGCTTTCACAGTGAGTAGGATCGCACAAGATTTCGTTTCTTGGAGTCTTCGTTTGTGTCCCACGCTAACGTTTCGTGGGTTTCCTTAGTTGGCTCTCTGTCCCTCTCTTTAAATGTATTCCTATTTGTTGGCTACCTTTTTTCCTTTATAAATGTGGATTTGGCCCCATTGTATTTCTAGGTGGTCATTTCCACAAATTAAGGACGCTGTTGATTGCTATGCTTTGGCTCTGATTTTTTTTTCTTATTTTTGGGTGATTCCACTGGATTTGATGAAGTGGACTGATTATTGTATTTCCAAATAGCGTTCATTACATCTTCTAGTTCCCATTATTTATAATTTTGTCCTGCTTTGGCAGACACTTGTAGAAAAATACTCAAATAACAGAAGTGATAGGAGGCATCCGCATCCGGTTTCTGACTTCAAAGGGAAGGTCACTAGTGTTTTGCCTTCACACATGATTTGTGGTTTTCTTCCTACAGTACCTTGGCAATTCCAGTCTCTTTCTTCTCCAAATAAGGTGTAGTTGATAATAAGTTCTTGGTGTGTGGCCTTCTTGACGCCTGACAGTTCAGCTCTGCAAACGGTAACTGTATTTGCCTGAAGTTCTGTGACTAAAAGGTGACGTATAAGTTTTATAAATAAATACCTTTTATTTTAGATCCTCAGTGATTTTTACTTGTACTCTATGCACCGCCGAACTCTTAAATATCTGTAAAAAAGAAAACAATTTGGAGGGGCATCTGGGTGGCTCAGTGGGTTAAAGCCTCTGCTTTCAGCTCAGGTCATGTTCCCAGGGTCCTGGGATCGAGCCCCACATCAGGCTCTCTGCTCAGAAGGGAGCCTGCTTCCTCCTCTCTCTCTCTCTCTGCCTGCCTCTCTGCCTACTTGTGATCTCTGCCTGTCAAATTAATAAATAATAAAAAAAAGAAACAATTTGGAATACATCATACTTAAATTAGAAGGGTGGGTCAGAAATTTCTGTAATGTAAGGCCTTAATTTTTTTATGCAGTATTATTAAGACCTTAGAAGCACAGTGTCATTCAGCTGGTTATGTTTAGCTCCTACTTCAAAGAAACAAATTTTAGTTTTATCGTGTCTGTCTTTGGAGACTGCTTTCCTTTTTTTTTTTAACTTAAGTTTTATTTTATTTTTAAATTTTTATTGTGTTATGTTAGTCGCCATAAAATACATCATTAGTTTTTGATGCAGTGTCCTAAAGGATCCGTATTTGGCTTTCATACTGCTCCTGCTTTTTGGGTTAGTAGTGGCGCTTTTGAAGGCACATTTGTGAGTCTATTTCTGGTTAATGACATCGCGAGCAGTTCACAGAATGTACTGTACGCTGCTGTCTAAGGGGCATGCTAATGCAGAATGCATTCAAGTACCTTAGTAACAGGGACCCCCCAACCACCACCAAGAAAAAGGAAAAATTAGCCTGTAGAGGTAATTCACGTTTCTCCTTGCAAAACTTGGGAAAATACTGCAAAGTGTAAGGAATCTCATCCTACTGAGAGAGATAACTGTGTTGGCGTTTACCATAGTTCCTCCTTCGTCTGTATAATTGCCGTCATCCTGTAAATACAGGCCCTTTCATCTAAACATTGTATTCGTGTGTGTTTCCTTGCTGTGGAGCGTTGAAACAGGAAAACAGGGCGGTTGGGCTGTGGAGGTCTGGGGTGAGAGGTGATCTGTGCAGTCTTACAGACAGCCAGGGTCCTGAGGACGAGTCCCAAGGGAATGACCTCCACACAGTCCACCACCGTCCTGAAACACTGACTGATCCAGGTGACCTCAGAGAGCCTGAAAAGCAAAGCTGAGATTATCCCGCAGGACCTCTGGGAGGCTTAGGGTCCCGTGAACAAAACACTCTTTTCTCTGAGCCGCCGTGTAGATTTCACGTTGACATCTTCAATCAGACGTCTGACACCCACAGGGTGTTACCTGCATGGACTTGCTCCCGTTGTGCAGAAGGAAGGGCGTGAAGAAGGAGAGTGGGATAAATTGTCTGACTGCTAAGGCCAAATTCCAGGGATTTTTTTTTTACAGGGCCTTTGGCTGTGTGATATTTTACATAAATACTTTTTAAGAACCCTGTTTGACAGATCAGCATATCTCCTGCTGTGGTATTAGTTCTAAAAACTTACAGCTGATCCATTACCAAAGCCAAAAAAAAGGGGGGGGGGGGTTGGTGGGAGAGCTTGAATTAGAAATTTAATGCGAAGATTTGTGAATTGCTGGTATTCTCATTTTTTGCCAGCATGACACATTTGTGGAAGAAATAGATTTTCTAAAAATGTAGTGTGGCTGCTCCATGGTCTGTGTATTCACGGGTAGTTTACAGTCGTTCTGCAAGGTCGTCTGTACATTAAGAGCCAACCCACAAACAAGGGAAGTTTTAAGAAGAGTGATTTTGTAACGTTGTTTTGTTCCAGTTCTCCTGGTATTCCACTTGATTAAAAATAAAATTAGAAAAAGAATTTTCTTTCATCTTGGACCTTTTTACAAAGTTTGGAGATTCTGATCATGTGTATGTACAGTTTTCTGCCACAGGTTCCCTCTGTAATTTCTTCTTCACATCAAGCACATATCTTACATTTTTGCCTGTGTTTCCATTTTCTGGAATTTCAGGTTAAAATACACATGTGTCCCAGTCTGTTTCTTTAGAATAGCACTGTCGGCTAGAAATACAGTGAGAGGCACTTATGTTATTTTAAATTTTATAGTAGTTACATTTCACTTAATATATCAAAATATTAGTTCAGTAGTCACATGAAACCTTAGTGATACATTTGATATTTTTTCTTCACACTCAGTCCTCTAAATCTAGATTTTCATTCAAAATACTGGGTCTTTATTTAGATTTCATAAGCTTGTAGTTGAAAAAGTAGACTCACATTTCCAGGTTGCTCCAAACATATGTAAAAGTTTTCCTGTAACAGAAGCGGTCGGGTTTTAAAAATGTTTAAAATTAAAATGAAATAAAATTTAAAAATTCACCTCCATTTATATATATATATATATAGATATATAGATATATATATATATATTTCAAGTGCCATTTAGTTTTGTGCAGAGCTTGTCATCCTAGTTATTGGTAGCCTCGGGGACTGGAAGAGAACTGGCTTGAGAAAGGACTCTTGTTGGCCCTGTGATAACTGGCCATGTGACCTGGAGTATAGTACTTTCGGCCCGGAAGTCTTCATTTATAACTTAGTTATAGGGAATTGACCATATGTTCTTTGCTGAGGTCCCTTTGATGCATATAAAATATTATGAATCTTGGATGCAGGAAGCCTCAAAATGCCATACCAATTTGAATGTACTTCAGACCATTTCTGTAAAATAAATAGCTGTTAAGTGTTACAGTTCATGATACACAGAGAGTAGAAAAGGGAATAAATAGTCACATCAGGTATGATGGTCCATGGGAGCTCTTGACTCTCCTTTGGGGGATTAAATGTTCACATGTTGTAGAAATTATAGAATTAATTTATCTCTTTTCTCATGAAATTGCCTTTGTTTCCTGTGGCTAATTAACAGATTCCCCTAGATTTAGTGGCTTAAAAGGACACAAATTTATCTTTATAGTTCCAGAGGTCACAAGCCCAAATTTGATCTTAGGAGGCTCAAATGAAAGTGTCAACAGGACTTCCTTTTCTTGTGGAGGCTCTGCTCGAAAATCTGTTGTCTTGCCTTTTTGAGGCCGGTAGCATTCCCTGGCTGATGGCCTCTTTCCATCTTCAAAGCCAGCAAGGGCTAGTGGAGTGTTTTCTCACATCCTGTCATTCAGACTTGAGCTTTTCTGCCTCCCTCTTGCATTTGAAGGACCCCTGTGATTACATTGGGCCCAGCAGATAATCCTATTTTAAGGTCAGCTGATTAACAACCTTAATTTCACCTGCATCCTTAATCCCCTTCCCCACCTTGGCGTGGTCACACCACAGTCACAGGTTCTGGGGATTACAACGTGACCATCGCTGGGGGTGGGGGACCGTATTTCTGCATACCACGTTGCCATTCTCGGATGTTTCATAGTTTTGCTAGTGGTTTGGGAGCGAGTCAGTTTTGTTTCTCTTCTCCCTTTTCCTTCTCCAAGACAGGGAGCTGTCCGTCCGCAGAAGGCAGGAATCGAGGAATTCAGGCTCAGTTGTGACCTCCGATGACTGCTCTCCAGTGAAGCCCACCTTAATCTCCCGCTGTTGGTGAAAGCTGATTAGGTGTGGAAGGTTCTCTTACCTAGGACCATGTTCCCATCCATGGAATGACAGAGAGGCCATGTCCCTGTGAAGAAAATAGGGATGTATTACCTAAGTTTATTTTCCCTTCTTTACCTCTCAATAAAGGTACCATGGAGGTTTGCCAGAGTTCCGTGTGCGGAACTGGTTTTGTTTTTTTTTTTTTCCCTCTCTGCTGAGCAGGTGGTTGAAAGTTGTGGAATGTCGTTCTTCTGAATACAGAATCATAATGTCCTTGAGAACATGCTCATTAAAATAGAAAAAAAAATTGGACGATATTAATTTGCATTTCAGTCCACTCTTTTGGCTAGATCTTTCTATCTGCCTCTCGCTATAATTATTCCGGCGAAAATGGTACATGCATTTTCAGATTAATTATGCCGCTATCAAAGGCTCAGAGGAAAATCTGAATTCACCGTTAGCACTTGGAAAAAATGGACGAGAAGCTGATACAGAGAAGAGAAGGCAGAGGTTTTTGAGTTTCCTCGTACTGAGTGGCAAAACTAGCCCTTATCTTCAGGTTGACAGCGTTGTTTACCCTTTACCTTCTGGAACGTTGGTTCGTGGGGTGACAATCCGGTTGGGACATCTCAGTGGTTAAGCCCCATTTCATGTGTATTATATTGGTCTCCACCACTGGCTCAGACATGTTGGTGCGCACATCCTCTGTGCCTTATTTTTTGGGAGGCAGGGCTTACTGTCCTTGGAGCTGCCATACTCTGCCACTGCAAGGAATCACCGTTTATGTCACTCTGTTGCCTCTGTGAATGGCGCCCCCTGGAGTTGTGCAGTCAAAGACTCTGGGGCCTTATGCGATGACCTTGACATTGCCCATGAGAGAGGCCATAGCCTGTTGGGGAACAGCTTTACACGGAGACTCTTAGTTCCTGCAGTACGTGTATGTGGACACCTGCGTGGGAGTCCTGAAGAGAGAGAAATGGTAACTTTTCCTAGAGAAGTTAGGGTATCTGGAAAGGTTTCCCAGAGGAGGCCTGCCCCAGCTGAGTCTTGAAGAATAAAAAGGAGGTGGTCCGACAAGAAAAAGCCAGATGGTTTCTGGGCCAGGTCAGTGGGGTGCAGAAGCCTCTGGCGTTTGCAAGACCTACAAATATTTCAGTATGACCGCGGCGTGAGATTCATGTGGGAACATGATGAGGCAAAACACTGAACCTTCCTGTGCCTTTGGTTAGTTCATCATTTAGTAAAGCAAAAAAGACAGCATTAGCCACCTTTTGGGTTTGGGGGAGCTTTAAATGAAATACTGTAAGTAAAACGCTTGTTAGGAAGGGGCTGCCGTGGGAGAAACACTTAACAAATGTCAGTTCTTACGGATGAAGGTGATCACCGTCCTGTCGCATGAGGTTAAAAAGGTAGGCAAGTTCTGCCGCGCTCAGGAATTTCAACACTGTAGTGCTGGCGTGGGGAAATTATTGAAGCTTTAAAAAAAATATATGATTCACAGCTTTGTAGCTTCATAAACTCAGTGTCGTCATTCTGTAAGGCTAATTAGACGCTGGTGAATTGATTCATACCACTCGGAATCCTCAGACGTGATGAAGAAGGCCGCCTTCTCAATGTACGTGCGGAATGGAAAACACTCGGCCTGCTGCGATAAGTATGTCAACGAAGTGGTGTGTTTTCTCCCCGTGCGTTGGTAAACTTGCTTGAGCTCCTGTGTTAACACCAAATGGTCTGTAAGTGAGGCTGAGGGTCAGAACAGAGGCACACACATGCTCCAAGGGCTGGTTTCTGCAGATGAGGCCAACCCCATCCGCAGATCTGCCTTGCTCACGAGCTATGGGTCCGGCAGACAGACGAGGATTCTCAGAGCATTTGGTTCAGGGTACCGTCTTCTCCGGGGATGCTGGACACAATGATTGGCACCTCTCTCTCCTTTTGTGCTTATCCCGCCCTTTTTTTTGGACACACTCGTCCCCCCGCTTTTTTTTTTTTTTCTTTCCTTAACCTTTGTTTCAGTTTACTTTTAGGAGATGTCCTGGTTTTCCAGTTTATCTTGAGTCTCTTCAAGGCTGGCTGCTCTTGGATGAGATTTTGGGGTTTACTTAATCTCAACAATAAATAGCCTCCTGTAGTGGTCATCTTTCCACTTCAGGCGGGAGTCAAATGGTGGGTTATTTCTGGAACTATGTGCTCATTTGAGCCCATGATTCATGGAGGGTGAATCCGCAGTGCTGTTCAGGGTGCAGAAAGAATGGCCTTTCCATTTCCTAGTGTCATTGTCATTCCCTAATCTGCCGTCCTGGTCGTCTCTTCCACTAAATTGTGGGATCCGTTATATTTAGGGCCCTGAGATATAACGGAGGAGTTGGTAGGATAATGGTGGTGTCTTCACGTTGTAGTACTTCTATCATAATAAACATTCTTTTATCAAAGTACTGTTGTAGGACTTTGGAATTTTCGGATCTTTTACTGAATGCTTGAGGAATATCAAAACACTTATTTTACTGGTTTTTCGTACTATCGTTTAAAGCTACAGTGTTAACTTTATACATTCTACCAAGCCTTGATTGCAAGGTCAGGCCGATTAAGCAATCCTTCATCAACACAGAAAGCAGTAATGTTAGGACAGAATGATTCTAGCTGCACCTGATGAAGTAAATCTCTTCTTGCGCCGCCTTTATTATGAGATCCCTTCATCTTAAATACCCACGTATCCAGAAACAGGGACCTTATGTTTCCAACTGTAATTATGTTGATTTCCTTAATGGTAGTCATTAAAAACGTGGAAGCATTTTACACATGGGTGGGCATTTTTGAATAAGACCAGGGATTTTTAAAAAGTGGAGAAAGCCCGTGTAAATTCGCTGCCTTATGGGAAATGTGTTCTGAATATTGTTCTTACACACTGAAACAAAAATGCTTTGATGGAATGCTACAGTCGCTGCTCATTATCTTGAATTCACTTGCAGGTCATTTGTTTTTAACTGTTAAAAAAAAAAAAGTGAATGTTCTTGCTCCAAAGGAAATTTTTGCTCCAAAGGAAATCAGTCACAATTGTTCCTAATGGGTGCTTATTTAAAACTGAAAGCTCTGAAAAAAATAAAAATGGAAGCTCTGAGAAAGACTGCACTCGACATTTTTAATGTTTCAGACATACAGATGTTGACATTTTGATGAAACTGAACTTTCCTTCAAGCATTATTTTAGTGGTCTGTTCCGTGGAGCTGTTAGCGATGAAAACCATATTATAATGAAATGTTTATTAAAATGCTTACACCATACCGAGAAGTTGGGTGTGGCCTTGTGCTACACTGAATTCTGTGCTCTAACAAGGCATGATATAATAATGTCCTGGTACATTTTTATGTTAATACGACATGGAGAGAACGGGGGTTCTCCCTTATTTGGAATAAACGAAAAGCAAAATTCCAGCAGGGGTACTAGAGCTGTTTCTATAAATGCAAGGCACGTTTTTCTTCTTGTTTTTTTAATTCTCCAGTAAAGTAGGACCTACGATTTTAAGAAAGGAATACAATTAACTATGGCTGTTTTGTATATAGATAGGTATGAGATCATATAAAGTGATTTCTTAAGTTAACGCCAAGGACCAAGAAAGCACATGAAAGAAAATGTCCAATGGGTTAATTTTTTTAAATGAAAAAAAAAATAGTGCTATATTTTGTTACCTAAGTCTGAGTTTGAGAACGTTCATACCAAGGTTAGAGTGGATTTGGGGAGAGCAAGCACTAAGACTGTGTTGGGAATGTTGATTAATGTCCCTTTCTTCAAGGGTGATGTGTTGGTGAGAGACCTTGAAGTACGCATCTTCCTATCCAGCGTTTCCACCTCTGGGAATTTAGCCTAAGGAAATAATTGAACAATGGGGCAGGAAAAAAAAAAAAAAAAAAAAAAAAATATATATATATATATATATATATGCACTGCTATTCATTGCTTTTCATTGTAGCATTGTTTATAAAAGCAAAAATTGCAAACTTCTCCAATTTCTATCAGTAGATGATGAAATTATGGTTCTTTTATCCATGGATTGTCTTAGAGTTCTATGGAATGATGCTGTACAGGAAAAGACAGCATAAGATGATAAGTAAGTTACCAACTACGGTGTATAATAGGGTCTCACTGTGGTTAAAGAAGAAAAATGTTCGTTAGACTTGGTGGGTGCATCAGACAAAATTAACCAAAGCTATTGCTGGATAATGGATTGCAGGAAATCTTGACTCTGTTCTTGGTGCGTTTTTTTTTCTTTGCTTATTTCTATGTAAGAAATGGCCTTTTTTTTTTTTTTTACAAGTAAAACATTGTTTTAAAATATATCTTTGACTAGCACTTCTGTATGTATAATTGGATATGCATATAAAGATGTTAAATAACGTTCAACACAGTATAACAGCTTTAAAGATTGAACCTGGGGTGCCTGGATGGTTCAGTCGGCTGCGGTCATTATCCTGGGGTCCTGGGATCCAGCCCCAAGTTGGGCTCGCTGCTCAGCAGGGAGTCTGCTTCTTTCTTTCCCTCCGTCCCCTCCCCTGCCCCTGTCTCTTGCTTGTGCGCACGCTCGCTCGCTCTCTCTCTCTCTCTCTCAAGTAAATAAAATGTAAAATAATAATAATAACAACAATAAAATAGAATAAAAATACAAAATACAAAAATTTCACCTACCTACCTATCCCCTATTGTCAGTAATTTAAGTAGGGAAGTCAGGGTATAATGATGCTTTGTAGCCATTGAGGTCGAAGATGTAATCTGTACTTATCTATATCTATATGATATAGAAAAGATACTCACATCCTATACCAAAGAAAAAGCAGGCTGATAAGCATTGTGGGTAGGGGAAGGTAGGTGTGTAGACAGATAAAAGTCTGGAGTATTTTACATGATAGTCTCATTAGTGATTCTTCATGGGTGGTGGGATTATGGGTGACTTTCAACTTTTTCTGATCTTAATTTTTTCAATTTTGTACAACGAAAAAAGTTTGCTAAAAAGTAAATTACTGGAGAAAGTAAAAATCCACAAAATTGGAGACAGACAAGGAGAAATTATCAAAAAATACAGTGAGATCCTATGTCAGATTTGATGGAGATATATGAAGTGGGTGGTATTTCTAAGAAAATCTGCTTTATCAAAGTGGCTCCCAGCAGAGAGATCCTAAGTCAGTAACCATGTAAGAAATGAAAAAGTCATCAAAAATTTCTCTCTGAGTTCAGAGCGCAAGCACCAGACGGCCTCAGTGAATTCTTCCAGCATTTAAGGCTGTTATTCACGAGGGTGAAATTACAACTTACTCAAAGGGCCTTTAACTGGGACATTTGGTATAAACCAGAACTGTGCGATGTGGACCTGGAAAAATGTTCACATTACAATTTCAGCGTTTTCTAGCCTACCACGAAAGTCGGACTTCCGAGGTGAAGATACAAAAGTGACCTTTACACCAGGACTTCATGAAGGTAGTGTGTGTCTGTACGCACTCATATACATCAGTCTTGCTTATGAATATTGATGCAAAAGCCTTCAATAAAATACCACCAAATAGAATTTAGGAGTGCATTAAATAAATACCATGAGCAGGTGGGCTACATCCCAGGATTGTGACCTCGACTCCCTACTAGATCGAAAAAGGAGAATCTTCGTGGTCATCTTAATCAGTGCCAGAAATGCTTTGCTAGAATTCGACATCCGGTCATAAATGGATTGTGACCGTGGCTACATGACTGTACGTATTTGTCAAAACCCCTTGAACTGTATTCTTTCAAAGGGTGAGTTTTATTTCATGTCAATTTTGCCAAATTTAACTTTTTAGAAGATTAAATAAAATCGGCCTGTGGTAACAACAACAACAGAAGGAATACATATTCCTGATTAAAAAGAAAAAAATTGACTTGGCCTAATTAGACTAAGTAGAATTCGTTACATTTATTGCTTTATTTTAAACACACAGTCTCAGGCCAAACCGGCGCCATATTTTGTGAAACCCAAGAAGCATTCCCATTTAAATCAAATGCATGGGAAGAATGCTCACTTTCGCTGAAATTATAAACCTGACTAGAAAGTACCATCCAGAAGATAAGAAAAAAAGTTGATCCATAAACACTGGAGTGGAAGTTTGAAGCCTGTTATTTGGCAGTATTTGATGTGCATACCCGGGGAGGAGAAAAATCACCAGAATGGTGATGCACAACAAGTCAGTAGGCTGTGTGGCCCGTTCTTTTTTTTTTTTTTTTTTTTTTATTTTATTTATTTGACAGAGAGAAATCACAACTAGGCAGAGAGGCAGGCAGAGAGGCAGGCAGAGACAGAGGAGGAAGCAGGCTCCCCGCGGTGCAGAGAGCCCGATGTGGGGCTCGATCCCAGGACCCTGAGATCATGACCTGAGCCGAAGGCAGAGGCTTTAACCCACTGATGTGTGGCCCGTTCTGACTGGTGCTGGCCGGGAGAGCGGTGGGGGGAAAAAAGACACATCATCACCAACTAGGACAGGTGTTACCATATCGCCTACCATCATTCCTAGGCAGTGCCTCACATCTGGCTCCTGCCAAGCATTCTTCTACCTGGAAGACATGACTTTTGTCCTCTCCTAGAGAGCATGTGGCCAGAGATGGGTTGAGTATTTTAAAAAAATGATAAAGGATGTAATGAGAAGAGAACAACAGTCATGGGTCATAATGGCCAAGCCTGTGCCTGACTTTATACCTTTTGATTAGTATTAGTGTTAGTCTTTGATTTTTTTTTTAAGATTTTATTTATTTATTTGACAGAGAGAGAGAGATCACCAGTAGGCAGAGAGGCAGGCAGAGAGAGGGGGAACAGGCTCCCTGCTGAGCAGAGAACCCAACGCGGGGCTCGATCCCAGGACCCCGAGATCTTGACCTGAGCTGAAAGCAGAGGCTTAACCCACTGAGCCACCCAGGCGTCCCTGATTTTTTTTAATCAATGTTAAGCAAAAGTGTTAACTCTTTAATTTTTTAAAAAATTGAACATCTCTCCAGTGTGAGAGGGTACATTTTTAGAAATCTGGATTTTCGACCTCTTGAATAATGAGAGGCCCCAGCACCGAATGCCACCCTTCTCTCCAAGACCAGCATTGGCGGGAGCTGTGTGTGGCTGCTTGTCCCATTTAGATGCCCGAGGGCTGTCCGGTCTGCTAAGTGCAATGCTGTTTATCTTAGCGGTACCTCTCCGTCTGTCTGTGTGCCCTTAGAAGCATTCGGTTAGGTCTCCCGGTGTTGGTAATAAACTCAAGAGAGGTAACGGGGCCAACTAGGTTCTTAGTGGTGAAGCAGTGTCCGTAGGAGTCGACGGGTCACTCTGTTAGGAAAAGTGATGGAAGAAGCAGTTGAGCAAATTGTAAAATATTTACTTCATTAAATACACAGCTTGTTCATACCCAAGAATACATCCCTCATTCCCCCATCGTAGCTGTAAAATTGAAAAATTGTTTGTTTGTTTTTAAATACTGGCTGAAGGGTTCATATTGGCGGGGAACTGGCCACGGGCCACCTCTTCCCCAACATTCTGCCTTCCGGGTGCTGGAATCCCTTTGGGGCCAGGGTGACCTTTCTCTTCTTGGACACGTCATTACGATGCATTGAGCCTTTAGATTTCATACATCCCTAAAGCAAATTAAATAGGGAAAATGGACCAGGCTTTCACCACCATTTACGCTGTGGGGCTTTTTCCAGCTTATATTCTGTGTCTGGTGGCCAGATCAGTTAAGTATTCTCAAAGCAACACCATTAATTGCCTTGTACCTCCATTTTTTTCTGAAGTAAAGTGGAAGTTTTTATGTTGTCAGTCATGGAGCCGGTGAAAAGTGTGGCTCTCTGAAACCGTAGCTCTTCTTTGTGAAGAAGGATATAATTTCCCCAGATCTCACTGATCTGAAGCTAACAGTTATTTAATAGACTTGAAATAAATACTTATAACCTGTTCTTGGTACCCTCAATTCCATCTCCTCATCCACTTTAGGGCTTTTCCTCTCAAGTTTTTTTTTTTTTTTTTTTAATACCATCTACATTTTTCTTAACCATCTTAACCATTTCTTAACCATTCTTAACTCCTCTTCTCTCTGGGGAGGAAAAAAAAAAAAAGTTTCAGAAAGCCCCGTATCTTAAAAACCTTCCCGTGACCCGTGGTTGGTGACATTTTATTGCTTGTTTTCCTCTCAGTCTACACGAAAGCACCAGGCACCCAGTCAGAACTTGAAAGACGTTCTCTCGATCTGAATCAGCCAAGTTTTCCAAAGCTTAGTCTGTGTGGTTGCCCCTCCCCACCTCCCTTGGGGCCCAGCTCCTCCCATCTGCTTTTTTTCTGCTCTCCCTCTCTCCTCTCTACCTGCGTCCTCTCTCCAAGGTCATCAGGTGTCTCCCAGACATGAGTAACACCCCCACAGTCCTTAAATTCTTGAGCGTTCCTGCCACATGTGACAGGTGTCAGATGTCCCATGGGTACCAAGCAGCACTCGTGGGATGTGAGTAGAACTCTTTATTTTTGCCTCTCAGTGTAAATTTATTCCATGGAGAAAGGTCTGCTCTTCTGAGTGTAAAACTCAGGAACCTCTCTGCTCACTCTTAGGCAGTAAAATGTCCTCCTGTCGCTTTAAGTCACAGTCTTCAGCTGGCATGTCAGATGTTGGGTTCCTTGCCGTTCAGATCAGCTGTCCCCCTCCCTGGGTGAGGGTCTGCTGCCTGCCGTTCGAGCTGGACTCCTGAAGAGGGTCCGGTGCTCTCTTCCCCTGCCCTTGGCCTTCTCACTGAGGTTCTGAGCTCTCTGGGTCAAAACAGGGAGAGGAAGGAATCCAGGTAATAGAAAAACAAAAATTCTCAAAGCTCTTCCTAATCTATAGGTCCTATTTTAAGATGGCTTCGCGTGCTCCAAGTTAAGCAAGTTAAACCAGACTCTCTTCCTAGACCGTCTGTTCGTCCTCTCAGCTGAAAGCAATCTCCTCATCCTCAAAACTATTCATACTTGAGTAAGTACTTCTGAGCAATACAGATGCTCTCCTCCTCCTCCCGCAGTGGTTTCCAAACTCTGGAGCGCCTCAGATTGACTTCGGGGAAGGGGAAGAGGTTCTTTTTTTTTTTTTTTTTTTTTTAATGAAAATTACACTACCCTGCTCCAGTCCCTTCTGAAAAGGATTGTCTGGACTGGGACTCTGTTGCATTTGTCTTCAAAATTCCACGGACGACTCTGATGCTCCCTGAAGGCTGAGGATGGGAGATCTAGCCTATATGATAGTTAATAATTTGCAGCGTCCCTCCTTCCTGGATTCTCACCTCCCCTGGGGTCTTGTTCATCTCTGTCCTACTCTCTACGGAACCTTCATCATACCAGACTCAGAGGAAGTATTTTGTGGCACAAAGAAATGTGAAATCTCGGGGTTCTGGCCGAGAAGCTTCGTTAGCAATGTTGGTTCCGTCTTCAGATCGAACCACAGACAGTTCTAGTGCTCAGTCAATACTGGGTGAGTTGCTGGCTGTGTGGTTGGTGGCCAAGAAAGAGAAGTGAGACCACAGTCTAGTTAAGTAAGATGTCCTGGTTATGGTTCCAGGATCTCTTTTGAGTGAGAAGTCTCATTCATGTCTGGCTGTGATCTAAGAGCTTCATGCATGTGATCTGGACATTCCCAAGAATTAGTTGACAGAGTAACTCTGATTCTCACTTTTCAGTAAGAAAGCAGAAGCTCAAAGGGGGTAAGTAATTTGATCCCCAAGGTCACACATTTGTAAGTTACAGTCCCGATGTAAATGCAGGTTTTCTGACTTCAGAGCTCCTGTTCTTCAGAACTACATTATAGCACTTTTGGCTCAAAGGGAGTAAAGCTTTAGAGAAATCTGGGGGAGATATTAGGATTAGCTGCCTCTGTCCTCTCTTCAGTGTGCCTTTCTCTCTGTAATCTGCTTGTCTGTCCTGTGGCCCTGCTGGGAACATCAGTGGCAGAATTTGAGCAAGAGGAAAGGGGGTGTAAGTACCTTGACAAGACAGTTTCAAGACATCCACTCTGGTGATGCTGATGCAAACTGGGTAAGATTGGAACCATCCACACTGACCAAGACTCACTGGTGTTAAGA
The DNA here is from genome assembly GCF_922984935.1 of Meles meles. Taxonomy (NCBI): domain Eukaryota; kingdom Metazoa; phylum Chordata; class Mammalia; order Carnivora; family Mustelidae; genus Meles; species Meles meles. The sequence goes on along the minus strand of NC_060076.1, from coordinate 88,473,717 downwards.
CGGTAGTCCTGGTGCGGGGGACGGGACCCTGTGCTTTAGTAACAAGGGCGGGATAGAAAGGCACCAGATGTTAAAGAAGTACCGGGATGAGAGAGACAGGAAGGAGAGGACAGATCTAGATGATGTTGAGTTTTGACTTGGTTGTCTGGGGAGGTGGTTGTGTCGTTCATTCTCAGGACTAGGGGATCCAGGGCAGGGAAAAGTGAGTTTGTTCACTGACAAGTCTGAAGGTCCTATGGAATCTCAAGTGGCAGTGCCTCGTAGATGGCTGCAGATTCCAGGCTCAAGATGGGTCCGCTGTGTCTAGGAATAGAAATGTGAGTGATGTCAGCACATCAGGCGTAGTTAAAAGCAGGGAGGTGGATGCCGTTGCTGAGAGGAGGAGTTGGAAGTGAAAGGGGAACCCATGGAGCAAATATCACAAAGCAATCTGTACAGATTTTTTTTAAAGATTTTATTTATTTATTTGACAAACGGAAATCACAAGTAGGCAGAGAGGCAGGCAGAGAGAAAGGGGGAGGCAGGCTCCCTACTGAGCAGAGAGCTGGATGCGGGGCTCGATCCCAGGACCCTGGGATCATGACCTGAGCTGAAGGCAGAGGCTTTAACCCACTGAGCCACCCAGGCGCCCCAGTCTGTACAGATTTAATAAAGCATCCTTCCTCTGTCCCAGTGCCTTTTTGAACTCAAAGAAATCATTGGTTCTCTCTGAACCGCAGTGGACTGGCTGGTCAAGTTTAGTGTGTGTCATTTCCCACTCCCCCACCAAAGATTTATTTATTTACTTGAGAGAGACAGAAGGTGGGGAGGGCCAGGGAGAGAGCCAGAATCTCAGGCAGACTCGATGCTCAGTGCAGAGCATGACGTGGAGCTTGACCTCACAACCCTGAGATCAGGAGCTGGGCCAAAATTAAGAGCTGGACCCACCCAGGCGCCTCTAATGTGGGTCATTTCTGAAGGCTCCTTCTGATCATTCTGCGATTCTAACCCTTTGCATTGGGTTTCATGACTCTCTTGGGACAAAAGGGCATTGATTAGCTGCCCGATTTCATAACCTCACTGGTATCTGTAAGCCCATGTAGTTATGTGGAGCCCTCATCTGCCTTCAGATAAACAGAATTATTACCCTGCTCATGTCCGGTCCACTGACATTGGAAGATAACCTGGAGCACCATGAATGTGGCAGGTGTGAGGAACCCAAGCGTATTTCTTGAGGAGCAATAGGTGAGATGAGGAAGAGCTCACCTCTGGGCTCTGGGTCTTCTACCACTTATCTGGTTATGTCGCTGCAGACAACTTAACTTCTCTAAAACCTCTGTAAAATGAGGATCCTAACCCTAGACTTGGTGCGGGGACTGAACAAGTTTATACACACAGTACTTACAAGTTTTGTAAGTACCTGGCACACGTGTCTTTACATAATATAATTCTCTATTATCTGGTGACGGGAATAATGAAAACATTGGTGGAAAGCGTCTTAATTATAAAGGCAGAAGAAGTCTATCTTTGGCTTTGGTTTTCAAGAGGAGAGGGGAAAAGAAAAATCTGTACCATTTCCTAATGAGTAGGAACTTTCTGAAGGCTGAACTCCATGAGTGGTAAAAATAGACTTCGTACTAACAAATGGAACGTTTCTTATATTTGGTTTAGAGATTAGCCAGTGTAATCCAGGAGGAATTAAAGCACCCTCATTCTTAGTACATGTTCTTTTTTGTTGCATTTGCTTGTCCTATTTAGGTTGAGGGACAGTGGGTAAAAAGAGAAGGACAAATCATGAACTGCCCTCTTGACTACTATTAATCCTTGCTGTCTTCAAGTGTCAGCGAGGGTAAGGAAATCTTGGCTGTGCAGTGGCCACCCTCTGAAGCCAAAAAAAAAGAAAAGAAAAGAAAAAAAAAAGTCCCTTAAGCATGTTTCTTGCCGGTCTTTAGGTCCAGCTTCCAACTTCCATGGAACATTTGTCCTCTTCCTCAAAACATCCCTCCGGGTGTCAGCTACCTGGAGGAAAAGACACATCTTAAGGAAGGGGGACCATTGAAGCTTCTGGAATGTTTCTTCAGTCTGTTCCCTTTTACTCTGCTTGTTTTGTCTGAAAGAGGCCGTGTTCCATTTGTCAGGCATAGCCCAGTATGTGTGCCTGGGCAGCTTATTCGATACCAGGAAGGACAGTAGCATGACAGCAGCAATTCAAAACAGGGTTTACAATGAATAAATAAGAATAAGCCTCTGGGATTAGTCCTAATTGAAAAGTTCAGCACGACCAGGGAGGGTAGCTCCTGTCTTTGGGGATTAACAAATGGCTTGCTGTTGGGAATAGCATTCACTGATCCAGCCACATTTTTACTTGCCGATGGCCTTTCTACCCCTGTGCGGTCCATCTCTTCTCAGATTCAGTAAAATTCTTAGAAAGGAAGTCTGTTCTTGTTTTTCTTTGTCAGGAACTGTGACCCGCATATGAACCTTTCATTCATACTTTTTTAAACCCCAGAACGTGTTTGTCTCTAAAGAGTACTATGGTCTCAGGGAAGAAGATGAAGAGAGAATTTGCTTCCACAGGATTGAACTAAAAGCAAGAAAACAAGGATGCCCTCTGGTGAGAGGGGTGGAAAAGTGGGGAAGATCATTTTCTGATCATGGCACTGAGGATTTTTTTTTTTAAAGATATTTTAAAGATTTTTTTTTTTTTAAGAGAGAGTGCAAACAGGGGAGAGGGAGAAGCAGGCTCCCTACTGAGCAGGGAGCCTGATGTGGGATTTGATCCCAGGACCCTGGGATCATGACTTGAGCCAAAAGCAGATGCCTAACCGACTGAGCCACCTAGGCATTCCAGCATGGAGGATCTTAATACAGAGAAACCTGTTTGTACAGGGCCTTCTAGTGTTTATAAAGCTTAGTATGACATCAGGCCATTTGATCCTCATGAAGAGGTTGTGTCCCCTCTTCATAAATGAGAGAAGCCCAGAGAGGTTGACGGGTTTCTCCAAGGTCACAGAGCAAGAAGTATGATAGTCTGACTCAGGTTCGATTCCTCTTTTTTTTTTTTTTTTTTTTGCTATGGTCCTGCTGTGTACTCATTTCTTGAGCCCTAATAGAGGCTTCTGAGACTTCCAACTAGAAGGCCCACATATCAGTCCAAATAGATTTGTAGCCTTCACATGTTTTAAAGTTAACTTTATCCATTATCCATAAAGCCATGCGTTAGTTTTTCCTTCTTGCCAGGTGGATCAATCCTGCTAGGGAAAGATGGCAAGCCGGCAGAGAGAAGCATGTAGCCACAGAAAGGGATATCAGTGATCACTTTGGTTTGTGGCCTATGAGAAGTTCGATGCCAAAGTGAAGGCACCACAAAGTGAACGCTGCCTCAGATCTATAAAACCAGTGAGGAACGAATGATATCAACTCCTTTTTCTCTGCTATGGAAAGACTTCATGCAATAAAGAATGGGGGCCGGATGGCTTAGTGTCTTCCCTGATACTCTCCTTTGAGAAAATTGAACACAGTAACTACAATTCACATTGACATGTTGACTTGAACTTTGCTGAGGGCCTAGGCTGTGAACTTCTTCTCTTGGGGCTTTGAGGCACCTTTTTACCATGTGGCCCATCTCCGTATGGTGGGCGTGGCTCCATGCAAGTGGGCTGATGGCTTTCAGCAGTCGTGAAAAATCAACAGTGAGAGGGATCACGAGTTCCAGAGTAAACTTCTCCTCTGATTTTCTAATCCTTGCTGTTGCTTTAAAGTTTTAAGGATTAGAAGAAGGATCCTTGAGGGTAAATAACCTCAGAGAGAATCTATAAGTAGCAGGCTCGCAGTAGTTGGAGAGTGAATGGTTGGTGAGTTCCTGATATCATCTTTTCTTTGATCAGGATAATTACATTAGTTCCTTCTGGCCAAAATCATGTCCTTAGGCATAGTTCTCATTCTTTCTGTACCTGGTAACAGCCCCCGCTGAGTTCCTTGACTCCATTTACTTTAACTGTTCGATCTCCTGCATGATGCCAGGAGAACATTGTGGAGCCAACACTGACTGAACACATACGAAGTTGAGAAAAGCAAAGGTTATGAAATGGGCTTCCTTTCCTCCTCCATGCCTTCTTAGAAATAACGAACTTCGAGGACGCTTTGGGAACAGGATCAAGGAGAGCTGGTGGTTCTGTTGGTGACCTGTAACCAGCCTCACACAAGTATCTGGAGCTTACATGAGGTGGCTGGAGTCTGTTGGAGTTTACGGCCCCAGTGAAATGTCGCTCGAGGAGTGTGTGTGAGTGTGTGTGTGTGTGTGTGTGTGTGTGTACTTCTGTGTCCATTCTCTGGGCTAGCAAGGCCAGCTGGCTGTTCTTCGACTCATGCTGTCGTGTGTCAGAGAGATTTGGAAGATGACCATTCCAGTTTACGCTCATGATTCGTGTTTGAACAAAACAACTTCCTTTCAGTTGAACTATTCTTTTTTTTTTAAAGATTTTATTTATTTATTTGACAGAGAGAGATCACAAGTAGGCAGAGAGGTAGGCACAGAGAGAGAGAGGAAAGCAGGCTCCCTGCTGAGCAGAGAGCCCAATGCAGGACTCGATCCCAGGACCCTGAGATCATGACCTGAGCCGAAGGTGGCAGCTTAACCCACTGAGCCACCCAGGTGCCCCCAGTTGAACTATTCTTACTCTCTTCTGTCTTCCACTTACATTTCAAGTTCCCGTTCTCTTTTTCTGTACCAATAACATTTTGAAGTCTAATTCCTTCTACAATGCGGTGCGTAATTTTCAGGTATTTAGTTTAATGAATTTTCACACGTGTGTTTTCCTGTGTAACCAGTCCCCAGATCAGGACATGGAACATTTCCTGTGCCCCTCCCAGTCAGTTGTCCCAATGGTAACAAGTATTTTGGCTTCTACCACCCTAGATTGATTTAGGCTGTTCTTGAACTTTATGAAAATGGAGTCACAGATTATCTAACTCTTGTGTTTGATTTCTTTCTTGCAACGTTATCCTGTAACTCATTCATGTTGTTGAATAAAAATTCCGTAGTACTATTTACTGTTTATAGACATGTGCGTTTTTCCCAATTAGGGGCTATTACAAATAATAGTGCAAGGAGCATTCTTGGACATGTCTTTTAGGACACAGAAGAAGGAGTTTATCTTGGGTCTGTACCCAGGAGTGGAATTGCTGAACCAGAGAGCATACATACATTTTCTTCTGGTAGGTACTGCCAGACATTTTTCCTAAGCAGTTGAACTAGTGGATGCTAAGTTTCCATACTATGAAAGTCCAGTTTTCTTCTGCTGTATTTTTATTTTAGATCGGTGATGCTGGTTACGGTGGGATGTTGAGCTATTTGTCAGTCCATTCAGAGTGTACATACACACACGTTTGTATTTCACATTCATATGGGTGGACTCAGAGGTGGGTGTTTGCCTTGCCATATACTTGGGAGGTTTTTGTTTGTTTGTTTGTTTGTTTTTGTTTTTGATAGGCAGAGATTACAAGTAGGCAGAGAGGCAGGCAGAGAGAGAGGAAGGGAAGCAGGCTCCCTGCTGAGCAGAGAGCCCAACACGGGGCTCGATCCCAGGACCCTGGGATCATGACCCGAGCCAAAGGCAGAGGCTTTAACCCACTGAGCCACCCAGGCGCCCCTGCTTGGGACTTTAATGGTGAAAAACTGCCCCTGGGAATTAAAAGGAAACTATCTGTTAGCTTAAGAAAATGTAATATTAATCACAATAAAGCTTAACTATTGAGTAGAAGAAATCTGCTTTTATGACTCAGGAGTGAGCACGAATATCAGCTGTCTAAGTGCGGTATTTAATTCCTACCCAGAGTGAAACCAGAAGGATGAATTGACTCAGGGACAATCTCCTGAATCCTGCTTCTCCATTATTCATTTGCAACAGGCTGAATTGCGATTTATGGCTGCTGTTTTATCTCATTTATCCTTTATTCCTTTGAGAGGAAGCAGTAACTAAATACATTAAATACTGCTTAGAATCCTCAGCACTGAGCATTTTAATTCTATCAAGAGTGTATCCGCATGTGATTGAAAAGGAGTGGAAACTTAGGGCTTTGGTTTCCTCGTTGACATATCGGTTAGATCAGGTGATCGACATGTGTGGCCTGGAGGGCACTTTAATAATAATCTTGATAAAAGACAAGGAATCGTCAGAGTGAAAAGCATGTAGAACCAGTGTAGAAAAGCCTGTTAAGCTGGATTTTCCAATAACAGAGTTTTCTTCTGTCTGGATGAAGCTGTGTTAGTCCGTTCAGTTATCGATCACTCATGTGCACTATGGTACAGTTGCTTACTGAGTCCTGTGGCCTGGGTCGTGGTCTGGATGCTAGGCACACAGCAGGAAACAAAGCAAAGGCCCTGTTCCTGTGGAGCTGACCTTCTTGAGGATAAGAGGCAAGAAAACGATACATACATATGGGTCATTTGGCGCTCTAGAGGAAAATAAAGACGGTGTAAGGGGCATGGGAATGAGTGTAGGCTTGGTGTCGGGAACTACTGTTGCTTTTTATAAGGGAAGGTTGGGGAAAGCCTCTCAGTCGGTGACATTTTTGTAGAGACCTGACGGAATGGAGCATGTGGACGTCCACCGGAAGAAGAGTTAGCCAGGTGGAGGGGGGGCCTGCCTCATGGGCTGAAAGGCAGGAAGGGGCCTCTAAATCGGAGGGAAGGCAGAGAGGGGGACAGTATCTGGAGGTGGGGTCAGAGGGACAGCAGGGACCCAGATCAGATAGGGCTATACAGACTGTGGCAATAACATTGACTTTCTGAGTGGGAATCCGCTGAGAGGTTCTATTCAAGTCTTTCCTTCCAGGAACACCTTGCAGATTGCTTGGAAAACTGACCTACAGAGAGAGGGCAGAAACAAGGAAATGAGTGAAGATTGCTCATAGTTGTGTTCAGGCAAGGACCAAAGGGCGCAGATGTTTGATTTTGTGGACTTACCACTATCTCTGTGTTTTATTAGTAAAGATAATAGTTGTACTTCTCCAAACATGGATGAATAGTGTTGGCACATTTGAGCCACATTAGTAATAATTCAGTAATATGCAAATCAGCAATATGCTGTGACTGTTAAAATTTCTGAAATTAATGCTTTTTTCTGTTTCTCTAATAGTTCCTTCTGAAAGCTCTTCCTCTTCTCTCTCCTCTTTTTATTTAATTACCATTCTTTGAGCCACTCCTGTTTGAACTTGTCATTTGGGACGCCTCTTCTCTTCATCCTCCAGAAACACAGGGAGTCAGGTACTGTCGATAGCTTCCTGTCTCTCAAATCCGTCTCCTTTTTCTGCCATCCCCAGCGTGAGCTTAGACCTTGCTTTCGTCTCCCAGTTAGCCACCAGATTCTCCTTCTCGAATCCGTGGGAAAGGCAGCAAAAATAATGCAGGTTTTGAAGTGGGACCTTGATTCGGATCAGTTCAGCTCTTTGTTTTCTACATCGTAGTCGGGCCTTTTGCAAAATCGTTAAGGGAGAGGGAGAGAGTCTTAAGCACACAGGGCTCAGTCGCACAACTCAGATCATGACCTGGGCCAAAACCAAGAGTTGGATGCTTCACAACTGTGCCACCAAGGCGCCCCTCACCTTTTGCAATTTTTGAACCTCTGTTGTCCCTCTGCAGAATGAGCATAACAGTAATTTATGGGATTGCAGTGAGGACCAAGTGGGACGATGGAGTGTTTAAAGTACCTGGAAGGTCTTAGGTGTTGATTATGTCCCCTTCCGTTCTCCCACTTCACTCCATCCTTGAGCCGCCTGGCAGGTCCTAAATTGTAGTTCTCCTGGTGTCATTCGTCTTGTCAGAAACCTTCCACTGTTTCCTGTTGCCTCACATGTTAAGTATAGGCCCTTTTGCCTGGTGTTCAGAGCCCGGATTTTCGCACTCCAACTTCCATTTCCAAGTTTTTCCCCATTACTGTTCTTCTCCGAGTACATCATGTATCAGCAAATACGCTATTGTATTATCACGCCACCAGTTCTGTATGAAAATCTTGTCGCTCTGTTAAAATTCTGTGCATCGCATCCCGTCTCAAGTTCTGTTGCCTTCACAAAGGCAACAGACGTGGCTTCTCCCAGTTCCAAAACGTCATTGCACCTAGAAGAAGCAATACGGTGCCCACATTCTGGACCCAGAAAGCCCAGATTCTGCTCTTTACTCTTAATCTGGTGACATTGCTTCATTTCTGCATCTCAGTTTCCCCTGCGTAATGAGGACAATACCTCCCTGATAGGGTTGTTGTGAGGACTTAAGTAAGGTACTACATGTGAAGCACTTTGGATAGTGTCTGACATTTGGAAAGCTTAAATCAGTTTCTATATAATTACAGGCGTGAAGAATCAACATTACAGCATTAGGACCTGTATTTTGCAGGGAATTCAAATGAACAACTACTTTGAGGTACAGTGGAAAAAGAGGCATAGACTGGGAACCAAGAGACCTGGATTCTAATACAGGTCCCCACTACTAAACAAGGTGTGTGATAATATGTCACTTAGCCTCTCTGGACCTTACATTCTTCAGCTGCAAAAAGAGAAGGACCAACAAAAATCACGGCGCTTTCTTTCAGTTCAAACAGCCACCTGGATATCTCATAGCCACCTACAACTCACATTGCCCCACGGAACTCTTAATTTCCACTTTTTGAAACCCATTCCTCCCCTCTCTCTGTAAATGATACTACCATCTACGCAGTGTTAAGAAACCTAGGGGTTGCCTTTGAATGGTCTGTTCCTTTCAACATCGAAATGGATCCATCTGCATATCCTCTTGGTTCTACTTCCAGAACATCTGATTCCGTCTACTTCTCCCTGTCACTGCTGCTACAGCCCTCGCCCAGTCATCTACCTCTACTGTTGCCTTTCGTTCTGGATCCGCCCCTTTGCTTCCACTCTTGCCGGCTTTCAGCCTAATTCCCACCGAGCCAAAGCGATATTTAAAACCTAAACCAGATAATATCACTTTCCTGCTTTAAACTCCCTCGTGGCTTTTCATTGTACTTAGGATGAGATCCAGACTCTTCTGTGTCCTCACACCACTCTCCCCCTTATGCTTCAGCTGCCCTTTTGTCTTCTCGTGCCGACTCACCAACCTCATGTCTGCCTAGGGCTTTCTTAGCAGGTGCTCTTTTCTATGCTTAGAATAGTCATCCCCCAGATGTCAACATGACTTGCTTCTTGTGGTTGGATCTCAGCTCTGATGCCCCCTCCCTTGTATCAGTAGTGCTCTATCACACCCTCCTATTTTTTCCTAAGGTTTGCCACGATGTGAAAATAGCTTATTTATCTCTCTCTTTCCCTTCAGTAGAAACTAAATGCTCTCATATTAGGGCCTCTTTTGTAGCAGTGCTTAGTACATCGGGGAAAAAACAACAGCGAACCAACGTTGACTGAATACATGAATAAACAGAAAGCCATTTTAATGAGATATCAAAGTTTATATTAATTGCATGAGCTAAATATTGTCTTTATTTTTAAAGCGTGAAGCCCTATTGCTTTTCCCTTCGTTTAACCCTTTATACTGAGTGAAGATTATTGAGCACATATGCTCGTCCTAGAAGTATGAATCTAAATAAAATAATAGTAATACCATGACAGGTTGGTTTTTCCCCGATCTAAATCGTTCTCAAATTTACCGTTCTCTCCTCTCCCACACTAACCCCTCAGTGCAAATTACCATCTCCTCTGGCCTAGGAGACTGCCTCCCCTCTGGACTTTTCCCTGTGGGTTCTAATCTCCCAACCATCCTTTCTCCAGACGGCGGCCAGCAGGCTTTGCGGTCGCTGTTAGACTCATGCTTGAAAACCTTCCGAGTTTTCATTGTTCTCAGGATAAAGGCCAGGACTGCCCGGGACCTCACGTCAGGGCAGCCCTCACTCCCCACTGCAGGCCACACTCCCTCCCTCACCTCCTGGTTCCCGCCTGCCACCACAGCGGTGGCCCCAGCTTCCCGCTTCCTGGACGGTTGACTATCCTGCACCCATTTTGTCTCCTCCTGATCTCAGCAGATGGTCCCTTCCTCAGGGAAGCCCTCCCTGGTTAGGCCAAGCTCTACTCCCCTTCATATAGCCCCATATCACCGTCGGCCTTTCAGGGTCTCCTTTTACAAATGCATACTCCGGGACATGGTAACCTTATTAACATGCGTAGCCGAGAGCTTGCAGCTCGATAACTAATTGCGGAAGAAATGGATTGAGTAGCTGCCCAACCACTCCTTGCCCCTCCCCCTAGGGCTGCGGGCGGCTATTACGCATTAAGCAAGCGCCACGGAGAGGGAAATCTCAGGGCGCCTGCGCGAAAGGGCACGCATGCGCAAAAGGACGAGCCCGCTGACAGATTCGCGGCGGCGGCGGCGGCGGTGGCCCTGGCCCTGGACTGCGGGGAATGGGAGTCCTAGGTCTCTGAGCGCCGCCCCCGCCTCCCTGCCCCAGACATGGCTCAGGAGAAGATGGAGCTAGACCTGGAGTTGCCTCCGGGTACTGGCGGGAGCCCGGCGGAGGGCGGCGGCAGCGGTGCCGGCGGGGGCCTCAGGAGGTCTAACAGCGCCCCCCTGATCCACGGCCTCAGTGACACTTCGCCGGTGTTCCAGGCCGAGGCGCCGAGCGCCAGGCGGAACAGCACGACGTTCCAGAACCGCCACGGCCTGCTACTGCCGGCCTCCCCCGTCCGCATGCACAGCAGCCGCTTGCACCAGATCAAACAGGAGGAGGGCATGGACTTGATCAACCGAGAGACCGTCCACGAGCGCGAGGTGCAGAACGCAATGCAGATAAGCCACTCCTGGGAGGAAAGTTTCAGCCTGAGTGACAACGACGTGGAGAAGTCCGCCTCCCCGAAGCGCATCGATTTCATTCCGGTGTCACCAGCACCGTCGCCCACCCGGGGGATTGGGAAGCAGTGTTTTTCACCCTCCTTGCAAAGTTTTGTGAGTAGCAATGGATTGCCTCCGAGCCCCATTCCCAGCCCAACGACTCGATTTACTACCCGGAGAAGCCAGAGTCCCATCAATTGCATTAGACCAAGTGTTCTTGGACCATTGAAAAGAAAATGTGAAATGGAAACTGAGTATCAGCCAAAGAGATTTTTCCAGGGCATCACCAACATGCTTTCTTCTGACGTTGCGCAGCTGTCAGATCCTGGTGTGTGTGTATCGTCGGATACCCTCGACGGAAACAGCAGCAGTGCGGGATCTTCGTGTAACTCACCAGCGAAAGTCAGCACTACCACCGACTCTCCTGTGTCGCCTGCCCAAGCGGCCTCTCCATTTATTCCAGTAGATGAACTTTCATCTAAGTGATTCACCCACCCATCCTGAGACTCGGTTTTTTTGTTCGTTTGTTTTCTGTTTTGTTTTTGTTTTGCAACGGAGAGGAAAAAAATCAAGTCGGAGCAAGCACTGAACTTTGTCAATTAATTTGAGGCTATTTCCTATTTGACCCTCTTCCTTTTTTTGGAATTTCCTGAAATATTGTTACTCTATAGAACTTTTATGTCAGGTTTCTGCAGATGCCCTTGAATTCAGTGTAGTAATATTTTCAGACGTTTTCCAATAAGTGTGTTGAAGCATACGTCTTTATGCTGCTAATATGTTTAAATACATATGTTATCCCTTGATTTTTTAAAATAATTGAGAGCTCTATTTATTTATGGGATTATTAAGTTCTGATGCAAATATAAATGTTGAATTAATAGCATAGTAAACTGATGTTTTAAAATTCCATATTTCATGCCCACACTAATTTTTAATGTTATTTTTCAGTGATTGATCATTTCTATTTGACGAAAAACTTAGCTATTTACAGCAATTTTTAAAAAATATGTTAGCTATAACATATCGATCTAATGGTTGTCTATTTTATCCAGGAATCCTTGGGTATTTAATTTTCTGGGTACACAAGTGGCTGGGAGGGGGAATGATAAAAGAAAAAAATATGAAAGTTTGCAACAAATCTTTTTAAATTAACTATATAAAGTAAACACACACCATTTTCTAATGAAATTTTAATATTAATTCTAATAAGTTGTGCAAATAGAACTACAGGAGAGTTTAAGAAAAAACAATTTTAAGCCAGAAAGTGCATTCTCTTGGGTATAATCCTGAAGGAAAATGGGACAGTGCCTTGCAGTCTTAGCCCATTCTACATAGGCTGAGACCAGGTTCTTTGTACCACTGCAAACTTAAAAGTTTCTCAGATGTAGAAAATGTGGGAAGCCCTGTTGAACTTCATCAGAGCACCCAGGCAGATAGGTCTCTCAATCATTGATATGCTTTAAAATATCCAGTTGTGCCTCAGTGAAAAATCCTTGCCAACAAGGAGCCAAAGCAGCTTTTGGCTGCTTTTCTGCTCTGCCCATCTGTCACCTTCCTGGTTTCCCTGGCTCAGGAAGGAAGCAGCTGTTTCCTTGCCAACAGGTCCTTCCTCTCCACCTCCCATCAAACTAGGGCACCATCGGTTAGACAGAGGTACAGTGTGACTTGGATTTCTGACAGTGTGCAACAACAGAACTGTGGAATAGTTGCAGGAACCTGTGTAGTTAAAGCCAGAGCTGGAGCTGACTGCCTTGGGGATGCTACTTGATTAAGGGTCAGTGACAAGGAAGAGAAAATCAGTGGAGAGTCACATAGGTAAATCATTATTTAACTTAGATTTTATTAAAGGTAGAATTGTAAAATGTTCTTTTCTTTGCCTTTTACAACTAAGACAAAATACAGAAATATTTAATATCAAATGTTTTTATATTATGCTTCCTATATCTTCCTTTACTAGATAGATAGAATGGCAGACAAAAAGGGAAGGGGAAGAAATAAAAGAGAGACCAAGATAAAAATCTCCAGCTTTCTAAGTTACTGCTTTTGGAGATTTTAAGAATTATGTGGAATTTTTACAACTATGAGAATAAATGGAACTGGTCAACTTTTGAAAGTTGCCTTAAGAATTCAATGAAATTATGTCGAGGGTAAGATTGTGTCCATAGGCTGAAAATTCTCTGTTCTGGGTAGTAGTTCATGTACTCCAGTCCTGACCTCGTTCCTCCAGTTCAAACCTGTATAGCCAGCTTCCTGGTGGATACCTTGACCTGCTTCCAGAGGCACTTTAACCTCAGCATCTCCAAAACAAAATTCAGTATCATTGAACCTGTTCTTGAGTTACCTAAATTGATGTCCTCACTAGCTGATTTTCTAAACTAGAAACCATGGGAAGTGTCTTTGACTTTTCCCTTTACCCTATCACATCCAGTGTAATCGCTAAGTCCTGTCTCCTGAAGTGAATCTGAGACCTCTCCCCTTCTCTGTTTCTTTGCCTCTGATTAAACTTGGGTTCCAGCCTAAGTGATCTCACCCATTTTCCCACCTCCCTTCTGGCCCAGTCTTCACTCTGCCTCTAAAGTGATCTTCCTGAAATAGAAACTTGATTGGTTTTTCACCCTCCTGCTTGAAAACTTTATGTGCTTCCCCATTTCCCACAGCGTAGGGAATGCTTTCCGTAACCTGGCATATAATAAGGTCCTTCATTCACTGTAAAACAGCTTCACAATTCTGCTCATCCTCTCAGAGCACACATCCTTCCTTCTTACTCTGCGAACGCTAGACTCCTTGATCTTCTTTAAATGCACCGTGTACTTTCATGTGTTTGTGCCTTTGGATGGATTGTTCTCCCCCCGAAAATGCCATTCCTGTCCTTTTCAGCCAGGCAAATGCTTTGTTTCTTTTTTATTGCATGTTAATTAAACTATGAAAGAATGTACACCTGCTGATTTTAAAAGTATTTAAACAATGCAGATATCTATATAGTAAAAACTAAAAGTCTGCCTTTTACTATGGAAAATTCATCTGCCCTTCACATTGGTAATTTCTGTTAATTCAGTATACATTGTACAAGTTATTTTGCTCCTCATTTCCGTGTATATATGTATATAAATTTGGGAAACCAACATGTCCTTGACATCTCTCTTCCTTTTCTTTCCCCATATCTTCCCTAAGTCTTAGTGATTTTCTCTTCCGGAATCTATCCCCCGTTTTCATCTCTGCGGCCACGCTGCCCCCAGGCTACCATTCATTTCCCTCAGAGACTTCCAAAGTAGCCTATTTCCCACTCATCCCTTTCACCCGTCCCTCTCACACGCTCTGGTCAGGTGTCCATTCATTCTCCATACAGCAACTAAAGTAATCCTTTTAAAATTACATGTCTGATCGATCCTTCCATCGTCCAGCTTAAGGCTTCTCCTTTGCTTCCTGTTATGTTTATGGTATACCAGAATGTACTAATTCTGGCCCAGGGGATCCGGGGGGATCTGACCCTTGCCCCTCCCTCCCCCCGTTTTCTCCCCTTGCTTTCTTATTGAATACATCATCTTCTTTCCCATTTTAGGTCCTGTGGCCAGATCCTTTTCTCTGAAGGTATAGGGAAACCTTTATTTCTATTAGCTTATTTTTCTGTATGGGTGGTAAATTTTAAATCAGATGAGGCTCTCAGAGTTTATATAGACCATTTACGTTGTATTATTGTTTGTAACTTTAGTCATTACTTTTAAGGGCTTAACTCATGTGACCTGTCCTTCAAAAAACAGTTATAAGGTCTTAGTACTGCTAAGCTAATGAACCTGGTGCTGCACATCCCCAAGCACATCAACATTTAGCTAAAGTATAGCCTGTCATGTATAACAATTCGCTGTGGTCTATTTTCCTTTATTGTGTTCGCTTAAAACACGATGAAAATGGAAAAAAAAAAGATGGTCACCAAATCTATGGGTGCTGGATGTCAGAACCTTTGAGCATACTCAAAAGATTGATTGTAACCAAGAATAATCTGTATCGAGATGCCTTCCAGTGTGGGTTTATCATGTTAGGTCAGCTGGTTGCACACCCACACCAAGAGACAGACCACTCTTAGATATTTGGCAGTAAGACGGAGAAAGTGTCAAGGTTTATGAGGGAATCAAGACTAAGAAAAAAAATTTTTTTCTTAAGACTGTGTATATAGAGCATTGAGAAAAAGTCTGAAGATCCAAGAGAGAGGTGGGAGATGGGAATAACTTCCAAAACAACAAACCAAAGAAGGTGTTGTAACCTGCATTTCCGGGGTAGCATCTGCAAATAGAAGAAAGGGTCAGCCTGAGAAAGGAGGTTTGGAGGCATTTTTTTTCCCCCCTCTGAAAGCAGAAAGGAGAGGGGAAGAGGCTGGAACAAAGATATCAGTACATGCTGAATTGATTTGCTTTTGCAGGAGCTTGTGGGTGTGGGGGAAAGTATATGAAAAGAGGAAAGGATTTGTATCTGATTGGTTCTGTTTTCTAATTACCCAGTAGTCTAGAGTGTTTGAGGGTGGGTGGGAGTAGATTGAGAAGCTTGAGCAAAAGAAAGATTTAATGTTGCCTTGTGAAAATCTGTAAGGCAGTGACTCGGGGTTGAGAGGAAGGTTGACCAGGCCCCGTTGGATGCCAGGGTGCGGCTGGATGGCAGATGCAAAAGAAGTGGTTGGACTGACCTAGGCTTAAGAGTTGGTTAAGGAGACCTAGGTTGAGTCCAGTGTGTGAAGCAAGTAAAGATTCTGCTGAAAGTGTAGCTGAGTTACTGGCCAAGGCCTTGAGGGTGTTAAGAGAAGTCAGCAGCGGGTGATGGACGAGACCCCTTTTCTCAAGGCCTTACGATCAGCCGTGACAAAGTATACAGAGAATTGGATCCCATGCAGAACTCCTGCTTCAGTTTTGCCCATCTTTTTCATGGCTTGTTTCGTTTCGTTAGAGAATCCATCTTAAATCAGCAAGCCGTGAGTCCCACTTACGTGATAGAAAAAATTAGATTGCTCACTGTAGCCCCAAGACAATTCTTTATGCCTTCCTTAACTTGCCATCCAAGTAAAAATTTTTCTTAAAAGTTGCAATGACCTTTCTGTAAAAAGAAATTGCATATAAGGTACTTGCTATGTGTCAGGCACTCTTCTGGGTACTAAACAAATTTATTTCATTTACTTTTTATCACTACCATCTGAGATAAATGCCACTTTTCTCATTTTGCAAATGAGACAGACACAGAGAGAGGCCAAAGAAACAACTTGCTCAGGTTTCTGAAGTCAGGGGTAGGCAGCGGATCGTGGTGGTTAGGAACATGGGCTTCTGAGCCGTGCGGTGGAGAGGAGGACGTGGGTCAGTATATGTAAAGTCCAGCATTGCTGGGCAGTTCCTGTCGAAGGGTCAGCTGTCCTCAACACCGTGGCTGTTGTCCTGATTGTCATCTAGCAGGGACTGGTTAAGGAACCTTCTGATCACCCTTGTCCTGCGTTCACACTCAGTGACAGTACACTGTCCACCCTTCAGGGCAGCCTGTCCTTTTATGAGGTCAGTGTTTTCCATGTTGAAGAGTCTTTCTTGCAGACAACGCGTTCCTTTGTAACTTTCACAACTGAGGTCAAGGCTGTCTCTCTGGAAGATGCAGAACAAATCTTATCTCTCTCTCTCTCTTAGGTGATAGCTCTTCCTTCACAGGTTGGATCCTCCGTAATTACCTTCTCTTGTTTCTGGATTTGAGAAATCTGGGGCAGTTTCTCAGTGTGTTCCCCCTGTGAAATTGGGCTGCCATCCTTTACAGCCAAGATTTTCCCAAGATTGTGAACCCCTCAAGACGGTTTGCCTGCCCCAGTGGGAAAGCCAAAAATGGCCTGATAACATGAGCCATCACCAGTGACAATAATTAGCACTAATATTTACTAAACACTAAATTGAGCACCTAGACACGATTTCCAGTGCTTTGTATGAATGAGTTTGTGTCATTCTCCTAACAGTCCTGTGGAGTAGGTGCTGTGATTATTTCCATTTAACATGAGAAGACCAAGTGCGTTTTCTCGTCTCCATTACTTTTTGTTTCCTTTTGGATTTAGGTCTTTTTGTGTTTTTTTTTTCTGTCTTTTTCTCATTTGAGATAAAGTCTCTTTTCCAGCTTGTTCTTGCTGCCACTTCCATGTTGAATCAAATGATATATTTATTTAGAACGGTGGTTTAAGACATGATTTTCATATTAGAGGAATTTCTCGGAAGGATTTTCTTTAGTAATAGGTAAAATTAAATTAGTATAGGAAGAAATTATGGTTTACATATTTTCAAACTGATTTGCTATTTGAAATAAGAAATTTCAGACAAATTTTAGACTCTTTTCCTTTAAAAAAAAAAACCCCACATATATATGCCTTTTTATATTTGAGTTGTACAGTGTCCTTGCTTGTCTTGAAGTTGTCCATTCCTAGGGAAACAAAGGCAAGACCATTTTGACCCTTCCCCCAACACACAAAAAAAGCCCTGAAAGTTTAAAATGGATCATTTTTCTTTTCCTTTTTTTAAAAATTGAAGTGTAATTAACGTACAGCGTTGTAGCAGTTTCAGGAGTACAATATAATGATTCACCAATTCTGTGCATTACTCAGTGCTCATCAAATAAGTGTCCTCTAATCCCCATCACCCTGTTCACCCCTACCCCCTCCGTATTTAAGAGCCTGTTATTTTTGTTTCTTTGTGTGTTTTGTTCCTTAAATTCCACGTAAGAGTGGAACCCTGTGGTATTTTTCTCTGACTTGTTTCACTTAGTGCTACAACCCTAGGTTCATCCATGTCGTTGCAGATGCCTGATCTCATTCCTTTCTGCAGCTGTACGTACCACAACTTTCTTATCCGTTCTTCTACTGATGGACACTTGGATTGTTTCCATTTATCTTGGTTTCTGTAAACAGTGCTGGAATAAACACAGGGGTACATATATCCTTTCGAATTAGTGTTTTTGTTTTCTTTGGGTCGATACCCAGTGGTGGAATTACTGGATTATAATTCGAATTTTATTTTTTTTTAAAGATTTTATTTATTTATTTGATAGACAGAGATCACAAGTAGGGAGAGAGGCAGGCAGAGAGAGGAGGAAGCAGGCTCCCTGCTGAGCAGAGAGCCCGATGTGGGGCTTGATCCCAGGACACTGGGATCATGACCTGAGCCGAAGGCAGAGGCTTTAACCCACTGAGCCACCCAGGCGCCCCAGGATTATAATTCTAATTTTATATTTGAGGAACTTCCGTCCTGTTTTCCACAGTGACTGCACCAGTTTGCATTCCCACCAGCTGTGCACGAGAGTTCCTCTTTCTCCACCTCCTGCCAACACTATTATCTTGTCTTTTTGATTCTTGCCGTTCTGACAGGTGTAAAGTGACACCTCATCATGGTTCTGTTTTCCAGTTTCCCGATGATGAGTGACGCTGAACATCTTTTCATTTGTCGGTTGGCCATTTGTCTGCTTTGGAGAAATGTCTGTTCAGGTCCTCTGCCCATTTTTATTCTTTTATTTTTTTAAAAGATTTTATTTATTTATTTGACAGAGATCACAAGAAGGCAGAGAGGCAGGCAGAGAGAGGGGAAATATTCTCCCTGCTGAGCAGAGAGCCCCAGGTGGGGCTCGGTCCCAGAACCCTGGTTTCATGACCTGAGCCGAAGGCAGAGACTTTAACTCACCCAGGTGCCCCGTGTTCAGGTCCTCTGCCTATTTTAAAATCAGATTATATGTTATTTGGGTGTTGAGTTGTTTATATTTTATTTTATATATTATATATATTAATAAATATATGTTAAATATAATTATATAATATAATACAATTTAATATAATTAAATATAATTATATGTAATTAAGTTATAATATATTTATATATAATATATATAAATGAATTATTATTTTATATATTTTTGATATTACCCCCTTACCAGCTATATCATTTGCAAACCGAAAAAGACACCATAGGCAGTAAGCTCTTCAACATCAACCATAGAAACATTTTTCTCTAAAATTTGTCTTCTTAGTCAAGGGAAACAAAAGCAGAAATAAACTCTCAGGACTATACCAAATAAAAAGCTCTTGCACCCCCAAAGGAAACCGTCAACAAAATGACAACCTACCGAATGGGGAAAAATGTATCTTTTTTAAGAGGCAAAAGAACAGCAGGATTTAAACAAGGATCCAAAGCGTTTTATTGCCTATTAACAACCTTGCCTTCCTTTTCTACAAGAACTCTCCCCAGAGGGCAGAGATTTAAATGCAGAACAATTGAGCAATCTCTGAGAAACTTTATTATTTTTTTACCTTTACCTCTTAGAAAAATCACTTCACTGTTGAATGAAAGGACCCAAAAAGGAAAACTTCCCTTTGAGTACATTTTCAAATTTGTGCTTAGACTTCAGGTTTCACAGTGTCATGTTCCTCCATTAGACATTTTGAAACAAAGCATCAAAAGGCACAATATGTTCCAAAGGGTTAGTTATCATTTTAGAAGTTCAACAGATACTGAAAAATCACTTCAAAAGGTACTTGTTTCTCTATAGCTTGTGGAAATAATTTTATAACATGGAGAGTTTAAACAGATAACATCAAGTACTCAGGTTTTATGCATGTATGACACACACGTGCCTGTGTTCATGCACACAGACACACACATGCCCGACATACTTTATGAGCCTTGATCCGTGTGCTTGGAGCCGTATTTAGCTTTCTTCCCTTCAGCTTTCCTCTCGTTTTCCCCCTCCTAATTCCAAGTGCTACCCTAAAGGAGAAATGGGTATAGTTCGAGGATCTCGCTGTGCCTGAAATCTGTTTCTCTTTTTTGAACATCTGGAGTATTTAGGGAGACGTGAAATTCACTCATTGACAGACTCTTGGCCAGTAGGGCTGAAACTGCAAAACAGAGAACCTATTGCTCTTACTGTCCTAGGAAAGCTTCGTTTTGTATCGACGCCAGGGGTGGTTCTGGTTCTTTTCCAGTCACCTACAAAGGGTCTTCCAAGCCAAACTCACATCTAGGGCTTGGCTAGCAAGGCATGTTGTGAAAGAGGACAATTGAGAAAGATCTTTTGTGCCCTTGAAAAGCAGAGTGGTTGGTTGAGGTAACCATGCCTGTGATTCAGGGAATCCCTCCCCCTTGCTTGAAGGAGAAAGATCAGTTTTACTGTTGGAAGCCGGGGGATTACTGGAGCTCTAGAGTGCCAAGTAGCCATTGAGTGTTGGGATCTTCTGAAAAGAAAACTCCGAGATGTTCCGAAGGGCATGACAGGGGGCAGGTGATGGGTGGACTAGGTATTTCTTTTGGCATGGGAGCCCTCTTTCGGGCCCTCGTGAGTTCCTTGTGGACTCAAGAGTGACATTGATGTTGGTTGTCTTTGTGGACCTTTTTTATTCTCTGTGTTCCACTTCTTTTGGGATTTGGAGTTGAATCGGATATGCTTACGGCATCTTTCTTTCAGTGTTCTCTTCTTAAGAGTCTTCTGGGGGCACCTGGGGGGCTCAGTGGTTTAAGCCGCTGCCTTCGGCTCAGGTCATGATCTCAGGGTCCTGGGATCGAGTCCCACGTCGGGCTCTCTGCTCTGAAGGGAGCCTGCTTCCCTCTCACTCTCTCTGCATACTTGTGATCTCTCTCTGTCAAATATATAAATAAAATCTTTAAAAAAAAAAAAGAGTCTTCTGAAAACACAGTAAAAGATAATAATGATGATGATCCTTGTCACATTACCTTCGGTCAAAAATTACAGTTCTTGGAGCTCTTTATCATACCAGTTTATACTAGGTTTCCAACTCTGAATTAAAATTCCGTACCTGTCTGTAGAGTTTTTCTCAGGGCCCCATCTTACCACGCTGCGTCCTACCAGAAATTTCTAAAGTACAAACCCGAAATGGGACATGAATAACTACCCTTCCACTTCAGGATTAAATCAGATGATACAGCATGAGTGAGAGAGGACCTCCCCACCTTCACACGTCCCCTGCGCCCCAAGACCCTAGCTACACCGAACCGTCTGGGCTTCCCCCGGATTGCCTGCTCCCACCCGCTGTCTGTGTTGCGGTCAGCCGTGTCCTCTGCTGAAAATGGCTCTTCCCTCCTCTTCCTCCAGTCTCTACCCACCTTCTTTCATTAACTCCTTCAAAACTTAGTCCAAGAGCTAACTTACCTGTTCTGGAAAGCCTGTCCTGATGGCCCCTGCCTCTCCAGCCCTGGTCCGTTGCTGGCTTTCTTCTGTCAAGTCCGTTAACAGGCCACCTTGTGTTGGTATGGTTTCTTGTCTCTGCGCCGTGCGCATAAGCGAAGCCTCGGCCTTTCACTTCCGTCCCTGCTACCTGTGCGGAGCACATTATAATTGCTGGAGCTTACCCTGAATGGATGATTCATAGATGGATAAATGGATGAACAACTGGCCCAGGATATTTTTTTTCAAGGATTTTTTAAAAAAATTTTTAAAAGATTTTATTTATTTATTTGACAGAGGGATCATAAGTAGGCAGAGAGGCAGGCGGGGGAGGGGGGGAAGCAGGCTCCCCACTGAGCAGAGAGCCCTATGCGGGGCTCGATCCCAGGACCCTGGGATCATGACCTGATCCGAAAGCAGAGGCTTTAACCCACTGAGCCACTGAGGCACCCCTGGCCCAGGTTATTTTTAAGAGGAAGGAATCCAGTACCATGGCTGAGCTCCTTATAGTTTCTAGTCTGAGAGACTAGAAATTCACTCTTTGAGCAGTTTTGACTTGAGCATCTACTATGTGCTTCATACCGGCTTGTCTCTTAGGGTACAGCAGTGGATAAAACAAAGACTCACGCCCTTGTAGAGCACATGTTCTGCTTACATTCTAACAGGGTACAGGTGACCATAAGACATAGGAAATAATGACACAACACGAAGAGTGAGAAGGAGGAAAGAGCTCAGGGTGGCTGGAGCAGAATTACCGAAGGGAAAGGTAGTCGGAGTTGCTCAGAGAAGTGAGCAGGAGGAGGAGGGGTTGCTCACGTGACATGGAAGGACGTTGGTTTTGATTATGAGAGATGGAGGGCCATTGCAGGACTTCGAGGACAAAAGTGGCCTGATTGTCCTAAGTTTTAGAAGGCACATTCTTGGGGCACCTGGGTGGCTCAGTCGGGTGAGCATCTGCCTTCAGCTTAGGTCATGATCCGAGGGTCCTGGGTTTGAGTCCCGCATTGGCCTCCCTGCTCAGCGGGGAGCAAATAAATGAACAACGTCATGGGTGGATGGGTGGATGGATGGGTGGATGGATGGATGGATGGGTGGATGGATGGGTGGATGGGTTGGTGGATGGGTGGATGGATGGGTGGATGGGTGGATGGGTGGATGGGTGGATGGGTGGGTGGATGGGTGGGTGGATGGGTGGGTGGGTGGATGGGTGGATGGGTGGGTGGATGGGTGGATGGGTGGGTGGATGGATGGATGGGTGGGTGGGTGGGTGGGTGGATGGATGGGTGGATGGGTGGGTGGATGGGTGGATGGGTGGGTGGGTGGGTGGATGGGTGGGTGGGTGGATGGATGGGTGGATGGGTGGATGGGTGGGTGGATGGGTGGGTGGGTGGATGGGTGGATGGGTGGATGGGTGGATGGATGGATGGGTGGATGGATGGATGGGTGGGTGGATGGAAGGTTGGATGGGTGGATGGATGGGTGGATGGGTGGATGGATGGGTGGATGGATGGGTGGATGGAAGAACACTCTTGCAGTGTCAACCGTAGACTTTGAAGGGCAGGTCTAGAAGCAAGGGGACCCGTCAGGAGGCTTTCCATCAATCCAGGTAAGAGATGGTGCTGGCTTGGTTGCAGCTGGTGGCAGTGGGGGTGGGGAGATGTGGTTAAATTCTCTATTTTGAAGGTAGAGCCAACGTTTGAAGATGCCCTGAAAGAAAAGAATAATTCCAAGGTTTGGGGGCCCAAGCACCTGGCCCAGTGGAGCCGTCACCATCTGAGATGTGGGAATCTAGGGGTGCAGATTTTTTTTGGCCGAGGTTGTAGAGGTGGTGGGCAGCCGTGCCTCCATTTTGGATGTTAGGTAAATGATCCTAATTAGATATTCAAGTGCAGATGTCAGGGCAGCAGTTAGATTTGGGAGTCTGGAGTTCGGGAGAGGGGCTGGGCTGGAAATACACACTTAGGGAGTCATCTGTCAATGACTGTGGATGGTATGTAAAATCAAGAGAACACTCAAAATCACTAGGGGTCACGGGAATGTGCACCAAGAACAGGAGAGAGTAAGAGCTGAATCTTGGGGCACTCTGTCACATTAAGAGGTCAGGGAGAGGACACCGAGAAGGAGCAAGCAGGGAGGTAGGAAACAGAAAGTGTGTCCCAGACTCCAGAGATGGAGTGATCGGGTGTGTCCATTGTGGCGGATCTGACAGGTAAGAAGGGGACTGATCACTGAGCGCCAGTGTAGTAACGTGTAAGTGACAGGCCACCTTGGTGAGAGTCCTTGCTCTGGAGGGATAGCCTGGAAACCCAGCTAGGGTAGCAGGAGTGGAATTGGAGTCCGCCACATGGCTGAAGAAAGACCGTGGGTTCTTTCAGATCCTTGAGGATAAAGCAGAGCCAAGGTCATCCTCCCTCCCTTTCTTGTTGGTAAATTGTTCTTAAGCACTTCCCAAGAAATGTCTCTTTCCATATATATGATTACGGTCTGGGGAAAAAAAGGCAAATGAAATGTTCTTTACTTTTTTTTTTTTTTTTTGCATTATTTTGAGGGGGAAAAGTCTATAAATAAATGTTTCTCCTCCAAACATAAGTAAATACTAAAAGCTTACTGATTCACTTCCTTCGTGAATTTGTCTGATTCATTTTATTCCCTTGTCATCTATTTCTGATGGCTTTTTTCCACTTATAAATTGAAATTTAGTTCCACACCCGTGACACAATTACTTCTGTACGTTTGGCCCAGTTTCTTAACCCAGAGACATTTTCCTCTTCCGTGCGTGCTGTGGGTTTTATTTTTTCAAGTAGTTCATTGTCCTCCTAGATTTTATTTAGGGACCAATTATTTTTTTCATGTTCCTTTTCGAAATTATTGCCGAACGGTGGGAGAGGAGACCGCTAGTAATAATAGGAAAGAAAGAATGCCTTCTTCACGTTGAATTGCTCAGATTTCATTCTAATTATAAAATATTGTCAAGTTCCTGCTTGTGGTTGGGCAGCCTGTCCCAGTCCTTTCCAGACGAGGACGCAGGGACGTCCAAGCCAGATTTGTACCCAGGAGAGAACCTTGCCTGCTCTGGGATCTGCTCTCTCCTGATACTGCATTTTTGTCTTTGAAGACTCGGATCCCGTCCTGCTCATTCCATGGAACCTCCTCTCCTTCTCCTGGCTCTAGGTAGTGTGGGTTTCCTCTGAATCACTGTATTGCCTGCTGCCGATAGCCCTTACTTTGTGGTTGGCGGCGTGTGTTTGGGGGCGGGGAATGCAGGGGGTGTCGTAACCCTAATGGTTAAAAAGCCTGGCCTCCCGCAGACTGGTAGAACTGCATTCCAGATCTAGCCTTTCCACTTCCCAGCTTTGTGATTTTAGGCCAATTAGTTAATCTTGGCTTGTCTTGGTCTTTTCACCTGTTAAATGGGCATAGCTCCTACCTGAAAAGGAGTTAGGATTAGAGGGTACAAGGCATGTCAAAGTTTTTGCCAGGAAACTGGTAACTTGAGTCATTGGAAATCTGAAGAATGTGTGTAATCTATGAAATTATCACCTGTCTTTATGGCACATTTCCGGGACGAGAGGTTACACAGGCTTACGTAACCTTCCTAATAACAGTTATTAGCTATTGAAAACTCAGTGTTTATTACTGATGATAGCTGGTGTTTGGGAAACGGGGCGGGGGGGTGCTCATGGAAATTGATACGCATGTCCTCATGTATTTCATTGTTGCACATCAGTGACTACTTTAGGCTTTAGAAAACCTTCTAGACTCAAACTCTTACAGTGCACTAAGGAAGTGATGTTACAGATTTCATGGTGTATGAAGTCAAGGTTTCCCTTTTAGTTTTCCTCATGACGCTCATGAAAATTGCGGAGTTTCTCCCTCTTCTTGACGTTTCATAGCCCGGAATACAGAAATTTGCTTTAACTTTCACACGGTCTATCAAAATCCATGTAATTAGGAGAGGAGCTTAGAGGACTTTTAAGTAAGCTTTCTGAAGCCATGTATTTTAATAATGTGAAGAAAGATGAAAGGCAATTGCCAAATAGACTAAAATGCATATACGTGCATGCACACACACTTGTAGTGATAAAGCAAGATAGGTTCATTTTAGAAACTTTAGAAAATCCCAATAAGCAAAAAAAAAAAAAAAAAAAAAAGTACACTGAGGTGCAATGGCTTATACTCTCATATATTGTTTATTGTTCCAGGCTTTCTCTGTGATTGAATATGCCGGTGTAATTTTCACCTGAAAATGGCATCATGCTGTGTAGTCCGCTCTGTCACTGCTGTTTCTCGTGTAATATACAGTGAATGTTTTAAATATACTTCTGCATCATTTTACCCTGTGTGGCTGGACCATGTTATAGTTAACCAACTATTTTTGGCTCTTTAGAATGTTTCCAGATTTTTCTCAATTACACTGTGTTGATGTACGTCTGAACAGCTTTTGAAATTTAAAGACCTCGGAGTTTGCTTGGACTTGCCAGTATAAAAGAGCCGACATGTTCATTTCCATGAAATTTTGTTCACTTTTAAAACATTCTTTTCCAAGTCGGTTTCAAGTGATTTAGTTAATGGTCACGTTTGGAGCGCCTGTGGTGTGACTGGGGGAAAAAAAAATATGTGTAGTTCTCTGAAAATAATGTGTATTTCAGATTTTTGTTTTCTGTGAATCTGCAACAGCCTTTTCCTCATTCGATCCAAACTAGAGAGTTATGACAGTGCCATCAAAATGTTGCTGAGAGGTTTTTATCTTCTAAATTAGAGTGATCTGCAATTCAGGGTTGTAAGGTCACCAGTACATGGGTTGTTGCTCTGTCACTTCCGTGGAAGAAAGGCTGAAATGGGAGGGACAGAGGGCGGATGAAGAAGGAGGAGGCCAGAGTTAGATAGGTATCTGCCCCTACAGACCTAAGGTCACCACTGTTTCCATCTTTCATAGCTCTGGCAACTTGAGATCCCAATCTTCTGAGTTACTCGTGATAGCAGATCGTACCTCCAGCTCCCCCACTGAAACGTCTCCGAAATCTTGACGTTACAACAAGCAGAGTTCTGTTTCATGCACCTGGAGATAACAAAAATCCTTTTTGATGTCATGTTTGTCAGTATTAGGGTTATAAAATATGGTTGCCAAACTTATAAGTCTTGGGAGAGGAATAATAGAGATGACTTGGGCATTCATTTTGCAATGAATGTCTCACGATTACCTACAATGTAGCTGACGCTGCGCTGGGGGCTGGTGTTACAGAGAGAGGTGAGTCCTTATGCTGCTCTTGGTAGGATCTGCATGGGAACAAATAATAACCCGATGGTGCTTTGTAGTGCTTTGTTACAATGTATAATAGACATATTTCCAGGATAGTACAGGAATCCAGAAGGGAATAACAAAGCTGTTTCTAAAGGAAGCAACTCTTCAGCAGTGGATAAGTGAACAGGCATAACAGGAGACAAGGGGAATGTGCAAAGGGTCATGCAACTGCAGAAGACAGTGTCGATTCTAGGAATTTCCAGCGAATAAGAATTGCAGTCCTCATTTAAAACAATTAATTCTTGAGTGAAGTTTTTACATTTCCTTTACTAATTTAATGTTTTCTTATTTCTCTGTGTCTGTTTTTTTTTAAACCTGAATGCTAATTTCTTTTTTGTTTTGCAAAATTATAAATCATTTGTTCCTTAAAAAGTTAATGAAATAGACATGGCTTAACCATGTGTTCTCTCATCTCAGTGACATACTTTTCTTTCCTGCCTTGGATGGAATAGCTTAGATTTATGGATGTGGATTCACAAGGAGATAGAAAGATAAACTAGACAAAGAATATGCAGTTTAAATTACTTGCTAAGTTTTTTTGTGCTCCTTGTAATATTCCAAAATATGATCAAGATCACTGCGCATCTGTTGGTCTCAGTGTTGGAAAAGCCTTTGGGCTGCATATTATGAGATTTGAAACAAAGTGCATTCATAGAGGAAATGAACAAGAGGTTTAGACCAAATAGATATGTTGTAAGAAAGCCGTTATGGTCTTATTTAAATATTTTCCACATTAAAGCAGGCATGGAGTACTGCTATCTTACTGCCATAATTTTTTTAATGAATGAGTTTACATCCAGGATAAATTTTGTTTAATTCTCCTTAGAGTTCCCCATAAAGAATCGTTTAGAGTCCAGATTTGAATTAAACTTCCTCCAAGTGTAGTGAGTCCTTTATTAATTTTGAGCTTGTTTTATAAGCAAGTATTTTTTTTTAAGTTCAAGAAGCCTAAATAACAAAAGTCTGGAGAGTGGTAAGTGTGGTGAATTTCTAATATGGTTGTAATATTGTTCTCTGGGTGAATATCTCTTGCACGCCTCCTAAGAGCCAGAACTTGAACCTTCATTGATAGTTTTATCTCTAGGTTCTAATAGATAAAGCAACTCCCTGGCTTCATGGGGTTTATATTATTGGGAGGAAAAATAGACACCCCACCCCCCAGAGAGAGATACAGGCAGATAATGAAGTCATTGCCAAGTACAGTAAAGATTGGGAAGGAAATACATTGGAGGCTGAGAATTGCAATGGTGTAGAGAAGCACCTGCTTGGGATAGGGGAAGGGGAGGGACAGCATGAGGCGACATTACAAGGCAAGGTAGGCAGCAGCTCTTATGAGGTCTTACATGCCAAGGTGAGGAGTTTGCATTTTCTTCCAAATGCAATGAGAAAAGCATTAAAGGATTTTTTTTTAAGATTTTATTTATTTATTTGACAGAGAGAGAAGTCAAAGTAGGCAGAGAGGCAAGCGGGTGGGGGGGGGGGAGCAGTCTCCCTGCTGAGCAGAGAGCCCGATGCGGGGCTCCTTCCCAGGACCCTGAGATCATGACCTGAGCCGAAGGCAGTGGCTTAACCCACTGAGCCACCCAGGCGCCCCGCATTAAAGGATTTTATACAAGAGACTGATCTGAATGGATTTTCTTGTATGATCCTTCTTCCTTGCAGAGAAGGGAGGCAGGGAGACCAGAAAGAGGCTGTTGTATGAGTCTAGGCGAAAGTGCTGGTGTCGGGGCTGATGGACAGCAGTGGGGATGGAGAGGACAGGTGGTTCTGAGAAACCAGCAGGACTTGGAGGTGGGCGGGGGGCGGGGAAGCAAGAGAGAAATCCAGGGTGACTCGTGGCATATTGACTTGTGTGAAAAGGGGCTGTTGAACGAGACAGGAATGTCGGATGGGGCACGAGTGGAGTGTTTCGGTTCCGTTGAGAGCAAGTTATATCTAACATGCTTTTGAGAAACCGAAAGGGAGCTGTCCCTTGGCTATGTCCATCCAAAGCTAAGGAAGGGTCTGGGCTCTAGCTAAAATTATATTGGAGATGACCACACTGCCCATCAGTAGGTTGGCTTTAGTACATTTTAAAGAAGCATTTGGAGTATGGCTGATAATACTGAAACTCTCTGTCTGTAGCACACATCCTCTGTTCATTGATGACTCCGCTTAGGGCACACGCCAGTTGTGAAAATGAATAAAGTCTTCCTTGGTGACTCTTCTGGTACTCGAAATGCCTTAGCCGGCACACAGGCCTTCCCTGCAGAACTTTCCAGATTCATGCTGGTATCCATAGATACTCTGGTATCCAGAGTGCTTTCTGACACCTAACTGGTCATTTCCGGGAAGCGCCATCTTGTGCCGCCCCCATGGCTTTGCAGATCCTGCTCCTTTGTCTGGGAACACATGCCAGCTCTTTCACACCTTGCCGTCCACACACCATCATTTACAGAACAACCCTATACTGTAGGTACCCAGGCTCCGTGCCTCTTCCATACACTCCTCTGAGCCCCGGTACCCACGCTGCGTGAGCACAGATGACGCTGTTTTGTGACATTCCCAGCGGGACCTGGGTCTCAGCGGTAGTACTGCTCTTGAACCCAGGCAAGGGCAGCCTTCGCTGGGAAACCCAACCTAGGTCTTGTACTTGGCTTCTCTCCAGCACTTAACTGGCTGTGCCCCTTCTCCATGGGGCAGCAAGCCAGGCAAGCTCAGGGGATGTGCCCAGGAGCAGCCCGTGTGCTCCTTTCTCTGCCATGCTCCAGGGATCCAGGACCCCACATTCCAGAATTCTCTGCACTCATGATGCTGAGTCTGCTATGAGGACCTCTTTCCCAGGTCTCTGCTGCTGTGAAGGAGCCACGCCCCGGTCTCCACCCTGGGGTCTGAAGGGTGGGGGGCACCGTACACAGGGTTTTCCACCCAGGAGCCCTCAGGCCCTGAGAGATGTGGGACGGGACTGCCATGGAGAAGAGAAGGTGGCAGGCCGGGGGTCCGGTGAGCCCTTTCTGGCCCAAAGCTCTGACTTTCCACGTCAGGTTCTGGGAGGACTTGAAAACGGTGGTGCTGGTTGGGGCGGAGGTACCTGTGGGCAGCCGGTGCCCAGTTGAGGCTGGTGAGTGAGGAGGACCCTCCCGGCATACCGGGTGTGGGCCCAGACCTTGAGCGTGTCAGGTGGGCCTGTCCTTAGACTGCCTGTGTTTGACCCTGAGCCCAGCCGCTCCCCCAGATCCTGGCACACAGGTCCCGCACATGCATCTGTGTGTTTCTGAAGGAGTGGTCCAGTCCTCCATGCCTTCTGTGGCCTCTTGAAGAATCAGGGCTGCCTGAGCCTCCTGGAACCCACTGGGCACCACAGCTTCTGCGTACTGGTTGTACTGGCCTTCAAGACCCCTCCGGCTCAGCTGTCTGTGGGTGCAGCCCGTATCAAGAGGGGGGTTCTACACACACTACGTGGGGTTCTGCACACACTCAGAGCAAACGAAAGCTGCTGTGCACTCCATACCAGCTGGTGAAAGAGGTCTTTTTTTTCTTTGCCGGGCTGTCTGCCCAGAGGAGATGGTCTTCTCGTTTTTGACAGAGAGGTGGGCTTTTGCTAAGTCGGAAGGAGTGCTTTTTTGTCATTCCCACAAAGGGCCTGTCCTAAGCTTCCCGGGGTCATGGCAGGGTAGAAAATGTGGCTCCCTCGGGCCCCAGCTCTTCATGACTGTTAAGTTCTTGAGATCCTGAAGCTGTAAGCGTTCCATGCGCCAGAATGTTTGAGTGATTGTCTCTGTGCCTGTGGTTCCGCTCCCCTCCCCCCGCCCAGTCTCAGACAGGAAGCTGTGATCCAAGTTACAGGTGTTCGTGCCCGTCCCCAGCACTCGCAGGCCTGTCTCCACGCTGCTCCCACACAGATAGAGGGGTCCTTGGGTCGGCTCAGCCATCCTTTTTCCCAGCTCCCTCTCCCTGCCTTCCAGTAGGGTGAATTAACATTGTGTTTGGGAGTGGGAAGGCGAGGGTTGGGGTGGGGGGCAGAGTGCTTTCTGTGAGCCAAGGCATAGCCCTGTCTGTTTTGATGAAACCCCCCCAGCCCCAAGTAGAGCTCTCCAAAGGGAAACAGCAGGCCCAGGCAGGAGGGAGCCTGGGATTCCAAAGATGCTTAGCCATATTAACACTAGGGAACAGGCACATAGTTTTCCTGCTGGGTTGCTACTAATCACAACATTGCCCCATCCTTCCTGGATTTCTTTTGGTTGGGCTGGACATCGGGTTGAGCCTGTTCCTTGGTCCTGAAAAAAGAGGGTATGTTTCGTTTTGAGACATCAGCACAGCGGTGAGCTCTGAGACATCCTGCCGCGTGTGTGAGATTTGAGAAATCCTAAAACTGAAGATTTGGAATCCCCCCTCCCTCCCGCTGTGACTTTCAAAATCATAGGAATTGAAATAGTTTAGTAATAAGATTGAGAGTCACTCCTGTGAACTGAATGCCCCACCTGATGAGAAGGCTTCGCCAGAGTGGACAGAGGAGCCAAAATCTTGAATTATGTCTTCCCTTAAATTAAGGTTGCTTGGCACACCGCGGTCTCAGAGACGTACCCGGGTGAGGTTTGCAGACGAAGGGCACCTGCCGCCACGAGATGCCCTGTCTCTGCTTGAAGTCTCCCCTGTTCAGAGCAGTTGCGACCCCGGCGGGCAGGGGTGGTCTTCGTATTTTGTCTTGTGACTACTGCTGTATTGAATTCCGATGGAATGAATGATATCCGCCCCATCACATGAAACGGGTATTACAGCCTGCTTCCGCCTCTCATGCATTTCTAGAAGCAGCAAGGAGGTGGAGAGCAAAGTCAGCATGTGGGCATCACAAAAAACAGCTTAGAGGAGGAGCTCCAAAGGGTGAAGCCTGGGCCTCTCTGGATGGGGGAGGCTGCTGGCTGCTTTTACGTTCTTCGTGTTTCTGTGTTTAATGGACCTCAGACAGCAAGAAAAGGGAGGAAGGAAAGGAGAAAGAAGGAAAGATACCTCCTGGAGGTATCTGGGATGCCAAATTGATCGCTGTCCTTGTTTCTCATCTCATTTCATCATTCTAAAAAAACTCAACATTGATTTAACATCCCAGTGGCCAAAGGGGAGGAAAAAGACGTTTATGAAGCATCGACGTCGTGTAGAAGGACGGATAATAAAACACCCTGTCAGCCTTCCAGCTGCTTCTCTATGAAGCATAGCGGACAGACTCATGGACACATTCATCCAGCTTCCAGGTTCAAGCTCTGTGCACATGCTGCGCACCGTGTTGGGTTTTGTGATCTGCACGTAAATACGAGGAGGTTGTTGGCCCCAAGCATTGACCTTGTAGCGGAAGGACAAGAAAATGAAGCTGATGATGGCAATTTGGTCAGCAAGAGTCCCCATAGGGGCAAGGCTCAGGGCGCCTCCGGGGCTCAGAGGAGAAGCATTGAACCCCGATTTGGGAGGGCTGGGCGGGCTTGTGGAAGGAAGTGGAACCCGAGTTACATCTCGAGGCCAAGGAGCGCCTGGCCAGGCAGAGGGGTGGGGGGGGCGGGTCAGGCACCACCGTGAATGCCACAGCAGGCAGCAGGCCACCAGAAGTCATCCCACGTGGCTGCAGCCCTGGTGGGGCAGCCGTGGGGAGGGCGGTGTTAGAGACCCAGTCAGGAGAGGTCCCAAGCTGTTCTGAAGACTTTGAGTTCTGCCCCGAAGCAGCAGGAAAACCACCGCTGCATTTTAAAGACGAAGTGTGGCTTGGGCAGGTATGCATCACAGAAAGGTTCCTGAAGCCGTGTTGTGCCCCAGTGGGGCCGCTCATGAGGCCAAGGCCGTGATCTGTGCAAGAAACCGTGATGTCCCAATGAAGATGGTAGCAGGGAAGATGCCAAGAAAGGATCAGAACCAAAGACGACCATTGAGGAGATTGGAGCGCTTGATTAATGGACTTGGGGGGGTACTGAGGAGGAGTGGGGATGGCCCCTGGATTTTGGGCTTGGACCGCCAGGTGGAAGACGGTAGCATTCTCTGAAGGGGGTGGAGTATGAGACCTGGAAGTTGGAGCTTATAGGATTTAGAGAGCCTGTAAGATGCTGCAGGGACCCCGAAAGCCACCGAAAACAAAGACCCATCTGGAGCTCCAGAAGGAAAGCTGGGATCCAGCACTGTTTGGAGGTCATCACAGGTGGGCCACATCTGAAGTCGCTGGGAATGGAAGAAATTATTCAGAAGGTGTGAGAAGAAGAAATTCAGAACGCCACACGGAATATCAGTCATTAGGAGGCAGCCTGCCAAAGAGACAAACGCATTCGGACGGGTAGGGGGACCAGGAAAAAAGAACCTGCTCACGCGCTCTCCCAGGTCTGCTGTCACGGACAGAAGGGCAAAGAGCGAATGACAGGTGGCACGCAGACTGTGTTTGCCTCTTTAACAGATGTCCCAGGACATCACTGTCCACCAACCTCTCATTTCCAGAATACCTGGGAATACAGGTTTCTCTTGTTTCTCGAACTGGGCACGTTGCCTCCCCAAACAGGATCCAGGTTGTGTGAGTAAAGAACATCAGGAAAGGGATTTAGGGCAAGCACATGGCCGTGTTGGCCATGCCAGGGAGCCAAGGGAAGAAGGGCCCTCAGTGAAGGGGGACTGGTCATCTGTCACTTGCCCAGACACGTCAGAGCCCACCGTGTAGTTCAAGGGCTTTTCCCAGGTCAGCATTTCAGGGAAGTCCAGGAAGATCACGAAAGAAACCACGAGGGCGAAACCACAGTGTGGCATGGGCGCGGGCAGGAGCGGGGATTGCTGTGCTTCTCGAAGTGAAGGCGGGAGCGTGCCCATGTCTCTGGAGGGTTTGACCTTGAGCGTAAGGGGAGTGAGACAAGGCTGCCCCCAGAGGGAGCGGCGGGGGCAGAACATGGGGGGTCTCAGGAGAGAACAGACTCATTCCTGTTCCCAAGGTGCAGAGCCAGACAAGAGAGACAGAGAGGGTGACGATCCAGGTGAAAGGCTAACTGGGATGACCGGGGGAGGTGCTCCAGGCAGGGGTGTGCTGGAAGGAATGCAGGCACCTTAGCTGTGCACGGGACAGAAGGCCGGGAGTAGGTGTCGCAGATGGGGACAGCAGCCAGTGAAGGGACCATTCATCCCTCTGGGAGGCGGGAGATGAGCTGCAGAGATGGCAGGGAGGGGCAGAAGGAGATAAATGAAGTCTTAAGATAGGTGGTATATATTCCCAGTGTGGCTGAGAGCCGTGCGCGCTCCCGTCCTGGCTCTGCACTCGCTTACTGCGTGAGCTTGGGTGAGTTACGTAACGTCTCTGTGCCTTGGCTTTCTCCTCTGTAAAAAACGGGGAGGATCGCAGAAACCGGTTTCCAGGAGGTGTTGGGAGACTCGCACACATTAATTCATGCAGTCCTTACAGGTGCGCCTGGTACAGGAGGTGCTCCACGGATCAGCTAGAGTCGTGATTATGAATGGGACCGAGGGCAGAGGCAGCCTGGGGCCCCGGAAACGCCAGAATGGGAGCGGTAGGCAGAGGGTGAGGAGGGCACTGCCCAGGAGGCACTGTGTGCTTCTAGAATGGAAGGAATCAGGAAGTCCTCAGAGACGGGAGACCCTTGACTGATACCCGGGTTCATGGAGAGGCCCTTTCGGGGCGAGCAAACACTGTGGGCTCAGGCAGGGGTGCGGTCTCTTGAGACTTGAGAGTGCCACGTGAGGTGCAGGGAACCGTGCACACGTGTGTGTCTGTGTCTCTGTGTCTCTGTCTCTCTCTCTCTAGGCTCTCTCTGCCCCGAGGGAGGCAGGCAGGCAGAACGATGGCCTGAGCTGGGTGGGCGCCCAGGCTCTGCAGGACCCTGAGTGGCCTGGGTCACCTCGGTGGCCACAGGAAGTTTGGAAGCAGAGCAGGGACGGGATCTCCTCCGTCTCGCAGTGCCCGCCCCAGTGAGGGCCGCTGATGGCGATGACGGCGACCCCGTATTTCTGGAGTGTGCTCTGCGCCAGGGTCCCGGAAAGGGCTTTAAAGATTGGTCACTCCTCACACCTGCCCGGGGAGAAAGGCCCCTTTGTTTCCCCCATCGCACAGATGAGGGACCTGAGGCCCACAGATTAAGTGACTCAGGGAGACCGCACAGCTGTTGAAGCCGGACAGTGTGACTCAGCCCATTCCCGTGACCACCGTGCTGTCACCATCTGTCCCGACAGCATGTGGCTCAGAGGAGAGGGTGACAGGTGGAGTGTGGGCCCATGACCTCAGCTAAGCCTGGGAGTACTTTTTTCTTTTCTTTCTTTTTTTGTTTTGTTTTCTTCAGATTCGAAGTGAACGGTGGACGCGGTAGGTAGATGGCTGGGGCCTTCCAGAACCCAGCAGCCAGCTGGGGATTACGACAGGATTCACAGGGCGGGACGACCATCAGGCACTTGGACTCTGTCTGTCTGTCTCCCTGGAAACACAAGGCCTTGTCTGTGTGTCTGTCTGCAGTCTGGTGAAATTGCCCGTTCTGAGTTCCACTCATCCGTGACTTTGGCTGGCACCGTCCTAGGCCTGACCTGATGAGGCCGAGGCCAACACCAGCTTGATCGTGCAGCTGGGGTCGGGGCGGCAAGGGACACACCAGGGAGGGGCAGAGGGGCTGCTGCTCTTAGAAGTCTCACTAGTGGCCTGACCTTCCCTAGGTAGTGAAGCTTGAAACCTCAGTCTTGTCGGACGTCCCCCAGCCCTGCTCCCCCAGACCCAGCCGGTGGCCAGGTTCTGGCGACGTTTTCCATGTCGGCCCCATGCGGGGTGCCTTCTGCTCAGTCTGCAGCTCCACCGGAATCTTTTAGATTCCCATGACCGGGACCCCTGCAGCAGCGGCTGGATGCATGCCTTCAGTCTGGCCCTCCCTTCCCGCTGCTCTTGTCTCCTCTTCATAACACTTTTTAAAAGTCTTCATGGCCCCTTACTCAAAAGCCTTCAGCAGATACCCCCCAGTCTGTGATAGTCATGGTCGGCTCCCAGGGCCCTGTGGCCCAGGACTGCTTGCTCTTTCCGCCTTGATTCCCCTCTGTAGGGTCAGTCTTCCTCCATCACCAGCAGTCCCCTTCCACACCCCTGCCTAGACCCCTTACCTGGACTTCTGTCCCCTCCCTGTCCTCTGAACGCTGCCTGTTACCCTCGATTCTCGAGCTAAGCGGTGGGTCCATTGAAAGCGGCTCTCAGCCCATTGTGTCTTCAGCACAACCAGGCACATAGCAAACACTTGGGAAATTTAATATCTACTGATTAATAGCCGATTTATGACCTCTTGGCCTTGGGGTTTTTTTTTTCCTCTTTTTAATTCTTCATTGCATTTTTTAGAACATTCCAGATGAACCCTCTGACTGTGATAATTGAATACTTGTTAGAAGCAAAGCCAAGGAAAAGGAATTAACTCCTAATCCTGTTAAAGACTTTCTCATTATGCTGTGGGCTTGTGTTTTGGCTTCTCTCTTAAAGCGCCTTGACAACAGGGACCATCGTATTCATTATGTGGCCCCCAACGTGCCTTATGGACAGGAATTCCAGAATCAGTGTCGGAGTAAATGAGTATCGTTTCCGGACGAGGAGCACGTCAGACGTTGGTCATCTCATTACTCATGTTTTCCCTGTCTCTCTCCATTTATATCTGCGCCTCGTCGGAAGCTGCCCGTATTACTTACTGCTGGTTGAGTTCATTAAGCCTGGAACTGCAGAATATTTTTGGACAGAATTTTTCTTCTACTGGGCATCTTTCTGCCCTTACGGTCTTTCCTGTGCTCAGCCACAGTGCCCCCTACTTACTTTTAGGTTATTTCAGCTTTCAGACTCCGCCCCCCCCCTTACTCTCCCTCCCCCCTCCCCCCCTCCCCCCCCCTCTCCCCTCCCCCCTCCCCCCCACTCCCCAAGCACCTGGTTCAGAGGAAGTTCTCTGGGGGTAAGCCACCAGCTGTCCTTTGCACTTGGGGCGCTCAGGAGATCTGTTACTTAGGCTTTCTCAGTAGATGAAATGGATCCAAAAACACTTTGCAAACTGCTACAGGAGCAAAACCAAATAGGTTTCGGTTCTTTCCTTCTGAAGCCAAACATATTCTACCCCTGTAGCTGGCTTTCTATTTGCATATGGTTTGCACAGTTGTTACTGTTGTAACAATTGAATTATTCCTGGCATGTGGTCTTTAGGTGGGGGTGGGGGGAGGTGAATAGTTGCGAAGTAAAATGTGGACAGAAAGCACGATCTGGTAAATTAAAAAGAAAATTTACAAAGTGGTAAGAATACAGTATCATGCGGTCGGCCGTGTACCCAATGTCCAGCCAAAAAAGTGGGGAGGAAGAAAGTGAAGCGTTAGAGCAAGCTAAATTTCCAGCTGTGTGATCTCTTTAGCCCGGAAGGCAGCAGTGTTGGTCGGTCTTCACAGGTTCTTTCCCCACATGCCAAACAGAAGCCCAGGTGTCGTGATTCCTGACCCTCCATCACGACCACCCAACACACCCATGCGTCCCATGTCCTTGGGTACCGAACTCGAAGACTGGGGCAGGAGGGGGTGTGCAGTACTGGAATTCTCCTGAAATTCTGTGAACTGCGCTGGTCCGGGAACCACAAGGTGGTTTTCATGGGCTGCTTCCTTCTGTCTCCAGGGCACCAGGAAGATGGTTTGAAAAGGCCTGTGAATCCTTGTAGCACAACCTTTTTGGAAACAAATTATGAGCTGTTCATTTTATGCTGAGCCTTCCGTCTTCTCTGTCCCTTCACTTTGTGAGATCCATTCTGAGATTGGGCGGATGTGTTCCCTGAGAGCTTCCACGAGCCCCACAGTGTGTCT
Source organism: Meles meles (assembly GCF_922984935.1). Lineage (NCBI taxonomy): Eukaryota > Metazoa > Chordata > Mammalia > Carnivora > Mustelidae > Meles > Meles meles. The sequence continues at coordinate 88,436,650 of NC_060076.1, read as the reverse complement.
TGAGGGGCCTCAATTTTGATTCCTCGTGAGCCGGTGCCGTCACGGGGAATAGGTTTCGGCCGTGGCTTGGTCATAGAAGCGTTAGACACACGAAACGAAACCTCGCTTAAATGATGTTCATCAAAAAGCGTGGGGGGACTTCACGGTGAGTCCGGGAGCACCACGGTTCTCTTCGCCCAGCTTCAGGGCCCACAGCTGGGTCTGGACACAAGGGTGTGCGGGTGACCTCCCTGCCTTGCACACCCGTCTCACAGGCAGCCTGGCTGCATTTCTTCGACAGCTTCTGCAAATATTCTATAAAGAAATAAATCTGGCCCTGGGATTTCCTAGTATAACAAGCCTTTTCTGGTCTAAAAAATCTAGGCATTTCTACTGGGGAAACTACGTCAGGGATTGTTTTCAGTTTGGCGCAATTTTGTTGCTTGTGGTTAGGCCTTGGAGAATTGTCCGTCCCATTTTGATTCGCCTCACTTGATTCTTACTGTTGTTACTCATTGCCAAAGCCACATTAAAAAAATAGGAGACCACTTAATGCCCTGGAAGGAGGGCAATATTCTTACCTCCCCAACAGATCTATTTACAAGGCTGACATTTTCCTAAGAATGGCTTTTGAGGGTTTTGTGAGTATACGTAAATTTTCACAGGTGTGTTTTTTTATTCAGGCGAAGGATTGATACAGGGACTTATGAGCATTAGGTAGAATGAGCAATCTGGAAATCTGTGTGTAAACCTTGAAGTAACATCCTTACCTTTGGGCTGCTTCTGGGTAAATTCCTTAAAAAAAAAATGCAAATTCAACATCTCATGCACACCCACGAAAATATGCTCCTTCATGCTGTTGGGTCTTTCTCTAAGCAAGCTGCCGTGCAACCTGGCATTTTCCTCACTCTCTGCTTCTCAACCTTGTGTCCCCTGCAAGCCAAATCCATTTTCCATATTCTGCAGAAATGGAGTTTCCCAGACTCCGTAAAGGCTGACTCAGGCAGTTTCTCCTCCAAGAACCCAGAGGAGGACACATACCACATTATACTGTACCTGTCCCCACGTCTGTCTCTCCTACTGATGTGACTTCTTCTTCGAAGGTTACAGTGTTTGTCTTTATGGCTCCAAGGCTGAGTTCACTGCCTGACATGTAATGCTCAATGAATGAATGAACGAATTGAATGGAATGAATGATAAAAGATTGCATGACTTAATTTGCTGGCAGATAACGGAAGTGAACTCAGAAGAGCTTAATTTAAACCCAGAGGATGAACAACAGTGTGCAGGCATGACCAAGGCCCCAAATATTTTTTAATTGCTTTCCCTCTTGGGAAATGTTCTAGGCTGTGTTACCGTACGTAGCCTGAATGGCAAGAAAGCATTCAAACATGGCTATCTTATGGGAGATCAATTCCCAGAGGGCAGGTTGGACTCGTAATGAGCAAATAATTAATGAGTCTCCTTCTCCTTCCAAGGAGGATCTGAGATGAGGCTCTGTCAAGAAATGGAAGTGGCACGAGTTCATGGGTAGTATGTCATGGGGGCAGCAGAATTCGTGGCAGAAGAGAAATAGATGGGAGCCCAAGGTCCCCGGGAGTGGACGGCAGACGGGGGCGTTAAACCCTAAACCCTCTTCAGAGGTCGGTTCAGCGCTCTGCCCATTTGTCCTGGTAGCTTTGCTCCATCCGTGTTTAATGAAGTGTCTGCTTTTATGAGAAGACCAGTAAGGATTTGTGGGGAGTGCCCCTCACCTCTTGCTTCTATCTATTGGTTGGCTTATTTAGTGGGGTAATTAGGTATTTAGTTGTTTCGCCCCCCCCACCAATTTGGCCCTGCGTGGAGAGCAGACTCGCTCTGTGGCAAATTAAAAATACGGACTTCCGTGGCCCTCGCTGGAAAATCGGAGGTTCACAGGGTCACTGCAAACTCCACTATGGGCTCCCGGGTGTCACAGATCTAAAACTTGTAGTAACTCTAGAGTTTTCAAAAGCTCCCCTACCTAACCTTGTAAACTCAGAAACGCCCTCTAGGTTGAGACTCACTGATGGAGAACAGATTTTACAGAAAATAATTATGAAATGAATATCGCTGCATTTGCAAATGGAAAAGTGAAGTGCACTCTTCAGTAGACGGCGTCGTGGTCGTCACAGAGCGAGGAGAGAGCGCGTGCGGTTGTGGAGAGAACAGACTTGAAGTCACTCAGCTCCGGACCGCATCTCAGGTCTGACACCTCTTGACTTGAGAGCCCCATTGTCTGCGGTCACCGCCTCAGCCCTACACTTGAGGAAGAAGCCTCAGAGGACCCCGGCTCCTCTGTAAGCTCTTTGCAGATCCCCAGAGCCCGTATAAATAGAAATGTTCGTACCAGCTCCTGGCCTACCTCCCCATCCACATTTCCTTTGGGAATCGTGTTCCTTATGCATGTCATTGGCTCCTGTCTGCTTTGCCACTTTCTTTGCAGTTGTGTTTGTCATTCTGTGGCCTCTCATCGGCCTGTTTGTCCTCCTGTGGCCTCTCATCGGCCTGTTTGTCCTCAGAGCCATACGTCACCCTTGTTCTATTCTGTATCACGGGGCCGCCATCCCCCATGGGATGCATTTCCAGGCTCCTCGCATTGGATGGTTTCCAGAGGGCTGGTTATGGGAGCCATCGACAGGGACTGGCAGGTACAGGGGGTACGGGAGAATGCAAGGTGTCTTCCCCCCCTCTCCATCCTGTGGGGTGTCTCCATCAGTGACTCTGTGTTCTGCATGCCTCCAAACATACCTTCCCTTCTGTGGTTCCAGCTTCTGCCAGTCAACCTTCATCACGATGTTCTGGTCCCAACAGAGAGCCTCCAGCATTTGACGTTTGTTAACCTCCCTTTCTGGTGGGATGCCTCTAGCCTCTAAGGCAGTTGGCGGCTTCCTGCTGATGTGAGTTTCTGCATTTCATTGCCACGTTTGCTTGGCTTTTCAGCTCACCTACCACATTTGTAACTAAGTCCATGTATTACCTTCCTTTCTCTCTCTTTTTAGTTTATTTCAGAGAGAGAGAGGGAAGAGAGCGCCAGCTGGAAGGGTAGAGGGAGAGAGAGAATCTCAAGCAGACTCCGCACTGAGCACAGAGCCCAACGCAGGCCTTGATCCCACAACCATGAGATCATGACCTGAGCCGAAACCAAGAGTGGGATGCTTAACCGACTGAGCCACCCTGGTGTGCCCAAGCTCCTGTTCTCTAACACACCCAGAATGGTTTCCATTTTTGCCACTGGACCCTGACAACTCTTTTGAAGTCATAGAATGTCTTTATTGCCTTCACTAGTCAGGGCGGCTGAGATCAGCCCAATCCTCTGAAGCTGAGAATACCCATTCCCCAGACCCACCCCACGGAGGTAGTGATTTTGTCGTTGTGCTGTGTGGACCAAGAATCTGGATTTCCAGAAAGCTCCCCGGGTGGTTGTGCCGCCCAGCACTGGGATAGGGAATAACAGAGCCAGGCTGAGGTGGAGGTTCACCGGGTCACACCCCCCACTGAGGGCTTCTCTTCTACCGATCAGGCTCGCAGCAGGAGAGCCTGCCTTGGCAGAATCAGAAATGTCAACCTCCCATGGGTGTCACAGGACAGTCAACTACGTGTGTCCACAATTGGGGGATGCTGAGGGATTATTTGCAGTGTTAAATGAGATCACGTATGCGACCGCTTCTCACACGTAGTTGTTGCTCAACAAATGATCGTGTCTCTTCTTCCCTCAAATTAAGTGAAAGCACAGAAATTCAGAAGGCTGTGAAATGGTGTAAATTATTCCTAAAGCTAACAGAATCTAGATACTAGATATCAGAAAGAATAGATAAGCAATTAAATAGTAAAAAAAAAAAAAAAGTCTCGTTGCCTGGTGTGTATCAGGGTTATCTGAGCTGGTGTCTCAACATTCTAACCATAGGACACTGGCGTTTGGCTCTGTTGACTGTCAGAGATAATTTAAGAAAATAAGTTCTAACTAGGAGTCTGGATCAGATTGCATGTTAACACATTCCCTCAGGAGACCTGAGTCTTCTGATTATGCCCTTACTTGGCCACTAGAATTACTGCATACCAGGATCATGCCAGAGACCATAACTTTGAGCGCTTTACTGTCCAATTCTTATCAAAAGGTTGGTTATGAGAAATAATTTTCATGGAGGATTGCCTGAAGGGTATGCAGTCCATTCATTCCTCATTTAGATAGCCTAAATATTATTCATGGTTCAAGTCAAGTCATTGGCCCTCGATGTAATATCTTCTTGTCAGTTTCCCTTTCCTTGGCCGGATTAGTGAAAAAAGATACATCTATCCTTATGGAATTTTTGCTCTCTGTGTTAAGCGAGGAAACTGTCAAATTAAGAAAACAATTCCATTTATAGTTGCACCAAAAGCAATAAAATACATCGGCATAAACTTAACCAAAGAGGAGAAAGACGTGTATTCCCAAAACTATAAAACACCGATGAGAGAAAGCGCAGGTGACACAAACAGGTGCAGACCTGTTCCACGCTCGTGGCTTGGAGGAGTCCACGTTGTTAAATGCAGACCTGTTCCACGCTCGTGGCTTGGAGGAGTCCACGTTGTTAAATGCAGACCTGTTCCACGCTCGTGGCTTGGAGGAGTCCACGTTGTTAAATGCAGACCTGTTCCACGCTCGTGGCTTGGAGGAGTCCACGTTGTTAAATGCAGACCTGTTCCACGCTCGTGGCTTGGAGGAATCCATGTTGTTAAAGTGTCTGCACTATCCAAGCCATCCGCAGATTTGATGCAGTCCCTATCAAAATACCGGCAACATTTTTCACAGAATAGGACAAATCCTGAAATTTGTGTGGAACCACTAAAGACCCCAAACAGCCAAAGCAGTCTTCAGAAAGAAGAATGTAGCTGGAGGCAACACAATCCCAGATTTCCAGATCGACTACAAAGTTGCAGCAATCCAAACAGTATGGTCCTGGCGGGAAAACAGACACACAGATCAATGTAACAGAGCAGAGAGCCTAGAAGTCAACCTTCACTTATGTGGTCAGTTGATTTACAAGAAAGGAGACAAGAATATGCAATGGGGAAAAGACCGTCTCTTCAGCAAATGGTGCTGGGAAAACTGGACAGCCACATGCAAAAGAATGAAACTGGACTGCTTCCTTACAACGTACGCAAAAATACACTCAAAGTGGGTTAAAGACCTCAAGGTGAGACCTGAAACCATAAAACCCCTAGAAGAAAATACAGGTCATAATCCATAGAAACATTTTTCTAGACCTGTCTCTTGAGGCAAGGGGAACCAAAAGAAAAATTAAATCGTTGGGACTATACCAAAATAAAAAGCTTTTGCACAGCAAGGAAAACCATCAACAAAAAAAGGCAACCTACTGAATGGGAAAAGATATTTGCCAGTGATATATCCAGTAAAGGGTTAATATCCAAAATATGTATAGAACTTATACAGCTCAACACACATAGAACCCCAATAATCCAGTTTAAAAAAGGGCAGAGCATCTGAATAGACATTTTTCCAAAGGAGACGTACAGATGGCCAACAGACACACGGAAATATGCTTAACATCACTGTTCGCCAGAGAAATGCAAATCAAAAAACCACAACGAGGCATCACCTCACACCTGTCTGAATGGCTAGAATCCAAAACACAAGAAATAACAAATGCTGGCAAAGATGTGGAGAAGGAGGAACCCTCATGCTTCGTTGGTGGGAATGCAAGCTGGTTGCAGACCCTGTGGAAAACAGTACGGAGGTTTCTCAAAAAATTAAAAACAATTACCATATGATTCAGTAATCCTGCTATTGGATATTTACCCACAGAAAACAAAAACACTAATATGAAAAGATATATGCACCCCATTGTCTGTTGGAGCACTGTTTACGATATGGAATCAACCCAAGTGTCCACTGATAAATAGTGGATCAAAAAGATGTGGGTACCTGGGTGGCTCAGTCTTTGGTTAGGCCTCTGCCTTTGGCTCAGGTCATGATCCCAGGGTCCTGGGATCGAGTCCCACATTGGGCTCTCTGCTCAGTGGGGAGCCTGCTTCTCCCCCTTCCCTCTCTGCCTGCCTCTCTGCCTACTTGTGATCTCTGTCTGTCAAATAAATAAATAAAATCTTTTAAAAAAAAGGAAGATGTGGTATATTTATACAATGGATTCTTACTCAGCCTAAAAAGGAGGAGATCTTCCATCTGCAACAACATGGATGGGTCTAGAGGGTATCAGACTAAGTGAAATACATCAGACAGAGAAAGATAAATGCCTGTGATTCCATTCATAGGTGGAATTGAAGAAACAAAACCAATGCGCGCACACACACACACACACAGAAACATACAAAAAAAAAAAAAAAAGTCTCCTAAATACAGAAACCAAACTGGTGGCTGCCAGAGGGGAGGTGGGTGGGGGGGTGGGGGCGTGGTTAAAGGGATTAAGAGTCTACTTACCTGGATGAGCACTGAGAAATATAATGAAGTGTTTAATTATTATACCGAAAACCTAAAACTATTACAACAAACACTGTGTGTTAATTATATTTCCATGAAAAAGAGAGAGGAAACTCCCATCGGTGTTTCTAGACGAGGAAACCAGTAAGTTACCAAGGCAGGGGCGTCAGACTAGCATGAAACGACTCCCCTGTGAGCCAGGAGGCGGGAGCCCAGCAGGGCTGTATTTATAGAAAACTGAAGGAAAAGGACCGAGCTAAGAAGCCTATAACCAGCCAAGAGATCTTGTCATACACGAGGCCCAAAGAAAGACCTATCTGGACACGGAGTGACTCAAACTGGGCCCTCAGGGTGCCACTGCTGAGGAAATTAGGAAGTGTCCCAACCAAATGAAGCTGAGTCAGAAAGAGGGGGGTCACGGTAGGGGAAGACGGAGAGCCAGAGAAACGAGGATGAGCAAGGAGCCTTGTAACGATCGAATCTAAAGAAATGCTGAGAATGTGACGTGAACTGTAACTTTTCCCGGAAGCCTCCTTCCAACAGAAGAGCCCTGTGAATTAAGGGGAGGTGTTTCATAGCTAAAAGTGAAACAGTGAGAAAGTACAAATATTTTAAAGTACCTCCTGTGGATGGGGAAGAGAGGAGAGGTCATGGGTTGGTTTCTCTGGAAGCAGGCCATGAAACAGAGTTTTGGGTGTAAGATACTTAGTAGAGGGCCACAGCTGTGTTGAATTGAATTGTGTCCCACAAAAAAAATGTATGTTAAAGTCCTAACCCCTGGTACCTGCAAGTGTAGCCTTACTTGGACATGAAGCCTTTACTAATGTCACCAAATTCAGATGAGGTCACGAGGCTGGGCCTTCATGCAGTGTGACTCTTGTCCTCATAAGGAGGGGAAAATGCTGTGTGAAGACGGAGACACATGGGGAGAACACAGTCTGACGACAGGACCCATGCAGCCACGGCCAAGGGACAGCGAGGCTCAATGGCCACCACCAGAAGCAGGAAGAAGCGGGGAAGGATTTTACCCAAAGGGGGAACTGGACTTCCAGCTTCCAGAACTGTGAGAGAATAAATTTCTGCCGTGTTGAGGTACATGTGGAGACATACAGAATCTGTGGAAGGAGAAGGGGAGGGAGTGAGGCTGGGCAAGCAGAGGGAAAAGTCAGGCTCCTGTGAAGGACCCATGAAGCCTGTCCAGCTTGGCCGGGAGCTGCCTCATCGTTCAGTCACAGGATGTAGACTACCCCACAGAGGCCATCACCCGGGGAAGGTGGCTCTCCACAGAGGCAGACTGACGGAGTTGAGAGGAAAGCATAGATTTTCTTAATGATTTAAAAAGAGAGTGATAACAAAGCAGATAGACATGGAATAAAATGTTTTCATTACTAGGAGGAAAAAAATGGAATTATGATTTGGTTCATCCAGCAAAGAAGAAATGGGTAAAAATAAATGTTACGGTAAATTGTAGTTACTAGTAAACAAACAAGATAGAAGCAAACCTAATATAATCATAACACAGAGGGGAACCTGGGTGGCTCGATTGGTTAAGCGTCTGCCATCGGCTCAGGTCATGGTCCCAGGGTCCTGGGATCGAGCCCCACATCAGGTTCTCTGCTCGGCAGGGAGCCTGCTTCTCCCTCTCCCTCTGCCCCTCTCCTTGCTCCTGTGCTCGCTTTCTCTCTCTCTCTCTCTCTCTCTCTCAAATAAAATCTTTAAAAAAAAAATCATAACATAATAGATATGAATTTGTTGAAATCCCCTTTCAAATTACAGAGTCTTAAATTGGTGAAAACAAAACGAAAACCTGGTTTTAAGTTATTTGTAAGGAACACAGATAAAACAAAATGACAACTGAAAAGGTTAAATGGACAAGGATATGCATTATTTGCAAATGCCAAGTATATGCAAATAAAAGGAAAACAGAGGGATGCCTAGGTAGGTGCATTGGTTAAGGGTCTGCCTTTGGCTCAGGTCATGATCCCAGAGTCCTGGGATTGAGTCCCACATTGGGCTCCCAGCTCAGCAGGGAGCCTGCTTCTCCCTTTGCCAGCTGCTTCTCCTGCTTGTGCTCTCTCTCTCTTTCTCTCTGGCAAATAAGTAAAATAAAATCTTAAAAAAAAAAAAAAAGGAATACAGAAGTGCTGTATGTCAACCGCAAAGGAACCCAAAAGTTAAATTATTAAGTAAAGAAAAGATACTTCTAAAAACAAAGAATACATTTCACAAGGACACTGTTATACATACGGTATACACTGGCCAGCATAGTTATGGAAATTTTAAGGCAAAAACCAGAAAGAAAGGTAGGAGAATATGATAGAACTCTAATCGTATTATCATAACCCAAGCAGGAATAAACACCCTTACCACATGTCTTTAAAGTTCTAGTACTTGTATTTCTCTGGGAAAGAATCTTAGAATTTGAGCCAAACTTGATAAGTACATTAACTATTTGAAGGACCATTGTCACATTCCTTTCTATTGAAAGGCTGAAGCGTCATTCCAATGGTATAGGAAACGCACCTGCTTATTATCATACTTATCAGCCTTGGGTGTCCGCCATCTTTGAAACGTTTGCCAACCCGATGGGCAGATAATAGCATCTCGGTCATTTTAATTCCTGTTCCCTTACCGCTAATGGGGCTTATCCTTTTCACAGGCTTATTGGTGAAATATATTTCCAGTTCATGTCCTCTGCTTATTTTTATACTATGTGGTTTGTCTTGTTTCTTTTATAATCTTTTATAATCAATTTGTATCATCTCCTGTCTTTTGAGCTGCAAACTATTGTTCATTTTTTGGCTCTATGTATGGCATCTTGTCATACATTTTAAATTTTTATAGGGTCAAATCTGCTCATTGTTCCTTTAGGGGTTATGGATTTACTGTCTTACTTGGTAGGACAGCCAGCCTGAATTTTACACGTGTATTCCCCTGTTTTGTCTTTTAATACCTTTCCGGCTCCATTTTTAGCATTCGGTCCTTCCTTTATTTCAGCTTCAACGGACTGCATTGTATTATCCCTATAGGCAGCTCCGATGGGTTTTGGGAGCGGGGATAGAGAGGTGAATAAGTAATAACCAGGAATTTCTCTTTTAACAGGAACTTGGGAAGGAAAACAGTTTCAACAATGAATAGGTCACCCATCATGACTGACTACAGATGACTTGACATTTCATTTACAAAGGTGAGGAAACACAGTCTATGTTTGTAATTAATTCCAATTGACTCACTGTTGAGCTCTTACCCCTTTTATTTTATATTTATTTACAAATATTCTAAATTCTGGTTCATGACCTTTAACTTTGACATTATCACATTTAAAACAAATGACAAGCAAATAGAAACATAGGAAGTTTTGTGAATGTCAGCATGCCTCGGGCGGGGGGGGCAAACCAGAACCCAGGAGATGTGGTTTCTGCTGTTGATTACCACGTGCAGTTCAGGTTTTGAACAGCATTAGTGTTTTCCTTATTGTCAAATGTAGAGCACTCACTGCAGAATCCTTGGAGAATATGGCAAAATATAAAAACGAAAACCCAAGGCATTTATAACCCCATCATCCACAGATAATCACCCGCAGTTCTGTGAATTTCTTTCCTCCTGCCTTGCATACACATAGAGAAATGTATATAATTGTATATAATCTTTCTAAAACATAGTTCTCTCGGCTCCTGTTGTTATACACGATGTACCTTGACTGGTACAGAGACACAGCGAGTCTAAAAACAAACAGTAATTACCACTGTCCCTTTCAAATGGCCGTTTGCAGTTTACTAGAACATTCCCTGGCGTCTCGTTTGCCTCCCCTGCACAGACGTCCTGGTGATAGGTCCACAGGACCCTAGTGAAACATCACCCTAAGAAACACAATTCAGGCAACATTTCATGGCGTCCTTCTATCATTATTATCATTATTGTCTATTTTGGACTGCTTCGAGGGAATTGTTTTTTAAAGAATGGAAGTTTGCCTGTTTCTCTCCTCTTCTTCCCTACTGTCCATTTAGGGATGCCCTATGGAGTTTAAAAAAAAAAAAAGGAAAGAGAGAGAGAGAGACCATCTCATCCTATGTCCTGCATTCATGCCAGTGAGCCACCCCCTCACTAAGGTGGTTTTTCCAAGCACCCTTCAGAGTTGCTGTTGAAGTTTTTTGGTTTTCGAAGCTTCCAAGTCTTAAAGTGAAAGCCTGACATGGCATTCGTTAGGGAGATCTCCATTCTGTTGCATCAATGCCACAGTTGCTTAAAGAAAAGCCAACTCTTACTGTCCTTGGCACCTACTAAGTTGGAGACACAAACATACCCTAGTAGAGAAATGGGCTAGAGCTTCACAGACAGAATTCACCGAAGAGATACAAAGAACCAAAGAAACATGACAAAGATGTCTGTCCTTACCATGAATCATACAAACGCAAAATAAAATGGTATTTTTGCCCAGAATTGGCCAAGTGTTTTATGTGATTTTAAGTGAAAACACTTATGGCTGGTAGAGATCTAAAGTAGGTGGTTTTTACCCAGTAGGCATTATTCTAAGACTCTCTGGCAGTTGTTCTAGACTTGCTGTTGGAAATGGAAGAACACAGAGTATAATTTTATTAATAAAAGAAAAGCAGGAAGTGTCCTGTGTGCCCACTAATAAATACTAGAGTGTGATGCATTTTCATGTTAGAATTATTTAGACGTTAGACATTTTTTCTAACTAATATTTAGTGATGCAGAAAAATGTTTATGACAAAGTGGGAAGGGCAAGTTTGCATATAATGGCTGATCCCAGTTTTGTTAAAAAATAAAACACACATTTGAAAAAGATCACATGGTAAAATAGCCACATATTAACAATTACTCTTTGTGGGTAGCTGGATTTGTTTTACGTAGGGAAGAAAATACATATTTTTTTTAATGTAAACATTACTTTTAAATTTTAAAGTGATTGAAAAATAATGAACAGTTGTACATTTGATTAAAAAAGGAGGGAGGAGGAAGGAAAGAGGGAAGATTAAGGAGAGTTAAGAGGAAATGGGGGCAGGGAAGTGCCACATAAGTTGTAGTTTAAAATAGGACCGTCATCGCTTCTCGGCCTTTTGGCTAAGATCAAGTGTAAAATAGGACCGTCAAGCTAAGCATCAGATAGAGGTTGACGTTTGAACTGAGACCTGAAGGAGATAAGCAGGTGTCTGGCTGGGGAAGATTGTTCGGGCAGTGGGAATAGCTCAGGCAGAATGCCTTAATTTAGCTGCATTCTGGTGTCTTTGAGAAACAACAGAGTGTCTGAAGCAGGGGCAAGGGGGGAGCTCAGAGGTGCTGAGGTCAGAGGAGGAATAGGAAGAGGATCGGAAAATCAGGCAGGGCCCTGTCAACCACTGTAAGCCTTTGGCTTTTACTTTGGGTGTCAAGGGAAACCACTATGGGGTCTTAAGGGCAAAGTGGCATGATCTGATTAGGTTTAATGATCGCTGTAGCAGAGAGTAGATTATCAGAGGGCCAGGGTGGCATCAAGCCCCGTTGGGAGGCCATGAAGGATAACTCACACATAAAAAGATGGTGGCCCTACCCAGGAACGCACAACAGGAGTGGTGACAGGTGACTGGATTCTGGACATCTTTCAATGGCTGTGCCGACATGTTGACCATGGTGTAAGAGAAGGAAGACTCGGGGCACCTGGGTGGCTCAGATGGTTAAGCGTCTGCCTTCAGCTCAGGTCATGATTTCCAGGTCCTGGGATCAAACCCCATGTTGGGCTTCCATCTTGGCAGGGAGTCTGCTTCTCCCTCTCCCTCTGCCTCTCCCTCTGCTTGTGTTCTCTCTGTCTCTCTCTCTCTCAAATGAGTGAATAAAATCTTAAATCCCCCCCCCCAAAAAAAAACAAAGAAAGAGAGAAGGAAGACTCCAGTATTTGGGACCTGAGAAGCAAGAGGTTGGAGATGCCATTAAGTGAGATGGGGAAGGTCCAAGTGAAGGAAATTTGGGAAGGGATGTCAGGAATAGGGTTTGAGATTTGCAAAATTTGAGGTGTCTGTTAGATATCCAAGTGGAGACACCAAGAAGGCCATTGGATATGCAAGTCTGGAGCTCAGAAGAGAGATCTAGGTGGTAATTGGGAATTCCAGAGAGAGTATGGATAGAGACGAGAACCAAGAAGTCAGTCTTAGACATTCTAACATTAAGAGGAACCATCTGAAGAGACTGAGAAGTGATCAAGAAGGTACAGGGTGGGTGTGGATAAGAAACAAGAGACTATTGGGCTCTAGAAGCCAAGTGAAGAAAATCAGTCAGGGAAGGGGGAGTGATCATCTTTATCAATAATCTGATAGGTCGGGCAGAATGGGGGTTTAGAATTAGCCATTGGATTTGGCAACACGGAGGTCATTGGTGATTTTGAGGGGGAAGTTCTCAGGGTAGTGGTGAGAGCAAACCCCTGATTAAAGTGCATTAAAGAGAGAATGTGTGAAAAGGAATCAGGGCTTCAGAGGAGCAACATATTTTTCAAGGAATCAAGAAAAGCCTTTTATTTTTTAAAGCGGAAGAAACGGCAGAACCCTGATGGGAATGAAATAGAGTGGAAGATTGAAGCTGACATGAGAAAGGCGAGATCTGTAGGAGTGATGCCCTTGGAGACGTGACAGGCTCTGCACAATTCGGACAAGCTTTCATGCTTTAGGGTTAACTTCTGCCACGTTCATTGCCAGTATTTCCATCTGTTGCTTGCCTTTTAATTTTTTCACAATCTAGTTTGACATCGAGAAGTTGAGAATTGTGAGTAGGCAAATCAACTGTTTTTTATTTCTTCGATAACTTTTATGGTTATCCAGATCTTGGCCTATTCAGGGATCTGTTATCAGATAAATACCTATATATTCTTTTTTTTTTTTTTTTTTTAAGATTTATTTAGTTTACAGAGAGAAAGAGAGAGTGAGCAGGGAGGGGGCAGAGGGAGAGGGAGAGAGAGAATCCTCAAGCAGACTCCACACCAAGCACAGAGCCCAACACAGGGCTCAACCCTAGGACCCTGAAATCGTGACCTGAGCTGAAGTGAAGAGTCAGGTACTTAACTGACTAAGCCACCCAGGTGCCCCATTTACCTAGATATTTTTAAAGTTCTGATGTAATTGGAGCTTTTGCAGGGGCACAATCAGGTTTGGTTTTTGTATACTGAGCCTATTATTACTAGACCTTTCAGATTTTACAGTTCTGCTAATATGGTATTCAAACCTCACCAAGATATTATGAAGGAACTAGAAAATCAGTTATTTTTAAAATATATTAAGCAGATACAGTGTGGGAAGCTATAGCAGGTAGAGCCTCTCTGTACTATAATGGACAGATTATAACCCAGCTAGTTATATGGACACAAATGGAAATGTTCATTTATGTAAGAGAATGCTTTGATGGGCAGGGAGTAATGGGTCTGGTGAGGTTGCCATGTTCCATTCTTTAATTTTCTTCGGTGGCTTTTAGTCCTGTCAAGCTCATGGAAATCATTCAGTTCCAGTGCAGGGAAATGGCTGATAAATTCTTTCTTTCTTTCTTTCTTTTTAAAGATCACATGTGCTCACAGTGGGAGTGGGGCAGAGGGAGAGGGAGAGAGAGAATCTTTTTTTTTTTTTTAAGATTTTATTTATTTATTTGACAGAGAGAGATCGCAAGTAGGCAGAGAGAGAGAGAGAGAGGAGGAGGAGGAAGAGGAAGCAGGCTCCCTGCCGAGCAGAGAGCCCGATGCGGGGCTCGATCCCAGGACCTGGGATCATGACCTGGGCCGAAGGCAGAAGCTTTAACCCACTGAGCTACCCAGGCGCCCCGGGAGAGAGAGAATCTTAAGCAGACTCTGTGACCAGCTCCAAGCCCAGTGTGGGGCTTGTTCTCAGGAGCCTGAGATCCTGACCTGAGCCAAGATCGAGAGTCAGAGGCTTAACAGACTGAACCACCCAGGCGCCCCAAAAAGGCTAGCAAATTCGTAGATGTCCGCACGCTATAACTATTAAAACCCCAGGATTTAAAATGTTCTTCAGCAACCCAAGTGTTCATCAGCAGATGAATGGATAAAGCAGATGTACACACACGCACGTGCACACACACACACACACTTACTCGGCCGTAAGAAGGGATGAGATGTTGCCATTTGTGACGCCTCGGCTGGACCTCGAGGGCATAATGCGAAGTGAAATAAGTCAGTCAGAGAAGGACAAACTCCAAATGACTTCCCCCATATGGAGAATAAAAAACAGATGAATCAAAGAAAAGCAGACGCCAACCCATGAATGCAGAGAAGAAGCTGCTGGTTGCCAGAGGGGAAGGGCTGGGGTCGGTGGGGGGGGGGGGGTAAGGTGGGTGAAGGGGAGCGGGAGACTCGGGCTTCCGGTGATGGGAAAGGTCATGGTGTAAAGGGCACAGCCTGAGGAATAAAGTCAGCGGTGCTGGGACAGTCTTCTGTGGTGACAGCCGGTAGCCGCACTGGCGGTGAACACAGCAGAATCTACAGACTTGTCAAATCCCAGTGTCCCACACCTGAAACTGATGTAACATTGTGTCGATGATACTTCAGTTAAAAAATTCTCTCATTAAAAAAGATGAAACAAAATAACATATGCTTCAAAGTCTTACAAGAAACTCAGAAGTTACCCCTCCTCCGTGTAATGAATGAGCTTCCTGCAACTTCAGATGACCCCGTTGGGGCACCTGAGTGCTCAGTCAGTTGAGCCTCTAACTCTTGGTTTCCACTCAGGTCATGATCTCGGGGTCATGGGACTGAGCCCCACATGGGGCTCCGCACAGAGCCTGCTTGATAGTCTCCTTTCCCTGTGCCCCTTTTGCTTGGGCTCTCTCTCTCTCTCAGAAGAAAAAAGAAATCTTAAAAAAAAAAAAAAAAAAAGACAAGACTCTTAAATGTCATGGTTCCCTGATTATGTAGTTATCCTTGTTTGCAGTATATGTAACTGGCTTTAAAAATTCAGGTGAATTCCTAGTTAAGTGAAAAAATCTTAGCCTTAAGAGGGGAAAGGAACATGTCTGAAAATCTGATACATCCCATTGGAAAAAAAAACATTTGCTCTGAAACATTGGAAAAAATCACAAAGGTAATCAATAGTGTTGAGTATGAAAAATGTAGAACTTTCCCGTGTCATCATTATGAAAGACAGCAGCGTGGAAAACATGAATAAGGTGCTTGCAGACTGATTAGTTACCTCGATACATAAAAATCAGTAAGAAAAGCACTAGTAATAGTAACGTAATAGGTAAAACTCAATAACTACAACGCGAAGAGCCCGTAGATAAATGGAAATAGTAATAGAAAACTCAGAAGAAACACAGGAGCTCAAAAAAGATATGCCAGCCCTGTTAATCATCACCAGTAATTTTTAGAAGTGCACATTAATACCAAGAGATATGCTTTCATTCACTTATTAGTAAATATGATTAAAATAATACGGCTAAACATGGAATGAAATGAGCTCCCGGTCACTGACGATAGTATGAATGGGTATATTCTTGGAAAGAAATTTACTCATATGTTTTTCTAATGACCTTAGAATTCTAGAAATCTAAGAAAACGTTGACACTAGACAAAAATAGAAGCACAAAATAACTGTTGTATCATTTGTAGAAGCACATCCCTTGGGCCACCTCCCCATCCCTTAATATTAGCATTATTTTTTTAAATGTAAATCAATTAGCCAACATAGTGTACATCATTAGTTTCAGATGTGGTGTTCAGTACTAACATTAGCGTTATTAACTGACCTACTAATACACAGTTGTGTTCACACAACGGTGTCTCTTGCAACTAGAAAAAAAATCTTACAATGAGATGCTGATAATCAAGTGTGAAAAGGCATATCAATGTTCATTGAAAACTGCAGGGTGGAGATGGGATCCTCATACTTTCAGTAGAGTAGTGCGTGGAACAAAAGGTGTAAATAAATTTGCCCAAATATGAAGAGTGGAGTTACCCAAGGACAGTAGAATTGAGTTCTCCTTTTGTCATGATTTATATTTTTTGGTACTTTCCAAATGCTTTTATAGGAAGCATCTTTAATTAGAAGAAAGTTTGTTGTTGATTTTTTTTTTAAGACTTTATAGGAAGAGACTTGCACCCATGATCTGGGCTGAGACTTCCATCCCGCCTTTGTCAGAGCACATGGGGGCCAGTACAGTGTACAACCAAAATGACTTAGAGGTAAAGATTTCTTTCAGAAAGATTGAGGGACACATTTTTTTTTTATTTGATTCTGAGAAATCTCTTCATTTCTTGGAAACAGCAGCAATAGCCACAAAAACGTAATGAACCAAGCTGGATTCTCCAGTTAACAATATTATTAGCCTATGGTAGCTCAGGGTAGAGTTGGAAGTTCACAGGGGTCCATTTTGCTCTTACAGATGTCGTCTGCTGCTGAAAATGGAGATGCCGCACCCGGAAAACAGAATGAAGAAAAAACTTACAAAAAAGTGAGTGACGGTTTTGTTTTCTTTCTTCAGCTCAGAAAAAAGGAACACTTTCATTGCTTGGAATGTTAATCTCTCCTAGGCCTTCTCTCCCTGTAAAGCGGTCGAGTGTAAGTTACTGCCTTAGTTTCTTGTTGCTCTCCCAAATCACTACACATTCCATAGTTCCAACAACGTGGATGTACGATCCTGTAGTCCCAAGGCTGACACGGGTCTTGGGCTGGGATCCGGGTGTCTACAGGGCTGCGGTCCTTCCTGGAGGTTCTAGGAGAGAGTCCATTCCCTTGTCTTCTCCAGCTTCTCAGGACTGCCTGCATTGCCTGTCCCAGATTCCCTTCCAGTTCCAAAGCCTGCAGAGACCAGCTGACTCTCTCTCAGGCAATATTGCTCTGACACTTTGAAGGATGCCTGTGATAACCTGGAGCCCTCCTAGATAATCCAGAAGCATCCCTTGATTTTTAAAATCAGCTGGTTAGCAACCTTAATTTCTTTGGCAGCCTGAACTCCGTCTTGGCATATAACATTTTCGTGGCTTGTAATGATTAGGACAGGGACATCTTTGCAGGAGTAGGGGGAGGTGGGGGGCGTGTTTCTGCTTACCGTAGTTACTGTGCTATAAACAATCGACAGGAGGGAGTTATTCGAAAACTCTTCTTATTCGTAAGAAGAAGGCCCTTATGTGGACAGTGTACTCTGTCCAGTGTGTAAATCATTTTTTTTAAGATTTTATTTTTTGGAGAGAGGGAGAGAGAGCTCAAGCAGGGGGAGGGGCATCGGCAGAGGGAGAAGCAGACTTCGCACTGAGCAGGGAGCCCCGTGTGGGGCTTGATCCCAGGGCCCCAGGATCATGACCTGAGCTGAAGGCAGACGCTTAATGAACTGAGCCACCCAGGCATACCCCCATATAAGAATCTTTTAATAGACTTGCTACTTCCCTCCAAAATTATACACATTTTTTCCCTTTTTATTTTGAAAAAAAAAAAAAAAAGGAACATGAAATTCTGTCCCATCCCTTTCTAAGCCTCTCAGATTCCGTATCTTAAGCCCATTTCACAAAAATCCCCTTCCAGCCTTTCCAGGGTATCTCACCTCGCCGCTCTTTGACTTTGGTAACTTCCTCGCTCCTGGCGAGGAGGTTCGCGTCCAGACGCATTACTGGGGCATCTGCCTTCTCAGGCATCGCTGCTCCTGCTTTTAAAAGGACTGTGCATTTTATTTCTAAAAGTCCTTGCCCTCCTTCTGTCTTGGGAGTAGGAGGTTTGTGTATCGAAGGGTGGTTCTCTATCTTAACTTTCCTGTTTGCATTTTACTCCATCGTGGATAGCAAGACCTGTTGTCGTAGAGTACATGGACTGTCTGATCCAACCACGTGTCCGTTAGGGTCAGGGAATTAACATGCTATGGAGACGCTGCCGGTTTTCTTGACTCACCTGACTTTCCTGCTCAGCCACACGGAGATACACAACCAGGGAGTTGCCATCCGAAGCGGTGATGTGGGCGGGGCAGAGTGGGGGAAGATTCAAGAGCTCGGGAGGGTCTAAAATGTGTCAATCTGACCACAGGCAAGGGTGCACTGTTACTTATTTGTAGACTCAGGTAGAAAACCAATTCCCATCCCATTTACCCAAGACTCCTTGTAAATGGAGGCTTCAACTGTTTCCGATCTGTTTCGGGTGGTTTTCTCAGTCCCCATCCTGATACAAGGTGGTGTTTGACCTCTGACCCCCAGGACTTCCTTAGTGACCCAGAAGTAACACAAGGAATGGGACTCTGAGCCCTTGGAGTTTTCTCGGTTTGTCTTGTCCCCAGATTAGTCAAGCAGGTGTTCAGTAGGACATATGATTGCGTGATCAGCCCCTCTACTAGTGTGTTTCACTCTGCAGCATTGGTAAGGTTGTAAGAACTAAAAGTCGGATATTAAGGGGCACCTGGGTGGCTCAGTGGGTTAAAGCCTCTGCCTTCGGCTCAGGTCATGATCCCAGGGTCCTGGGATCGAGCCCCACATCAGGCTCTCTGCTCCGCAGGGAGCCTGCTTCCTCCTCTCTCTCTGCCTGCCTCTCTGCCTACTTGTGATTTCTCTCTGTCAAATAAATAAAATATTAAAAAAAATTTTTTTTTAAGTCGGATATTAAGATTTCAAATAATTCCAATTCAACAAATGAGAGAAGAGGCAGGGAACTTGACAGAAAACATCAATGGTTTGTTTTATTATTTTTTTATTATTATTTAATTATTTTAATAAAACATGTTTGTTATTTTATTTTATTATTTTAACTTGACAGAAAACACCAATGGTTTGTTTTATTATTATTTTTTATTTTTTTATTTTAATAAATTATTTTATTTTATTATTATTTCAACCTGACAGAAAACACCAATGGTTTATTTTATTAGTATTTAAAGAGTGGTGGTTCTTCTGTGATCTCTGATCTTAAGAGGAAGATAAGAACGGAGGCAGAGGTGTTTCGCTTCTCTGAGAAAAGCACCTAAAAGTCAGTCTAGTGCTTGAGTCTTTAGTCCTCAGTAAATATGGTGTTGATGTCAGAAGAGGAAGAAGGGACTGCACAGAGAAAGGTGTTTTTACCCAGCAAACGGCTCAGCTGAGCTACTCGATTTAAGTCTTCATGAAGCGAAAGCGATCTTCAAACTGGAGGTGTTTGTCATGGAGTTACCAGAGGGGAGGAGAGTCGCACCAGCTGTTGGAAATGTGTTTGTTGCTAGGCCCAGGTGAACCGTTTCCCCAAGGATAGACCTTGCAGCTAGGATAGAGAAACCACTGAGTGTGAGCGTTGAAACATCGGGACAATGAAGGACTTAGCAAAAAAGCAGGAGATAAGCAAGTGTCATCCCTCTTTTCGGCCATGAGGAGAAAGAACATTCTGGAAACCAGGTGCGGGTCTGATGTTCAGCCTGACTTGAGTACGGGTTAGTCAGCATATGGTTTATGTACATTCAGAGAGGAAACACATGTCTTTTACAAACCTGCAGAGGTTCATAAAGAAACAGTTTATGATGGGCGCCTGGGTGGCTCAGTGGGTTAAGCCGCTGCCTTCGGCTCAGGTCATGATCTCGGGGTCCTGGGATCGAGTCCCACATCGGGCTCTCTGCTCAGCAGGGAGCCTGCTTCCCTCTCTCTCTCTCTGCCTGCCTCTCTATCTACTTGTGATCTCTCTCTGTCAAATCAATAAATAAAATCTTTAAAAAAAAAAAAGATACAGTTTATGTCAAATTAACTACATTTTCTATTATGAGAGTCATTAAATTAGTCACAGGTAAAGAGAATTCTCAAATTTAATGAATTTTGATTTAAGGGCACCAGGAACATTCTTGTGGGTCAGACACGGTGGAGAAGTAGGGACTGAGAATTATCAGTGGTGGGCTTTACCTGGTCGGACTAATGTTTCCAACAAAAGGCGGTTTTGCTTCCTGTACCCTTGTCTCTACCAGCATGGTGCCTGAGTTGACTGTGTCTAGCTTACTATTTTTGACCCATGACCTTCGTGAAGACGTGAGATTTGTGCCGGGCCAATATGCAAATGACAGATAACTGGGAAGGTAACTAATAGACTAGCCGAGTGTCCTCAAGGCCACCTTGGATTTCATTAAGAATTGTCCCTTATGCAAATACTTGAAAGTTACGTTGCTTTCCCAGTCCGGGAGGCCTGACGATGAGGGATACACCTTTTTCATGAGGAGCTTTGATGACCCATTGGGTTTTTGCCTCTGACCAAAGGCAGTCCTTGTGGAGGACCTCCTGACCTTATGTACCGGACAGGGGAAGGGTATCAAAGGAGTTTATATGAACTTAGAGTTGAGTGGGAGGGACAAGACATGAAAACAAATTTAGAACCCCGTAGTCTGTAATAAAGGGTTCAAAGGAGGAGAGATCACTGTGGGTTGGAGTTAACAAGGAGGCTTGGGCTTCCTCTGCCGAGCCCCAGTTTCTCTGGACAGCTGCCAGCCGCACTCAGCATCACGAGGGCCGGGATTTCCACGTGTTTGTAGGGAACACTCAGGGTTCCCGGGACAGTGCGCTCCTCTGAGTCTTGATGATCTGCGCGTGATTCCAGAAGCCGGCTCCTTTCTGTTCTTTCCGTTGGCCATTTCCCTAATCCACCATCCGCTCTCAATAGCCGAAGGAGAATCGCTAAAATCAGTGGGCGAGGCTCCTGTCTTGAGCTAACAGCCGAAATAAGAACTTCGACTTGACCTGCTTCCAGCGAGCGCGGTGCCCATGAAGGCAGGCGCTAAGGGCCGCCCGGCTGTGTTTACAAAGTGTGCTTTTCCGTTCTCAGCTCATTTATGGTGTGTCTCCCGACAGGGTTGTAAACGCAAATGTCTGCAGAGGCCACGCAGGTGACGGGAGGGGACGACCCCAGGGAAAGGGGTCAGCAGGAGAATACGTCTTTTTTAAACGGGCAGGTGGCACTCGGTGCCTTCCAGTAGAGCCACGCGTGAGTGCTCGCCCAGGCCTGCTGATTTCTTTTTTTCTTTTTTTTTTTTTTTTAAAGATTTTATTTACTTATTTGACAGATAGAGATCACAAGTAGGCAGAGAGGCAGACAGAGAGAGGAGGACGCAGGGTCCCCACTGAGCAGAGAGCCCGATGCGGTGTGGGGCTCGATCCCACGACCCAGGGATCATGACCTGAGCTAAAGCCAGAGGCTTAACCCACTGAGCCACCCAGGCGCCCCATATCTCCCGATTTTTAAAGGTTGGCAGTTGGTTCAGAGTTTTTCAGACGTACTTTCTGGGTAAAGCAACACACGGCCCATCACGTCTGACCTTCACACGAGGGCCGGTCTGCAACCTCTCCACTGTTGGAGGAAAGGTGCGAGGTAGAAAGAGCGGCAGATGCCAAAGAAAGACACGTGCGACCTGGTCCCCGCCCTCTATGACCATATGGTGGGTTTAAGGTAAAAAAGACCCACATGGAAAAATCACGTAATGACTCAAATTGGTACTAAGTACCAGAGCAAGCGGCATTTCCGCATAATCCGCTATAGCAAGTGCTGACGAGCCCAAAGCTCATTACGGTCTTCTGGGGGAAAGGCCTTTTCTTGAACTCGTTCATTAGCAAGAGGATTTTGCTGGGATACGAATTTCAGGGATGCCTCGTTGCTTTCTGGCTCGCTGGAAAATCCCACTCCTTCCGGGACTGCGAATTGATTGGTTTCGGGGGTGGGGAATCCAATGCCACAGGCACAGAGACGGGACTGAGCTCGATTTGTTGGAGGAAGTGGAGAGCCTGGTGTGGGCAAAGCTAAGAGTCAGTGTTTAGGGGAAGTACAAGAGATTTGGGGGGTGTGGGCTGGCTCTAAGGGACAGGCAGCCTTGAGGGCTAGTTTGAGGGGTGTGGGTTTTATGCTCTCGGCCAGCGCTGTGTGTTAGAACTTTCTGCGGTGATGGACATGTCCCGTCGCCTGCACTGATACCTTAGGAACATGCTGCCTGGGGCTCTTGAACTTTGGAATCTGTGTCTGGTTTGTCTGAGGAACGAATTTTTAATTTTAGTTAAATTTCAAGGTGGATAAGCACATGCGGCCAGTCGCTGCCATGTTGGACACGCAGTTCCAGGCCGTGAAGGGCCACAACGTTGGTTGGGAGATTAGCGATGTGGAGAAATAATAGTACAAATCACAATGAAGGCTGACCCGAACGTTTCCAGAGTAACTACTAGAAATCTACGACTACTGATAGAGCTACAGAAATTTGAGGAAGACCTTTTAAAAAACTTTTTTATAAGGTGAGAAATTTCAAATGTCGCAGAAGGCAGGCCATCAGTTTAAGAATGTCCTAAGCTCGGGGCACCTGGGTGGCTCAGTGGGTTAAGCCACTGCCTTCAGCTCAGGTCATGATCCCAGGGTCCTGGGATTGAGCCCTGCATTAGGCCTTCTGCTCAGCAGGGAGCCTGCTTTCCTTCCTCTCTCTGCCTGCCTCTCTGCCTACTTGTGATCTCTGTCTGTCAAATAAAAAAAAAAAAAAAAGAACGTCCTAAGCTCAGAAAAAATACTGATGCTGGAGATCGGAGGTTTCTCTGTTTCACATTTGAAGAAATTGCCCACCCCTCCCCCACTCTTCCAGAACAAGGACATGTCAGAGTGATTCACCGACTTATCCCAGTCGCCTCGCGGTTCTCTGTCAGGGAGATAATTAAAATCTCTGACCATGGGATGTCCCAGTTGTGGGACTTGTTCATTAGAATTGGTCATAGTTTCCCCATCAGTTGGGCATGGACTGACCCGGGCATTTGTTACTGCCGCCATTTGCATTTCTTCCTCTCTTAAGGTTTCACTCAAGGTGGGCATTCCAGGCCTCTTGCCCTCCCTCTTCCATTTCTCCTTCATCCTGGACCTGCCCACGGGAGCACCCCCACCCCCTGGAGATTCGGTTTTGATGACCGCTTCACGCTGCCTCAGATAAAGAGGTTGCCTGCCTTTGGCCCCAACATCCCAACCATCAGTCTCTCTACCTGATTTCCACATGACTAGTACACTTGATGGCAGCACTCAGAGTGGCAGACTAGGATCCAATGTCTTTGACCAAGGTTCCCTAGTTTTTTCCTGAGTTCATTTAATTTTAGTGTCCCAGCCAGTTTCCCTATCAGTGGAAGTAGATAGTGATGGGGTAAGAGGGAATAATGCCAGCCCCTGACCACATTACAAGGAAAGATGACTTTTATGACTTTGTAAACACAAGTATGGTAATGACTCAGAGATACTTTGATCTAAGAAGAAGCGTTTATTTAAATACAAGCTCTTTTATGAAATACGTCTGGGAACACACACAAACACCAGTAACATTGGCTGCCTCCAGGGAGAACTGGATGGTGGGAATCTTGAATTGGGAAACACTTGACTGTATATACCTGTGTTTATGTTTAATCTTGAACCAGGTGAGTGTCTCACCTATTCAAAAATTGAATAGATAACATTTTAAGATAGGAGTGGGAGCTGACCTGTGTCCCCTCCCCTGACTGCTCTTGCTCTCCTTCAGTCTAGAGAGCTGTCACTTCCATAAAACAAGATCATTGCTTTGTGCCCTGGTAGAGCTCCATGCTGTAGCGTAAGTGAGAAGGTTTTCCTGTGCACTGAGCAGCAATTCTCATCTGTAGCAACCGCAGTGGTCTCTAGGAAGAGTGATTCTTTGGCTCTGCCATTGTTCCTCCTGGTCACCTTAATCCAAAACACCCTAACCCCGTGGTTTTCGACCATGCCACTTTTGCCCCCCAGGGAACATCTGGTGCCGTTGGAGACATTTCTGATCGTCACAGTTGGAGGTCTAGTGCTGCCAGCATCTAGGAAGTGGAGCCCAGCCATCCTGTACCATACAGGACTGTGCTTGCAACAGAGAATGACTGAAATGTTAGTAGCAGCAGGGCTGGAAAATCTTACCCAAACCAAACGATCCTTTTAAGAAGAGGGTGGATGTGAGTCTCATTCTTCGAGATCTTGGTTGTATAACCTTAGGCATTCTCTCTAACTGATCTGAATCTTCATTTTTCTCATTGCTGAAGTGTCAAGAATACATACCCTGACTGCCTCACTGTGCAGGGAGGATTGGACACATCCTGGAAAAAGTAGGATACCAGTGTGTGTGTGAAATCACTCTCCTCCTTAGCAAAAGTGAGATCGCTTGGCCTCAGATTTCCAGTCGGATTACGTCTGTTAGTACTGAGCAAGGCGGGCACGTGTGACTGTCTCCCCCAGGGCTGGGCTCATGAGGAGTTGGGTTGGTTGGCCTCCTGGTGCTGGCTCCAGCCTGGCCTGAGCATGGGAGAGCAGAGCGTGGGTGCTGGGGCAGGACTCTGTGGCCTTCCGTATAGCCATGGTTCAGAATAAGAGAACGATATGGTGGGCTGCCGTTATGTTTTTAAGTTGAGTTGCAAGCAGATGAGCCACGTCATTTTCAGAGAAAGGAAATTTTTCAGTAATCCCATCAGGTTTAGAAGCATGTAGCATCATGTACCGTCCACCTGCCTGCACAGATCTTCCCTCGAAACCCTCAGCTTCTGTCTGCCGTGGCCTGTGCTTCTGTGTTCTTCCTCACCAAGTCCAAAAGCAAGTGATTACAGATCAGCCTCGATGACTTCCAGCCCATCCATTTCAGGTCACTAAGCAGAAACAGGAGGCAGCTTCTAACAGGAGAAGACAAACCGTCCTTCCAAGGTGTTCCCTTACCCGGTTCATTTCTAAGTGTCCTATTTTGACCTTCATGCTGGAGGGAGTATCTATGGGGTAAGCCACCCAGGTTGGCTGCATATCTGCATTCTCATTCACTGTGGAATTTCCATTGTTTTTTGTCCCTGTTTCCAGTAAACATTGCATTGGTGTCCCCGGAACACCCCAAAACACCCTGCTGCATAGCCTTCTTCGGGGCAACAGTGACTCCATTGTTGCGGTTGGTGTTCATGGCAGGCGGCTAGCCTGGGGTGTTCAGGGTTTCTGCAGCCCGCTGGGCCATCTGACCTGGAGCTCCTGCTCTCAAGGCACAATGTAGCTTTGGCTTTCAGATTAAAAGGCTTAATATACCCAGGCGATCTCCATGCCTCCCTGCACAGCTTGGGGGTTCTGATCTGGCCAGCAGGTCTCTTGTCCCAAGGCCTATGGTTGTCCTTTTTTTTTTTTTTTTTTTTTTAAAGATTTTATTTGTAAGTAATCTCTACACCCAACAATGGTCTCGAACTCACGTCCCTGAGATCAACAGTCACATGCTCTCCTAACTGAGCCAGCCGGGTGCCCCTCACTTTTGCATTTTAATTGCTACCACCCCATTTCCCTTGCCTGGACTCGTAACAGATGTTTTTTTTTTAAGATTTTATTTATTTATTTGATAGAGAGAGATCACAAGTAGATAGAGAGGCAGGCAGAGAGAGAGAAAGAGAGAGGGAAGCAGGCTCCCTGGCGAGCAGAGAGCCTGATGCAGGACTTGATCCCAGGACCCTGAGATCATGACCTGAGCCGAAGGCAGCGGCTTAACCCACTGAGCCACCCAGGCGCCCCTCGTAACAGATTTTTAAAGGTGTCTCTTAGAACTTGCTTCAGAACACAGAAATGAGACATTCTAGAATTCTTGATTGTGGGTTCCAGAAAAGAAGACCAGCAACGTCAGTTAGCTTCTGGTCTTCCGTCTCGTTCACAAGCACTAATAGGATGTACGCCATGTGCTTATTCATAATTTTTACTGTTTTAAGAAGTTAGAATCGGGGCGCCTGGGTGGCTCAGTGGTTTAAACCACTGCCTTCGGCTCAGGTCATGATCTCAGGGTCCTGGGATCGAGTCCCGCATCGGGCTCTCTGCTCAGCAGGGAGCCTGCTTCCCTCTCACTCTCTTTGCCTGCCTCTCTGCCTACTTGTGATCTCTCTCTGTCAAATAAATAAATAAAATCTTAAAAAAAAAAAAAAAGAAGTTAGAATCATTGGTCGCTTGGAGGATCTTACTTATCGAATTCCATTGAGTTTATTCTAGCCAGAAACCTAATTCAGCAGAGAAAGGCATCGTTATTATCAATCAGAAGCGATTTTAAAAGTTTTGTTAATAATAAGAGCAACATTTTTCAAGGGCTTAGCATATGCCAGACCTCTGTCTGAGCACTTAAGAGTTATTAACTCACTTAATCTTCTAACAACCTGTTGCTAACTTATAGATGAAAAACTGAGGCACGGAGAAGTTCAGTGACCTGCTCCAGGCACCCTAATCAGTAGAAGAAGGCTGGGATGTGCACCCCGACCTTCTCTCTCCGGGAGGTGTCAGACCCAAACCACTGCAGTGTTCCCCAAAGCTTGTGCTGCCTGTGACATTAAACGAAACAATTCTCAGTTATCCACTAGAATGCGGGGGCCGTGGTACAGATGAAACCAGCCGCCTTTGGAATGGGTGGCTGCATCATTTTCAGGTGTGTTTTCCCCGATTCAGTGGTTCAAAAGCCCCCTTGCCTTGTCTGAAGTGTGTCTCTCCTCTGAATACAGAATCTGAACTGTAGCCTCAAAATAACTTTTTCTAGAAAGTACATATTAAATTTGAAATGAAAAACAATCTGATCCCTGGGGTGCCGTGTGGAAACAAAACAACAAAGTAATGATTCCAAAAAACCAGTCTTGAGCCCAGAACTCAAAGTTGGGATCCAGTTTGGAGGGGGCGATAGACTGTGAGTGGTCCTATCAGAAGAAGAACACGTTTCAGACCTGACTGTTGTGCGGACGTCACAGGAGCGGCAATAACTCACTAATAATCTGCTCAGTAGCACGGAAGGTCTGATCAAGAAGGCATTGGGTTACTTTTGTAGCAACACGGACAGGACTGGAAGAAATTATGCTGAGCGAAATAAGTCAAGCAGAGAGAGTCAAGTATCATATGGTCTCACTTATTTGTGGAGCATAACAAAGAACATGGAGGACATGGGGAGATGGAGAGGAGAGGGAGTTGAGGGAAACTGGAAGGGGAGATGAACCATAAGAGACTATGGACTCTGAAAAACAACCAGAGGGTTATGAAGGGGCGGCGGGGGGGGGGCGGTGTGGGATGTTGAGGAACCAGGTGGTGGGTAATAGGGAGGGCACGTACTGCATGGAGCACTGGGTGTGATGCCAAAACAATGAACACTGTTATGCTGTAAATAAGCAAATAAAAATAAATAAATTTAAAAAAAAAAAAAAAAAAGAAGGCATTGGGTTGGAGGGTGAATCCTTGGAAAGTTATTTTCCTGGACGGGAGTTAAGTTTCCCCAGATGGTACACCTGTGTTTTCTGGCAAGTTCGTGCATGCAGATCCTGTGTCTGTGGCTTCTATTAGACCCCAGAAGGCAGAGAAGACAGTGCAGCCCTCGGCAGAGACGCTGTCCCTGAGACGTTCAGCCCATCACTAAGGAGAGAGGCAGGAGAAGGTGGTTGTGGTCTCTGAGGCCTGTAACATTAAGATTCTTGCCCCTTCTTTGTCTTTTTTTTTTTTTTTTTTTTTTTTTTTGCCTAGCCCCAAATACACACATATATCCAGACACCTGGAGACACCAGTTGGGTTCAGTGAAAAAGAACATTTTTAACTATTCACAAAGCCTAACTGTGCTTTTTTTTTCCTCAATGAAGAAAGGGTCACCTGTTCTTGTTTCTGTGGGAATGCCTTTTACTCATCCAGCTGGTGCTGCTCTTTACGGCGCATGCTCGATCGGGGGGCATTGGGTTGCTGAGCACCACACTGACATACGGGCTGTCCGGGTGATGTTGTAATTTCCCTGAGCTACTTTTTCATACTGTGACTTTGTTATTTTTTTAAGGATGGTGGTTAGTGCCTGGGAGAGAAGACATGCATCCGATGGTCTGTCCATGCATTCATTCATTTATTCAGCTGACAAATACTTACTCAGCTTGGCACCCTGCTGGACTTGGGGGTAGAACAGAAGCCAACACAGACAGCGTCCCTGCCCTAATAATGCTTTCACTGTCATGGCTGAGACAAGCCAGAAGACGTAAACATAATAAAATAATTACTAATGTTTAAAGTGCCATGACGTAAACCCACCCATATATGGTAAATGAATTTATGGCAGGGGAGGCAAGGATATCCAGTGGGGAAGGGACAGCGTCTGCAGCGTCCAGTGCTGGGAGAACTGGACAGTGGCATGCGAAAGAATGAAACCGGACCACTTGCTTACACCATACACAGAAATTAACTTAAAATGTATTGCACACTTGAATATAAGACTGCAGGCCATACAACCCCTCAAATAAAATAAGTATTTTTTAGACAGTAACTCCTTGACATTGGTCTGGGTGATAATTTTTTGAACCTAACTCCAAAATGAAGGGCAACATAAGCAAAAATAAACAAATGGAACTATGCCAAACTAGAAGCTAGCTTCTGCACAGTAGAGGAAACCGTCAACGAAATGAGAAGGCTCTCTACTGAATGGGGGAAGGTATTTACTAGTATACAGCCGATAAGGGGTTAATATCAAAAATATGTAAAGAACCCGTACAACTCAATAACAGTAAAACCAAACAGTATGATTTCAGAATAGGCACAGGATCTGAATATTTTTCCGAAGAAGGCGTAAGATGTCCAAGAAGATGAAAAAATCCCTAGCGTCAGTCATCATCAAGAAAATGCAGATCAGATCCACACTCACACCGGCTGGAACGGCTCTTATGAAAAAGAGAAGAAATAACTGTTTTTGGTGAGGATGTGGAGAAAAGGGAGCCCTCTTGTACTTACGTTCTTTTTTTTTTTTTTAATATTTTATTTATTTGACAGAGAGAAATCACAACTAGGCGGAGAGGCAGGCAGAGAGAGAGGAGGAAGCAGGCTCCCTGCGGAGCAGAGAGCCCGATGTGGGGCTCGATCCCAGGACCCTGAGATCATGACCTGAGCCGAAGGCAGAGGCTTTAACCCACTGAGCCACCCAGGCGCCCCTGTACTTACGTTCTTGGTGGGAATATAAGTTACTGCAGCCACTGTGGAAAACAGTGTGAAAGTTCTTTAAAAAATTGAAAAGTAGAACTACCGTATGATCTAGTTCCTGGGTATTTACCTGAAGAAAGCAAAAATACTTATTCAAAAAGGTATATGCACTCCCATGTTCATTGCTGCGATATTTACAGTAGCCAAGATATGGAAATAACCTAAATGTCCATTGGTAGATGAATGGATGAAAAAGATGTGATACCCACATGCGTGTGCGCACGCGCGCACACACACACACACACACACACACACACACACTGAAATGCTACTCATCCATAAAAAAGAATGAAATCGTGCCATCTGTGACGACATGGATGGACCTCGAGGGTGTTACGCTAAGTGCAATAAGTCAGACAAAAACAAATAGTGTATGATTTCACTTATACATGGAATCTAAAAACAGACATAAAACAGACTTCATAGACTAGTGGTTGCCAAAGGGGAGAGGAGTAGGGTGTGGTCAAAGCGGGTGAAGGGGAATCAAGGAGTGCAGACTTGCAGTGGTACGTCACGGGGATGTAATGTACGGCGTGGTGATTATGACTGTATTGTTTTTTGCATGAACCATATATATATATTACTAACTACATTGTACTGCGTACTTGAAAGTTGCTAAGAGTACATCTTGACAGTCACCAAGTTCTGGTCGGGCCCTCACTCCCGCCCGCTAACACACTGTGGTCACTTTGCAATTATACACAAATATCAAATCATTATGTCGTACATCTGAAACTGATACAGCGTTATATGTCAATTCTACTTCAAGTTAAAAGTGCTATGAAGAAAATATGCAAGGGCAGGGGTGCTCCCTTTTAAATAAAGTATTTCGGGGAGCCTCTTGAAGGTGATACGGAGCGGTGATCACAAGTGTGAGAAGGAGCCGGCCAACAGAAGAGTAGACCTAAGAATGTTCTTAGCAGAGAAAACAGCATTTTCCAAGTCCTGAAAGCAGGCAGGAGCTTCGTGGGTTTGGGGAATTGAAGGAGAGGCCAGTGTGATGGAGGGCCCTGGAGTAAGAGCAGTGGCTCTCAACGGAACCCCTTGCTATGTCCCAGGGAACGTAAGACAGGCCCGTCACAGCTTAGGTGGGATGCGGGGGCGAGTGCTACTGGCCTACAGTGGATTAGAGCCCAGGAATGCACAGGCCAGGCCCCCGCAACAGGCTAGGCCCCACAACAAAGAACTCTTTGGCCCCCACATGTCCAGTGCTAAACCTAGAAGTCCTGAGTCAGAGGAACCGGTGGTGGCCTGAGCTACGAGGGGTCTCCGAGGCCAGACCAGCTGTGTTTGCGGGCGGGAGTGAGGGCCCGACCAGAATGTGGGGTGATCCCCAGAACCCCCTTCAAGCGCCTGCGTGGATGTTGTGGCCGTCTGTCAAGATGGCGCAGAGGAGTGATAGGAGGACAGGTTTGGGAAGGAGCATCGGGTCTTCTGGTTCGGACAGGTCGGTTTGGAGATATTTGAGCCGTCGAAGGGGAGACTGGTGGGTGGTGAGGACGGTGGATTTGGAACTCAGGGGAGAGGGTAGGGTTCCACTCCTATTTGTTGAGCTGCAGGTTGCCAGGCATTGGTGAGATGGGTGGAGAAGAAGCCCCAGGACTGGAAAACAGTCATGTTTTGACACTACCTCCCGAGACCCTCCTTCATGGAGTTCCATGCCTACAATAAACA
Source organism: Meles meles (assembly GCF_922984935.1). Taxonomy (NCBI): domain Eukaryota; kingdom Metazoa; phylum Chordata; class Mammalia; order Carnivora; family Mustelidae; genus Meles; species Meles meles. The sequence goes on along the minus strand of NC_060076.1, from coordinate 88,405,654 downwards.
AAGCTGGCCAGTTCTTCCCCTTACAGTCTTCTACGAGCCTTCCGCTAGGACAGAGAAAGTCCGTATGCCACAGCACGACATGGGAGTCCATAAAGGGTATGTCCCCTGTGGGCTTGTCCTGTCCCATCTCCTGCCATGCAGCTCACACGCAACTCCAGTCGCATGGAATATGTCCATCCCTGTTCCCCTCTGTCCACGCCAATCACTCTAGAAGGTCTTCATTCCAGAAACCACTGTTATTGCACTTCCCCACGCTCCTGGGCACTGTTCGTGACACCTTCCCAGGCCCCCCTCGTCACCCTGCCCTTGACCTCTGTTATATCATGGGTGACTTTGTTTTGTAATAATTGTTTGCAGCTATATCTTGCCCGCTGCACCTCGAGTAACTAGAGAGCAGGGGCCTTCCCCGATCAACTTGACATCTGGAGGGTCCCACACCGTGCCTGGCACAAAACGTTCAAGAGATGTATCACTTTTTTCTTCTTAATTCTAAAATTGTCATAGACTTCCCAGAGAGATATGTTCTTGAGCCCACAGTTCCGGATCTGCAATTAGAGGTGAGATGGTGCTGGAGGGAAGAGGGACCGGGGGAGGGAGGGTGAGGGCAGAAGGAACCGGACTTTGTGCTTCGGCCAATCGGATCGGAGAAAGAACACTTTGAAAGAGCACAGTTCAGTTCTTTTGGCTTTTTCTGTTTCACAGATGTAGTGATTTTCTGTATCGTGGGTTACTGTGTGGCCCTTTAAAAGTTGGCTGTTAATTTTTTTGGCATCCTTAAGCCCCTTTGTCAGTAGTCTGCTGACTGCTTACAATCAGCCCCTCGGGAAAGAGCTTCAGCAGAAATTTTATTTTATTTTGTTATTTTTTCAGTGTTCCAAGATTCATTGTTTATGCACCACACTCAGCAGGAATTTTAAAAGGCAGTCTCTTCCCAACTTCTATCACTTAAAGGCTTCTAGATGTTTCCCCAGTTAAAGGCTGCTGCTAGGTGAGTGCCGGTTACTGCCAGGGAGGAGCAGGATTTGGGAGTGGTTGGCAGCCCATTTCTCTAGCACACTAGCTTCCTGAACATCTTTTTTGTGTACCAGGAAAGACACGGGACCGATGACTTTTCAAGTTTGCTGTTGCACAGGGAATGGGAGGGAGTGATGGCCTAGCCGTTTTCAGAGTGCTACAACCTTCACGAAAGAGACCAAAGGCAGACAGTGGTGATGAGAACCCTATTCTCACGCTCTTTCCTTCGTCCCTCATTAAGGCTGGGCTGAGAAGGGGGAGCCTGGCTTGGGTGCTCAGCCTCATGCAGGACAGGTCATGTCTGAGCATGGCCATCCCACAGTATGGATTTAATCGTAATCTGACGATGGGTGAGAAGGAGCTCAGAAGATGGTAGTCGCCTGTGCGCATGTTAAGTCGGTACATTGTTGCTAGATCCCTGGTCACCCCCAATGGAACTTGAGCCCTACGAGAGCAAGGACTTGGCCAAGCAGAGGGAACTCAGTCCTTAGCAAAGGAACAGATTTTATTTCACCTTCTCTATAGTGCAACATGGCTCACATTCGGAATTCCAAATGGCCCGGGGCCCTGTTCTCTGTGTCCGTTGGGCGTTGAGGAGGTAGTTCTTTTGAATGAGCTGTGGAATTCCATGGCAAAAGGAAACCTAACTTTTGTTCATTAAAGACACCTTTAGAAAAAAAAGAAAAGAAAGAAAAGGTGTCCTGTGTCCAGAAAAGAAAAATGTTTTCTTTGCTTTCCATCATATTAAATAAAAATTAAAAGGCCTGTACTGTAGCTTTCCCATCTCTCAGTGTCTGGTTTAGTTTTAGGAAACCGATTTAGGCTTCAACAGTCCTTTCTCTTCATCTTTCTTTGCCTTGACATGTTCTGGCATGGCTCTTCCCAGACCAGTGGAATTCTCCTGGGGGACATGAAATGTTCTCTCCAAGGACGTACAGTGCAGTAGAAAGGGGCAAGCCCGTGTCACTGAAGACAGCAGGATGGGGAAGATGGGGGTGGTCAGGGCATGGCCAACTTGGTGTTGCATGTGTTTTAAAGAAACTCGTGGAAAAAACCAAAGCAGCATGAACAGCAGCAGAGTCATCCCCCAAGATTTTTTTTTTATTATTTTTAACTTAATTAGATAAACTCAGAGACAAATCTGTTCCACCGTTCTGTCCCCTCATGTGCGATGGAACATTTCATTTGGATATGACTAATAGTGTAAATTAGGGGTGTCTTAAAGTTGTAAATACAAAAGGGATTTTTGAAGCAGTGAAGTTCCATTTGCAAACAGAATCAGAGGATGTCCTCTGAGATTCTGCTCAGAGGATTTGGTGATCAGAATCCTGTTTTCCAAGGAAGTATTCCCTGTAATACAAACATTAAGTTCCTATTTCCTTCTGGAACTGGGGTACGCCAGGTTGACCTGCTTTGGCGCTGATCTCCACACTTTGTCTTCCTACATTTGTTTTTAAGCACATTTTGTTAGCCTATTGGATCCTTCCATTGACACATAATAGTGCTAATTTTTTCATTTGGATTTTTTCAGATTATAGAAGCCCTGCATACTTTCAGATGTGTTTACCATGGGTGGGAAGAAGCTACTTAGTATGATAGAGCTCTTGATCGATCTAGCCAGGGAATAGGGTGTCGTGCCAGGGGGCAGGTGTCTACACAGAGTAGAAGTCGTTGTGATATATCAGTGGGGCAGCCCTTGGCGCTCACCGTCTCTTGGTGCATGAGGCCAAGTCTGGCTGAATCTGAGGTACTAGGCCACAACCCTGTACCCATAAGGGCTCCATCCTCATGAAGGGAGAATTTAAAGTGGCAGTCTCCTCTTTTTTTTTTTTTTTAAGATTTTATTTATTTATTTGACAGACAGAGATCACAAGTAGGCAGAGAGGCAGGCAGAGAGAGAGGAGGAAGCAGGCTCCCTGCTGAGCAGAGAGCCCGATGTGGGGCTCGATCCCAGGACCCTGGGATCGTGACCTGAGCCGAAGGCAGAGGCTTTAACCCACTGAGCCACCCAGGTGCCCCAGTAGTCTCCTCTTGAATAGGAAAGTTATAACCATTCATGCCCTTCCTGCTCATTGACCCAAACTCACCCTCCCCAAGGTCACCTGAACTGGAGATCACTGGGCACCCAGGGGCTGGGGTCAGCATCTTTGGCCCCAGAATGTCTGTTTGGTCACAGGTTCTCACTCAGTAGATAAACCTGGGTACCTACACATGTTAGGCAACACAGCTATAGCCCTGAATACACGGGATTGCCCGTGACCTCACACAGTCATGTTGTACAGGGTCTGGACATTTTAGCACTGTTACTGAATTACCTTTCAAAAAACTATCTCAGTTTCCACTGCCTTCAGCTGATTTAGGAAAGTGCCAGTTTTCCCAGGTTCGGACACTGAGCACTATTCATTTTAAAAATCTCTGTTAGCTAGCTAGATGAAAGTGCCTTAATTTGCAGTCATTTTTATCCTTGGTAAGTCTATTTTTTTTTTCAAATAATTTTTATTCATTAGGTACCTTTCTTTGGGAGTTAACTTCTGTTTCTAAGAGCTACTTGCATAATAAGGGGTCGCATTTTTATTGCAAATGTTTTTCTGGTTTTAAATTAGTCTTTTAATTTTGCTTACTCTTTTTTTGACTCAAGCTTTTATGAAATCAGATTTATAAATATTTCCCTAAAGACTTTTGTTTTCACCCCCATTTTTAAATTTTATGCTATGAATACTTTTAGTTATAATATTCATGGGGTCCCTGGGTGGCTCAGGCATTTAAGTGTCTGCCTTCAGCTCAGGTCACGATCTCAGGGTCCTGGGATCAAGCCCTGCATCAGGCTCCCTGCTCAATGGGGAGTCTCCTTAGCCCTCCCCCTCTGCCCCTCCCCCTGCTTGTGCTCTCTCTCTCACGGTCTCTCTCTCTCTCTCTGTCAAATAAATAACTTTTTTAAAAATTGTAAGCTTCATAATATTAAGACTTCCCAAAGAATTCTTAATTTTCAAACATTTCCCAATGATATGTTCACATTGATTCCTCTAATTAAGCTTTGGAATTATAAGATCATTGCTTTTTAAAGGTTGCTGTTGTGACCTTTGTTGAAATTGGTTTAAATTAATGAATTTAGCGAGAAGTAGCATCTTTAACTGTTACGTCTTCCCTTCCAAAAGTTAAATGTCTGTATTTTTATTGTCTTTTATGCTCCTCAGTAAACTATTTTCTTCCAAGACTTTGTACCTCCTTCTTGTTAAGTATATTCCTAAGTAATTTATGTGGGATTTTCTTTTGGTTCTTATTGTTACGGGGTTTTGTTTTGTTTTCTCTTACAAAAGGGATTTTTTTCTCCGTTACATTTTCTACATTTTCTGGGAATGTGTAAGTTCTTGATTTGTGTGTGTTTGCTTTGTAAACCGCCAGCTTCATCTTTCAAACTGTCCTCCTAGGTCCGTGTTTGATTCTAGGGTATGATAAGTAGCAATCATATTGTCTCTAAATTACAGTTTTTCTCCTTCTAACCAATATTTTGTATTTAGTTCTCCTGCCTTATTTTGTTAGTGTGATCTTCCATAATAGTATCAAAAATACAAAAGTACAAAATAGTATGAAAAGAATCTTAGTGGTAAAGGACAACGTTGGCTTGTTCATGATTTTTAAAGACAGTTGGCTCTTGTAGTGTCCCGGGCCTGCATTCTGTGGCCCACGTGGTCATTAAAAGCTGTTTAAATAAAAATCCCTTGGCCACAGACATCTGGGAGGTGTCATTCTCTTGTTCCCAAGAGTAGAATGTTGTCCTTTAGCTCAAGAACTGTTTTCCATACTGAGAAAGCCTCTTTCTGACTCTGGTTTTACCAGAAGTTTTTGAAAATCTTAATTGGGTCTTGGCTTCTGTATATAATTGATTTAAGCAGAGCATGGACAGGCAGTCTCACTGGAAACATAGTTAGCTTTGAGATATTCCAAGTACTTGAAATTAGTAAAACTTTTTTTCTATCAAATATTATTTTGGATTTGGTGTCGGTCCAGATGGATGGAGTAATTGTAGTATTTGCTTATAATTGGGGGGGCAGCTTTTAGAATTTCTTCCTACAGGCCTGCTGGCGTTTCCCCCCATACCAGAGTAATCTCTGTGGAAATTATCCCGAGTTAATGCTTTTCACAAGCTGTTCTGGAGTAGGTAAGTATGACCTTTGCCTTAAACACAAAAGAACAAAAAAAAAAACAATGTGGCCCAAACCATTCTGGATGGTTCCCAGCAGAACATCTTATTTACAAATAGATTCATCCCTTTGGGGTTAGTGGGGCAAAGAGCGAAAGGGTTAAGCTGCTTTGTGTGGACAGGATCTAAAAGCATTTAGGTGTTTTTTAAAATTTATCTCACCAAGCTAAAAATCAAGGTGTCGAAAGGACTGCGTTCCTTTCTAGAAGCTTTGGGGTAGGGGATCCATTTCCTTGCCTTTTCCAGCTCCTGGGAGCCAATTACCCTTCCTTGGCTCGTGGCCCATTTCTCAGGCTCAAAGCCAGCAAGGGGCAGTTAGTCCTTTTCACCTTGTGTCTCACTCACCCTCCCTTTTGCCTCTTCCAGTCTCAAGTTTAAGGACCCATGCCACTACGTTGGGCCTGTCCAGGTAACCCGGGACCATCTCCCCTTCTCAAGTTCAGCTGGTTAGCAACCTTAATTGCACCTGTGACCTTGTCATAGTTGGCCTTCTAAGGCAACATACCTAACGTTTAGGTTTCACAGGTTCTAGGGATTAGGACATGAACATATTTGGAGACCATTGTTCTGTCCACCACAGTATAATTTAACCAGTGTCCTCCTCCGTGCACTTAGAGCACTTTGTCCCTCTAGAGCATCCTGTCTGTCTGAGATCCTCAGACACTGATTGAACTCCTGAGGTGTGAAGACAGTCTCATGTCTGGACTTCCTTCTCGCTGTCCCCCTCTCTTTCCCCTCCCTGTTCTGTTTCACCCCTGCTTTGAATCCGTAAGTGTGACCAACACACCTCCAGGACCTGAACCTCCTTGTAATAAACTTACACAGAAAAGAGATTATTTTACAAGGTGGAAGCATGCAGCCAGGCTTCCGGGGCTGTCCCATGTGCTGGGAAAGCAGGTGCGGCTCATGCTCCTACTACAATGTGAACCCGGTTTTTAAAATCCAATTCTGAGCTCACTGCCGGAGATTCTGTCCTTTGCCTGGATTATTACGCATCTCCCACCGGACCCTTGGCCGTGTTGTTTCTTCAGTGTTTACAGAAGCAGTCATGTTCGTGAAGCATGTCCGGAAGAAGGAAATGATAGATGGAAAGTCTCTACGTGGGGCAGAGAGTCGAGTGATCTCTAGGTTGGGACCAAGGGCTCGGAATAGGCCGGTGACTTCATACGCACCACGGGACTGGTAATTTTCCGGCACACAGTTTGGATAAACTTGAACGGATATTTTCCATATTTCTTTGGAAAACGGAACATGAGCGATCCACAGGGATTTTGTTCTGGGCAGAAGATCGGAGTCAGATCCTCCCCTCCGAGAACAAGATCCCTCCTTTTTCTTGAAAGTCGGGTGGGCGTCCTGCGCGTTTTCGCAGCCGCTGTTGAAATGAGAATCGTCACCGTCACTCAGGGTGGAAATAGCAGAAATGATTAATTTAGAAAAGAGAAGGATTGTGGGGTGGGTGGAAGTGACATTTGTCTGCATTATATTCTTAGAAGCTTAGCCTGTGAGAGTTGGAAATGCCTCTGAGAAAACTGTTCATTAACATATAAGGAAATAGAAGCGCAAATACTTGCCTCGGTGGCCAAGGGCGTGCTGAGCTCGAGAAGCAGAGTTGGAACCCCGGCTGCAGGGCTCTGGGTTCTCAGCCGTTCTCTGTGCGCCGCACTCTTCTGTGGTGCCTCCGCCAGCTGCGCAGGGTGGCCAGACCCTGCCACCTGCCCCCAGACATGCCCTTTGTGTCAATTTCCACTTGGGCATTTCTCAGACGCAGGTGACTAAAGCACTCCCTGGGTCGGCCCCCGAGAACCAGAATGTCATCTGCTGTGTAGCCGCTGGGTTTGTGAGGACGTGGGCATGGCCACGTGGAAGGCAGAGAGCGTGGACAGGCGTGTGTGTGCACACGCGACACCAGCTGCCTTTCTGAGGACCAGGATCAGGACGAGGGTGAACAGAGTACATCTTCCTGTCCTGGTTCTCCATCATCGGTTTTTTTTTTTTAATTGTTGTTTTTTTCATTTTTTTCATTTTGCTTATTTTAGAAAGAGAGAGAGAGACTGAGAGGTGGAACAGAGGGCGAGGGACAAGCGGAGTCTGTGCTGAGTGCGGAGCCTGATGCAGGGCTTGGTCTCAGGACCCTGAGATCGTGACCTGAGCAGAAGTAAAGAGGCGGTCGTTTAACTGACTGAGCCACCCAAACACCCCTTGTTTTCTCATTTTTAAATCACTTCCATACTAGTGTTTTGCACTTGTCTTCACGAAACAAAATGTGAGTTAAAACTGTGAAGTTTTAAGGCACAGTTCTTGATAAACCTAAAATACAGAGCATCCCACGGACACGAATAGCATCTCCGCAGCGACGCACATTCACCGTACATCAAAGGGTGATTTATGTTGCTGCATAGGATGAGGGTTTTGTTGCGATGAAGTTGGGGTTTCCAACCAGGGCGAATGTTGCTCCCGGCCCCACCCTCTCAGAGAGCATTTAGGGAGCAAGCAGTATGGACATACTTTTGATTACCTATTTGGAGAACGAGATGCTAGTGGTATCTGGTGGGTGGAGGCCATCGATGCTGCTAAACATCATACAAGGCCCAGGACAGCCTCCCACGTACACAGCGAAGACTTACCCAGTCTCAGAGGTCTGCGGTGGGGCACCTGGGTGGCCTTGGTGAAGCCATCCAACTTCGGCTCAGGTCATGATCTCGGGGTCCTGGGATCAAGCCCCGCATGGGTTCTCCATGCTCAGCAGGGAGCCTGCTTCTCCCTCTCCCTCTGCCCCCTCACCCCACTTGTGCTCTCTTGTTTTTGTGTCAAATAAGTAAATAACATCCTTAAATAAATCAAATGTCAGTTGGTGCCAAGGTTGAGAAACCGTGGCCTAAGGGAATCTGTGACTTGTCTGGTACTTGGCTTTAGGTGGCTATGTAGGGAGTTGATTAATTTAGAAACCGCTTGGCTTGGGGAGTAAACCTCTAGAAGGGCATATGGTCTGGGGGCATTTCCGTAGTCCACTGAGCTAAGGGGATCAGTTTGCCCCACAGTTGCAGAATTGCCCCGTCTCTCAAGCCTCTGTTCTTAGTGATGGGAATTTCAAAACCAGCCTCCCTCTAACTTTGGCATGAGTGAAGTCAGTGGTTGAGGATTTAGGGGTGTTGTTTCTCTTTGGGGTCACGCTAGAGTTTGCATAACCACACGCAGAATTACAGGAGATGCTTCAGAAGGTCAAGACAAGGCTGGACCAAAACAGCCAGTGGTGGGTGAGGAAGTAGGCCCCAGTGTGGTCAAATCATGGCAAAGGCCCTTAAGGCCTTCTTGAAAACGAAGGGAGGCCAGGGTGGGAAGAGACGGCTCGGGCTTCTAGATCCCTGCCGGCGTACTGTGTTCTACTCACAGCATCGGCGTAGTGAGAATGATTAGTATTTCCTTGTTCCTTTTTCAATCTATGAAAGAAAATTTCCATATTGTGTGGGGTTTTTCCCTACTGTCAGGTGGTTAAATTCCAAACACATTAAATCATGGGATAGACACATAGGTGTTTCCAATAAATGCATACGTTGTGGGCCTGATGGCAGACGGTTTCCCTCCCATGAAAATAACAGCCCTTTGCCGCGGAAACCTGTAGGTCTGCGGAGCTCCAGGACCGCACCCGCGTGTGTGCCTGGTGGCCCCAGTCTGTGGTGGTTGATGGAGGAGACTGGATGGCTTTCACTCACTTCAGTTCACAGTGAGACAGTGCGCCTGGGAAAGGCTATTTGTTTACCCAGGCAGACTGGAGAAATTTCCCCCAAGCCTACACTGTACCACGTACGTCTGTTTCACAAGCCAGGCTATTGCTAGTCAACCCTCCAGTGGCCTAAAGCCAAGCGCTCTCAGATACCGGTGCTGGGACCACTAAGGTATTTACCCTAAAGATACAAAGGGTGATCCGAAGGGTCACCTGCCCCCCGGTGTTCATTAGCAGCAGTGACCACCGTAGCCAGACTGTGGAGAGAGCCAGGCTGTCCGTTGACAGACGATTGGATAAAGAAGCTGTGGTCCTTGTGTACGTGTATACAATATGTACATGTATGCAGTACATCAGAAGGAGTGAATACCCACCATTTCCACTGACGTGGATGGAACTGGAGGGCATTATGCTGAGCGACATAAGTCAGACAAAGACAACTGTCATATAGTTTTACGCATATGTGGGATATAAAAACAGCACAGAGGATCATGGGGAAGGGAGGGGAAACTAAAGGAGAAGAAAGCAGAGAAGGAGAAAAACCATGAGACTCGTAACTATAGGAAACAAACAGTTGTTGGAGGGGAGATGGGTGGGGGGCACGGGGTGACTGGGGGATGGGCATTAAGGAGGCACGTGATGGGATGAGCACGGGGTGTTCTGTGCAGCTGATGAATTATTGAACACTGCATCCGAAACTAATGTACTCTGTGTCAGCTGATCGAATTTAGAAAAAAACAAAACCGAAGATACTGGTGCTGGCAGAGAGGCAAAGTGGTGGTGCCCAGGGACAAACCCTGTCAGAGCAGGCCTGAAAGAACAGAGGCTAGAAGTGTGGATCGGAAGAGAGTCAGAGAAAAGGTCAGAAATCACCCAGGCCTTTTTTGTACAGGGACTCATGGAACTTGTAAGAGAACACACTACAGAAATTTCTAGAAATTTGCTTACGTGTACCCTGAAAGTTGGCTGCTGCAGGGCCTCAAGAGGGGTACCCTCAGCTGTGATCCCTCCAGAGCCTCACAGAATCTCAGTGTTGGGATGGTCTGTACCCACCCACTGTCATCTGCTCAGTTGTTCAGCCAACACCAAGTTGAGTCCGGAGCAAGGCAGGCAGTTCGTTGGCAGACACGTTTATGTCATTGGAGAGTGTGGGGTAAGGGCAACAGGACTCACCCCAGTTTCCTCTAACTGTTGCTAGGAAGGGGGAAGGGAGCACCCTGCCATTGAGCAATGGCCTGTGGGTCAGACACTTTCACTTGTCCTGTCCTGGCTGGTCCATTTCCAGCGAGGGCCATCACGGGCGCATGCCGGGCTGGGCCACCAGAAGACTTGTGTGTTGGCATCAAGTCCAGAGGTTGGAAGAAAGTGGCTAAGAACAGTCCCATCGTCTGACTGTCCAGAAAGAGGTCGGAGGCCGGTGGTGAGCTCTGATGGGAAGAGTCCTCAGCTAGGTGTTTGTCAGTGGATAGCTCTGACTCCAGCTCTTTTGACCATAGATGACATCAGAATCAGCTTCATCAGGTTCTCCCAAAGTTCAAGAGAAAAGGACCAGGCAGACATAAGCAGGCCTCTGGTTGCTACCCAGCTGGCGCGTCTGGAAATCGCATGTGGGTGAAGCCAAGGTTGCTTCCTCTTGCTTCCCTTGTGAGAAATGATGGTTCTCCTTTCCCAGTATCAGTCTTACTCTAAGAGTTGTAATCCAAAACAGCCAAAACGCAGTTTCTTTTGCGTGTATTTTTTAAGGGAGCCACTGTAACTGGGGGAAAAAAAAAAACAACAAAAAAAAAACCAGAGATAATGTTGGAATGAAATAGGTTAAACTTCACAACGCAAGTGACTTCTGCTTGGTGACCATGTATTCGGGAAGATAGCTTAGAAAGTCTGACTTATAAAATTTTACACGTGGAAGAAATCTTGGCAATTATCTAGCCAAGTGCCTTCATTTGTAGGGGAGGGGACGGAGACCCGGCGATGTCATGGAGCTTTCTCGAAGTAGCTTCCTCACAGCCCCTCGACAGCAGAAGGGACCCCCGACTTAGATTTTTCTGTCTCCTTCCTGATGCCAAATGTCTGTCGGCTTGCAAAATACCATGGCAGGCCTGAGGAAATGAGGGCAAGTGTTGTCGTCTTTGCATGTTTTTTTCAGGTCCTTTTCTGCCGTTCATCAGAAAGCTGGTTGGTCGCAGAGCTAAGCGCTCCAGCTGAGTGTCTTTCACGGGTGTCTGGGCCGGGTCCCCTGTCCTGCAGCCCCAGCATCCAGCACGAGTGGCGAGAGGAGGGAGGGAGCCCCAGGCAGTGAGATGGTGGGACAGTGGATCTGGGAGAAGCGTGTCTGCAGGCAGTGAGATGGTGGGACAGTGGATCTGGGAGAAGCGTGTCTGCAGGCAGTGAGATGGTGGGACAGTGGATCTGGGAGAAGCGTGTCTGGGGTCCTGAGCTGTGTGAATGCAGAAGCAGGGAGGCAGGCAGGGCTGCTGGGGGAGGTCCCGCCTGCACCGCCCCCCGCCCCTAAATCTGTCACTTTATCTCAGGGACCTGCAACTCCCTGGCCAGGGACTCGTCTGTGCCCATGTAGAGCTGGATGTCCAGGTGGGTTCTGAGAGTGCTTCTATCCCAAAGACCTAAGGAGCTTTCCGGGCAGAAGGGCCGATGCAGGGCAAGCACAGGGGTCTGAAAGGCCATTGTGAAGAGCCATCGGGTGTGGAATGGGGGAGCCGCAGGCACGTGGGAGAGCCCCGAGCACCTCACGTGGCTGGGGTTTTTGTGGTGGTTTTTCCGATACGCAGGGTTCTAAGGTGCAGGGTTTTAGAAACCACATTCCATGGTTCCGAGAGAGCATGGATAGAGGAAATCACCTCTTGAGGTCCTCCTGGGTTTGAAGCTTAGTCGCTATGTGGGCAAAGAGTGCTTAATCCAAACTTGAAAGTGAACATCATATTTAAAATGATCCCCTAATTTCAGTGCTTTAATCTGTAGTGGAGATTCTTGAAAAATACTTAGTCTCTGATGTCTCAGTCCATAGGATATTTTTTAGTGTAGAGTCTTCCTGTGAAAAATAATGTAGGATTTACCTTTCAGATGTATAATCTTCCTGAACTTCATTCTTATATAAAATGGAGGTAACGGTGTTAAGGTGAGAAATCAACGCCAAAGAAAACTTGACCTGCCACATAATGAGCTCTTTAAACAGTTACCGCCGAATTTTTTTTTAATGTTGATACTTTTTTTTTTTATTTCTTTTCAGCGTAACAGTATTCATTGTTTTTGTACCAAACCCAGTGCTCCATGCAATATGTGCCCTCCCTATTCCCCTCCACCTGGTTCCCCAACCTCCCACCCCCCGCCCCTTCAAAACCCTCAGGTTGTTTTTCAGAGTCCATAGTCTCTCATGGTTCATCTCCCCTTCCAGTTTCCCTCAACTCCCTTCTCCTCTCCATCTCCCCATGTCCTCCGTGTTATTCCTTATGCTCCACAAATAAGTGAGACCATATGATACTTGACTCTCTCTGCTTGACTTATTTCGCTCAGCATAATCTCTTCCAGTCCCATCCATGTTGCTACAAAAGTTGGGTATTCATCCTTTCTGATGGAGGCATAATACTCCACCGTGTATATGGACCACATCTTCCTTATCCATTCGTCCGTTGAAGGGCATCTTGGTTCTTTCCACAGTTTGGCGACTGTGGCCACTGCTGCTATGAACATTGGGGTACAGATGGCCCTTCTTTTCACTACATCTGTATCTTTGGGGTAAATACCCAGCAGTGCAATTGCAGGGTCATAGGGAAGCTCTATTCTTAATTTCTTGAGGAATCTCCACACTGTTCTCCAAAGTGGCTGCACCAACTTGCATTCCCACCAACAGTGTAAGAGTTACCGCTGAATTTAAGGCAATATTACAGAACTGTAGCTCACCGAAGAAATTATTGTATTAGATGCATTAAATATTAAAAACCAATCTTTCAGTATTAAGGAAAGACCTAATTCCAAATTTTAAAACCCCCTTCAGGTAAATATTGGCATTAACATTTCAGATCTTTTTGTTTCAAATTCTCTTGATGTTGTTTTTCTACGGCTTTCCAGAAATACGGGCAGAACTACTGAGCAGGTAGTAATAATACGGTTAATAATCACCGTGATGATCATTTCAAGTAAGTTAATTGTGAAAGGAGGGATGGCTTCGCTTGCCACTCTGAGAGGACAGCTTGATGATAGGAATTTAAAGAGAGATCCCCCTCTTTTTTTAAATCCTTTTACCAGCATCCGTCACCATCCCCTGGGTTTTGCACCTTCCATTTCTAGCCTGCGAGAAGCATTTAGGGCCTGCATGGAGAAAAGCAGTTGAAGATTGTCAAACAACACATCACTAGTGAACGATGCTTTTCATTGTCCGTCGGGAGAAATCACTTCTCCAGTTTTGGGTTGTAAAATTACTTCGTTGTCTGTTGGGTTCTGTCACATTTGCAGTCACATCCTTCCCCTTTCTCCCTTCCACATCTTAGATCCCTGAGCTTTGCCTGTTACAGAAATATTATTTATTCCTATACAAATATATATATGCATATATGTATCTGTTTTTCATAGATGTTGTTTATCCCTCTCACACATGTAGGATCTATGTTCTGAATAGATTATGCTGTCCTCTGTTACAGGATAGACAGGAGATGTATGTACTTAAAAAATTCCCTCTGGCCCACGTACAGAGTTTATCTTGAAAGTTAAACTACAGGGGCACCTGGGTGGCTCAGTGGGTTAAAGCCTCTGCCTTCGGCTCAGGTCATGATCTCAGGGTTCTGGGATCAGACCCCGCATCGGGCTCTCTGCTCAGCGGGGAGCCTGCTTCCACCTCTCTCTCTGCCTGCCTCTCTGCCTACTTGTGATCTCTGTCTGTCAAATAAATAAATAAAATCTTTAAAAAAAAAAAAAGTTAAACTACGAAGAAGAAAAATCAAAGTGAGGGACCCTTGAAGGGAGAAAGCAAGCTAGTTTTCTTTCTTTTAGGCCTACTTCTGTATCATTAGTCATTTCCCACATTTTATCTATTTTTTTTCAAAGATCAAGAAACTTCGTTATTGGGTGCCTGGGTGGCTCAGTGGATTAAGCCGCTGCCTTCGGCTCAGGTCATGATCTCAGGGTTCCGGGATCGAGCCCCGCATCGGGCTCTCTGCTCTGCAGGGAGCCTGCTTCCTCCTCTCTCTCTGCCTGCCTCTCTGCCTACTTGTGACCTCTCTCTCTGTCAAATAAATAAATAAAATCTTAAAAAAAAAAAAAAAAAAAGAAAAGAAACTTCGTTATTTAAAAAAGTGAAGGGACTCTTACAAATCCAAACACACATGGGAAAAATAAATAAATAAATGCAGGGATCTCTGCCCCCGAAAGAAGTTTCATTTCTAGCTTTGTTTCTTCTTATGGGGGCAAATGGGTAGCAGTCAAGCCCTCCTGTGTTACGACGTCAAAGAATGCACGTTGGAATTAATTAACCGCAGAAGAGTAACCAAGGTTCTGCCCACACTGTCAGAGAGCCAGGCACTGGGTTATTTCTCCTCCTCAGCTAAATACGCTCTTCTTTCTATAACTGCAGAGGTCGCCGGGTAGAAGGAAGAGGAAGGTTTGGCGAGGTCTTGGTTGTAGGTGATGAAAGAGTGATAAGATCTTATTTGCGGCTGGGGTTTACGGAAGTACAGTGAGTTCTCCTACAGGCCTTTAGCTTCCTTGAAGGAGTTTTGAGTAGCCTCCCCTAATCCTTAAAATAGCAACAACAGCGGTGTGTGTGTGTGTGTGTGTGTGTGTGTCTCTCTGTCCATCTGTCTTCTTACGCAGCAAGAGCTTTGGGGGACAGGAGGCCAGGGCCAGGGCTAGGGGTAGTGGCCTCTCGAATAGGTGGGAATAATGTAAGTCTAGCAAGGATGGTGAAGAGAGCGACGTTGCTGAAGGGTGTCCTTTGGTGGGTCCTATGGTGGGGAGGGCTCGGTTGCCTGTCCTGCACCTGCTAAACCCAGTAGCTAAACCCAGTAGACAAGCCTAGATGCTCATTCCTTTTGTAAAGATTCCAAAATGGCGACATTGTACTGAAACCCTTCCACTCTGGCCCCACCTAGGGTGCCTCTCAGCTTAGTGCCAAGCTACGTGTTTCTGTGCACCTGACCTGGCTGGTTCTCTGGAAATATCTTCCGGGGACTTTCTAGGGGTGAGGCTTCGCCCTCACCCACTTCCACACCTCTGGGCAAACCGTGGGTTTGCTGGTCGATGGAGAACACAAAGGAATAGAAGTTGGCTTGGTTTGGGCCACGAAAAGTCCCACGCAGCCAAGTGAATTCTATGGTAGGTAGACCAGCCACAGAATTTAAGTGGGGCCTGTGCTAAATCAACTGGCAAAGTTGGCGTCTGTGTATTGCTGTGTCCAATGATGACATTGGCTATGACAGTTGAACATGGACTTGCCTATAAGGGCCAGCTTTGTCACTTCCTCACTGTGATGGCCCTTCTTTTCACTACATCTGTATCTTGGGGGTAAATACCCAGCAGTGCAATTGCAGGGTCATAGGGAAGCTCGATATTTAATTTCTTAAGGAACCTCCACACTGTTTTCCAAAGTGGCTGCACCCACTTGCATTCCCACCAACAGTGGAAGAGGGTTCCCCTTTCTCCACATCCTCTCCAACACACGTTGTTTCCTGTCTTGCTAATTTTGGCCATTCTAACTGGTGTCAGGTGATATCTCAATGTGGTTTTGATTTGAATCTCCCTGATGGCTAGTGATGATGAACATTTTTTCATGTGTCTGATAGCCATTTGTATGTCTTCTTTGGAGAAGTGTCTGTTCATGTCTTCTGCCCATTTTTTGACATGATTATCTGTTTTTTTGGGTGTTGAGATTGAGAAGTTCTTTATAGATCTTGGATATCAGCCCTTTGTCTGCAGTGTCATTTCCAAATATCTTCTCCCA
Source organism: Meles meles (assembly GCF_922984935.1). Taxonomy (NCBI): domain Eukaryota; kingdom Metazoa; phylum Chordata; class Mammalia; order Carnivora; family Mustelidae; genus Meles; species Meles meles. The sequence continues at coordinate 88,389,772 of NC_060076.1, read as the reverse complement.
TTCCGTGGGTTGCCTCTTTGTTTTGTTGACTGTTTCCTTTGCTGTGCAGAAGTTTTTGATCTTGATGAAGTCCCAAAAGTTCATTTTCGCTTTTGTTTCCTTTGCCTTTGGAGACATGTCTTGAAAGAAGTTGCTGTGGCCAATGTCAAAGGGGTTACTGCCTATGTTCTCCTCTAGGATTTTGAATGTCTATGCTGCCCAGAGCAATCTATACTTTCAATGCCATCCCAATCAAAGTCCCCTTTTTTTAAGAGTGAAATGCAGAAAAGATATTTATTACCAAGCTATGCATTAGAGGTGGCAGGTCGGGTGCGGGGGGAGGAGCTGACCCATCACATTTCGGGGCATCCACTGACTTCTCCGTGCTCCTCCTCTCTCTGTCATCCTGGGCCTGGATTCTGAGCTCCTCGTGCAGGTGCTCCCTGGCATGGACCACCTTTGACCACAGGTAGAAGAAGCCACCTGCAGAGTTACCCCTCACCTTGTAGTTCTGTAATCTCCTCTTGCACTGCCCACCACCTGCACACCCACATCCCGATGATCTAGGCAAGGATTTTGGCCATGGTGGCCCCTCAGCCTCGGGGTCGCAGGCTCCCTGTTTTACTTTCTATAGTTGTTATTTGACTTGTTCTCAATGGGCATGGGTTACAGTTTGTTTTTAATTCAGCAGTACTATGTAGACATTTCGCTTTCACTTTGAGACCTTTTGGAGTCTGTATCACTTTTCAGGTAAAGAATATTTGCTCCTGGGTTCACAGGCACTGGGAACGCAAGTTCAATGATGGACCAAAGCAAGAACCACGATAACTGTAGCTTCCACTGTGGCAAAGTGTGTTTCACAGATGCGTAGCAGTACAGGGTGATTGACTTGCTCTGCAAAGTCATCGGGGGTCCCAGTTTCTGTCTTGTTTGCTATTGTCCTCAACCTTCAGCTTCTAGATGGGATCCAGGAGGGCTCCTTCATCTCCAGCCATCACATCCCCAGAGGACACTCTCCTTCCTCTTAACCCCATGACCTGGGAGCTGGACCCATCATTTCCTCGCACAGCACATGGGCCTTAAATTGGTCACGTGACTACACTTAGCTGCAAGAGAAGCAGGCAAAGTACCCAGCTAAAGTTTCTATTACTGTGTCATAGGGTTTCTTAACATCAGGCACTAGATGTTTGGGGCTGGATGATTCTTTGTTGAGGGCGCTTTGCTGTGCATTGTAGGATATTAGCAGCATCCCTGGCTTCTGTCCAAAAGATGTCAGTGGTCCTCCCCAGTTATGACCGCCAAAGTTGTCTCTGGACACTGGCATCCCATGAGGGACAAAATCAACCCTCATTGAGAACAGCTGCTCAGTAAGAAGGGCAGATAGGTACTGCAGACAATTAATGTCACCTGCCATTAGCTCTGTGTTGTTCCCCCAAAGCAGGGCTGGGCACCGATGTAGTATTTCACCTTTAAAATCAAGAGCTCGGGGCGCCTGGGTGGTTCAGTGGGTTAAGCCACTGCCTTCGGCTCAGGTCATGATCTCGGGGTCCTGGGATCGAGTCCCACATCGGGCTCTCTGCTCGGCAGGGAGCCTGCTTCCCTCTCTCTCTCTCTCTCTCTCTGCCTGCCTCTCTGCCTACCTGTGATCTCTCTCTCTCGCTGTCAAACAAATAAATAAATAAAATCTTTAAAATCAACAGCTCCCTCACAGGAATCAGAATCCTCTAAGACCAGGTGGAGCTTGGTTTCTGCTTCTTCCAGGCAGGTGAGAAATGAATCCCTTTTTATTTCTAGCTTTTAAGTCGAAACATGTATTTGTATCAAATAAATAATATCTTTAAAATGTTGCTTATTTATTTATTTTAGAGAGAGCACAAAAGCAGGGGAGGGGCAGAGGAAGAGAAAAAGCTGTCTCCCCGCTGAGCATGGAGCCTCACACGGGGCTCAATCTCACGACCCCGAGGTCACCATCTCAGCTGAAATCGGGAGCTGGCTGCTTAACCGACTGAGCCACCCAGGCGCCCCAATAATATTTTTATTTGAATTTACAAACAAATGAAACTTTCTTCCGTAGTGTGTATATATGTTAAGGTTGTACTCCCGGGCCACACTGACGATGAATATCTCGGTGTGCACTGTAATATTTTGGAAGGATTACTTTGGCAGCATTCGTAATGCTGTTCTCTGCTAAATCAGAAAGTTCATCTGCAGTTGGTCGTGTATCTCCTTTAAGGGCAATTAAGTGCTTATAATTTGCCACTGCTGAATACCTTAAGAGTACACTATTTTTCTGTTGATGAGAAGTGTTTGCTTGATATGCTTTTCCATTCCAACGAGAGACTGCATCACTGCCAACCATATAAATAAGGTAGAGATCATTTGAAAGAAACCGTGGAACCTGGAACACCTTGCCTTTTCCATCACATTTAGAGAATCAAACCTTCCTCCCAACCCTTGGATACGCAAGGATTCTGTTAAAAGGCTGCTTAGTAATAATAGAAAATTAAATACAGAACGAATCTGCCTTGGGCATCTGACAAGGTTGCTGAGTGCCCACTATGTCAAAGTGACCTTGTTAAGAGGTAATTTTACCACCTGGAAGGTCTGTGGAGGCACCGGGGAGGACGTAATTATTCTTAGTCAATATCTCCAGTGTTCTTATTCTCAAAAATGTAGAAGCCTGCAGAAATTATATCAGAAAAGTGGTTTCCAACAGGAAAGTAACAGAATACCGCAAAAGTCATTTATGAAACCACACCTATTGGGAGAAGGGAGTCACTGTGTCTAGCTGCCATGTAAACAGGGACTGTATGGAGAGAACAGTGGTTAGAAGGTGCACTGTGAGGGGCGCCTGGGTGGCTCGGTGGGTTAAGGCCTCTGCCTTCAGCTCAGGTCATGATCCTGGGGTCCTGGGATCAAGTCCCGCATCGGGCTCTCTGCTTGGCGGGGAGCCTGCTTCCCTTCCTCTCTCTCTCTCTGCCTGCCTCTCTGCCTACTTGTGATCTCTGTCAAATAAATAAATAAAATCTTTAAAAAAAAAAAAAAGAAGGAGGAGGAGAAGAAAAAGAGGAAGGTGCACTGTGGAACAGAGGACCTTTGGCTCTGGGAGTCCCTGGAAGGGTCCTAGACCTGCCCTAAATTTCATCCTAGGGCAGGGGAAGATCTAGCCTCAGAATAAATTTAGAGAGACAATGGGAGACAAAAATAAAGTTGATTTTGATTACATTTCATGAGAGTATAGCAGTTACATAGGTTTCTAGCAGTGAGACCTTGATCTGAAACAGAGTGAGATTTAAAGAATGAGCAAATCCCAACCATGAATGTATGTGTGTATATATGTAGATATTTAAATTCATCCCTTTAAATGTATTTATAAACACAGTAGCAGTATCTTGATTGAAGGGCATTTCTTTCCTACATGTAACAGAAAACTTAGAAAATTCAAGAAGAATAAGGCTTGAAAGTACAAATCACCTACCATTCTGCCACCCAGAAATAATCACACTATTAGCCACTTGGTTGGGGGTTTTCGTTGCTCCTTCAAATTCTCTTTTCTCGGTTTCTCAAAGCCATGTTTTCCTGATTTTCTTCCCACTTTCCACTTCTTCTTTTCATCTCCATGAACCATGATAATGGTCCCCCAACTTCTTTCCCTCTGCTGGGCAGCCGGAACGATCCTTTTCAAATTAGGATGCTGTTTCCTTATCAAAATAGAGAAACCCTTAGCATGGCCTGTAGGCCCCAGATCTGGGGTCACTGTGTCTTTCCAGCCTCTAGTTCTGGCACTTTCCCTGCGGCCCATTGCGGTTTACGCTGATGGTCTGCTTTCGAGTCCCTGAATCCATTCCCCTGACCTCCTCATGGGAGGCTCAGTCCCTTGAGGGCCAGGGCTCTGGCCAGGTTACTCGTGTGCCCCCACATGTAGGAAAGCACCTGGGCCACGTGGGGCCCCCAGCCAGCCCGCGGACTGGACATTCTCACCTTTCGGGTCTCTGCCCGTGTCCCGTTGCTCAGGGACAGAAAATTCTCAGACCTTTGTCAAATGGAGGAACAGCATCTGACTGAATGGAGTTCTGAGGGGAGCTCCTCGCTCCTGTCTTTGCCTGAGGCATCCGCAGAGAAAATGCCAGAATCAGTCTTGAAGTAGTGGAGAATGATCTGCCGAATAATGGGGCCCTCACCGTCGGCTCCACCCCGATCCCTGGACCGTGTACATGGATCACTTGCATGGAAACAGGTCTTGGTGCGTACGAGCCAGTTACCGATCTTTGGATAGGGGAGACTCCCCTGGACTCCCTTTGCTGCTGCAGCAGTAGGAAATGGACAGAAAGAGGGGCTGGAGAGACGGTTTGAGTAATCTGGAGGTGAGAGGTGGCCCCACTGCGTCTCAGAAGGCTTTGCGTTGCCCACCCACAGACCTTCCCATGTCTGTAGTCCAGGACCCGTTTCGTGCTGTCTGTCCCTCTTTCTTTTCCCTTAGTCCTATCACCTGGACAAAGGGTCGTCCTGTGCCTCCGTTGCTGAGTATAGGTTCAGAGACAGCACGGTGGGGGGGGGGGGGGTACCCTGGACTTAGGGTTGGAGGTTCTCCTTGTTGGACAAGAATTGCCTCCTCTTGGGGAGATGGAGAGAAGAAGGGAGTTAGGGGAAATTGGAGGGGGGAGATGAACCATGAGAGACTATGGACTCTGAAAAACAACCTGAGGGTTTTGAAGGGGCGGGGGGTGGGAGGTTGGGGAACCAGGTGGTGGGTAATAGGGAGGGCATGTGTTGCATGGAGCACTGGGTGTGGTGCATAAACAATGAATTTTGTCATACTGTAAAGAAATAAAAAAAAGAATTGCCTCTTCTCACTATGAAGAGGTGTTACGGAGCAGGGTGTTTATGGCTCATTGTAAGGCACCTTGGCAGTGAACATCTTTAATTCAGAATTAGACTCTAGATCTCTGTGTGGTTTTGGAAAAACAGACATTCTGAAAAAAAGAGAGTATGTTGGACCCCTTCCTTGGGGAAAATGCACACAAGTAGAAAATGTCATATGCGGTTGTTAGGGGTTCACGGACCTGGAAGGTCAGCTTGCTCAGAGGATAGAGAGAGAGAGAGTGAGTGTGTGTGTGTGTGTGTGTGTGTGTGTGTTTTGGGGGTGGGGGTGGGGATCTCTTTTTATATCCGGATGCAGGAGGTCCGTGGAGGTCAGGAAGGAATATGCTGTTAGACAGGCTTCCGGGTCAAGCTAAAGGGTTTGGACTCAGTCCTGCAGTGAGGACACCAGGAACCCATTAAGGATTTCAGGCAAGGCGGTGACACCGTGAGATCTGTCCTTCCGATAAAAATCACTGTGGCCTCCTCTCTGTTGGCTCTAATCCCATAATTAGTTCATCAGAGCACCTTGGAGGGGAAAATGCTGCAGACATGAAATGTTTTCATACTTCTTCAAGCCAGTGATATCAGGTGGCCCATTAAGTGATCGGGTTTCTTAGACAATGTGCTGAAGAAAGCTATATCCTGTAGCCCTTGTCATTTCCTTTAAATCTTACTGTTGCTGGGATCGCTACTCCTCTGATTGTAGGTTTCCGTAGGAGTTCACTTGTGCTGTTCCTGTCACCGTGATGAGCTCCTGGTGCCCGTACTTCCAGCTTCGGTCAGATCCGTCTCCAGCAGAGAAACTCAGGCACGCCCAGCTGTGTGCGGGGAGTGCCGACCCAGGGGCCTCGGAGAGCACAGGGTCATTCCTGACTCTTCCACGCACCTGCCAGGAGGTTTAGGTGCAGTGAATATCCCCGAACTGCCGTGTCTTCATCTATGAAACGAGCTTTATTTTTCTTAATGATTTTATTTATTTATTCCACAGAGCGACAGGACAGGTGTGGGGGAGGAGCAGAGGGAGAGGGACAAGCAGATTCCCTCCCTAGTGCAGAGCCCGATACGGGACTTGATCTCAGGACCCTGAGATCGTGAAATGAGCCGAAACCAAGAGTCAGATGCTTAGCCCACTGAGCCGCCAGGTGCCCCCATATAAAATGGGCTTTAGGGGCGCCTGGGTGGCTCAGTGGGTTAAAGCCTCTGCCTTCGGCTCAGGTCATGATCCCAGGGTCCTGGGATCGAGCCTTGCATCGGGCTCTCTGCTCAGCAGGAAGCTGCTTCCCCCCCCTCTCTGCCTGCCTCTCTGCCTACTTGTGATCTCTGTCAAATAAATAAAATCTTTTTTAAAAAAATGGGCTTTATAAATAAACCCTCCCTACCTGCATAACAGTATTTGATCACAATTTGATCCTGCCTGTGAGGATCAAACATGATCATTAAGAGATCGTGTTTTGGAAAATAGAACCTATTACACAAATGCCATCTGACATTCATTTTTCCTCTTTGTATTACCCTCATCCCTGTGCGAGTTTGGGTTAGGAAACAGGGGCTATGAAACTAGGTGTCAGCGGTTTGCTTTTTTGTGATGTTCTCTGGTTCTTTCTCTGAGAGGTTTTCCTAGTTTCCAGGCAACGTGTTGCTGCCACTTAGCCCATGCAAAGTCCTGGAATAAAAATAGCCTGTTTCTCTGTGTTCTGAAATCTAGAACTATATGTTTTGAAAAAGTCAGAGGTCCCCGTCGGAGCTGGAAGGGAAAGATGGTCAGGTCCCAGCGCTGTTAGAACATGCGCAAAGTCTTGCTGAGAAGACAGGAGAGGCTGGGTGTCTGTGAAGCCGTCCACCTGTTACCAGTTCGCTGGTCTCTTGGTGGCTGTCCCCAAGGAAGGAAGAAGGGCTTGTGGCTCAGACTGGGCAGGGAAAGAACTCCTGCCAGCACTATATACAGAAGGTCCTTCCTCAGCATCGCTCTTTATTCGTCTGCTACCCAGAGACACTCCAGCTAGCATTTCAGCTTCATAACTTGCCCAAAGCGTGGCTGTGCTAGAAAATGCACCAACAGCGCTGGTCACCATGCCTCGTGTCCCCTGGGAGCACTTCATTAACAAGTGACATTAGCCAGTCTTTATACTGGTTTACCAAGCGGTTTACAGCTTTGCCTAGGCTTCCTCGTGGCTGGGTAGGACTAGAAGCAAATAAACTATTTTATCCCTACTTTATCAAAAGGAATGGCTCCCGCTGAGCTACTTTCTTTGCTGAGGTCAAACAGCTAGACTTGAAAGGGAACTTCTGACTTGGATTCTAGGCTCATTTTGGAAAAAAACCGAAAAGCAGTTGCGGAAGCCACATGGGCTTTCTAGCGAGGATACACCACACGCTAGCAGTGTGACTGAGGCGAGTCACTTCACCTTGTTGTGCCCTACATCCCCATCTGGAAAATGGACGTGATTGTTGGTACTTCTCTGGGTCCTTGAAAAGATTATATGAGTTCATAGATTTTGATGTTTTAGGCCACAGTGTAGTTAGTTGCTTCCAGGTGTGACTCCCAATCCCACGTCTTCCCTAGCTGTGTGACCAACTGTAGGTTACTAAACTTTCCCGAGTCAGTAAAATAGAGATAGTAATAGTACCTGGTTATAGGGTCATTGTGAGAATAAAAGAGTTCAAATAACCGAAGCACTTAGAACAGTGTCTGCCACTCAGTGAATACGCTGTAAGTACATGTTACGGGTCCTGTAGCTTGTGAATGTGATGGTCGTCTATCTATGTCTGGAACAAAGTGTTGATCCAAAAAATATTAGCTTATATTACAACTTCTAGTTTCTCCCATCTGAGCTCTTGAATTTTAAGGAGTCCAAAGGAAGGTAATAGGATCACAAGTCTGTTTGGGGGTTCAACATAAACAGACGTCAACGGGGCCCTTTCCAAAATCTTATTCCTTCAGTAACTCAAAATTTAATCTTATACCATAGGAGGAAGAATTTTCCAATGCTCCTTAGAGCAAGAGCAAATTCTTGAGCTTCACCCCAGATCTCTAGAATCAGAAGAGCTTGGAAATGTAACCCATCCGTCTGTTCTAGGTTTTGGATTTGGTTTGCAATGCCCACTGACCTTTTTTTTTTTTTTTTTTAAGACCATTTGTTTTAGAGTAGTTGTAGGTGAACAGAAACATTGAGAAGGTACAGAGGTTTTCCGTGTGCTCGCTGACCCCCCACCCCGCATGCATAGCCTCCCCGTTATCACCATCCCCCACCAGACTGGGGCATTTGCTACAGTTGATGAACTTGCATTGACACATCATAGTTACCCGAAGTCCATGGTTTCCTTTATGGTTCACTTTTGATGCTGCGTGTTCTGTGGGGTTAGACCCATGTATAATGACATGTAGCCATCGTTATAGTGTCTTGCAGAGTATTTTCCCTGCCCTGAAAACCCTCTTTGCTGTTTCTTCCCACAACCCCTGGCAACCCTTCCCCCAACCCCGGCAGCTGGGGCTCTTTTTGGTTTCTGTGGTTTTGCCTTCCGTCTGTTTTAACAAGTATCCCAGAGATTATCTTTTTTCTCAAGTTTGAAAATACCAGATACAGACTCCTGCTGCTTTGACCACCTTCTCTTGCTGGGGGTCGGGGAGGAGGGTAGTGGACAGAGAATTGGGTACTCCATCTGTAGGACAGGGGTTCCAGCCCAGGGAGGGCTAGATGACTGAATTAAGTAGAAATACAGGAATAAATCCTACCTGATCTTGGTGGATAATCTTTTTAATGTGCTGTTGGATCCTATTAGCTAGGATCTTGTTGAGAATCTTGGCATCCATGTTCATCAAGGATATTGGTCTGAAATTCTCCTTTTTGATGGGGTCTTTGCCTGGTTTGGGGATCAGGGTAATGATGGCTTTGTAGAAAGAGTCTGGAAGTTTTCCTTCTGTTTCTATTTTTGAAACAGCTTCAAGAGAATAGGTATTATTTCTTCTTTGAAAGTTTGATAGAATTCCCCAGGGAATCCATCAGGTCCTGGGCTCTTGTTTTTTGGGAGGTTTTTGATCACTGCTTCAATCTCGTTGCTAGATATTGGTCTATTCAGGTTGTCAGTTTCTTCCTGTTTCAGTCTTGAAAGTTCCCAGGAATACATCTATTTCTTCTAGGTTACTTAACTTATTGGCATGTAACTGTTGGTAATAATTTCTGATGGTTGTTTCTATTTCCTTGGTGTTAGTCGTGATTTCTCCCCTTTCATTCATAATTTGGGTTCTCTCTCTTTTCTTTTGGATTAGTTTGGCCAGTGGTTTATCAATCTTATTGATTCCGTCAAAGAATCAACTTCTGGTTTTGTTGATGTGTTCTACTGTATCTCTAGTTTCTATCTCATTGATCTCTGCTCTAATCTTGATTATTTACCTTCTTGTGCACGGGGTTGGCTTAATTTGTTGTTGATTTTTGCAATTCTTTATGTTATAAAGAGCTGATGTATTCAGGATTTTTAAATTTTTTTTGAGTGAGATATGGATGGCTGTGTAATTCCACCTCAGGACTGTCTTTGCCATATCCCGTAGGTTTTAGACTGGTGTGTCTTCATTCTCATTGGTTTCTATGAATTGTTTAAGTTCTTCTTTGATTTCCTGGTTGATCCAAACATTCTTAAGCTAGGTGGTCATAGCTTCCAAGTATTTGAATTCCTTCCAAACTTTTTCTTGTGGTTGAGCTCCAGTTTCAAAGTATTGTGATCTGAGAACATACAGGGAATAATCTCAGTCTTTTGGTATCCGTTGAGCCCTGACTTGTGACCCAGTATGTGGTCTGTTCTGGAGAAAGTTCCATGTGCACTTGAGAAGAATGAGTATTCTGTTGTTTTAGGGTGGAATGTTCTGTATATGTCTATGAGGTCCCTCTGGACCAATGTGTCATTCAGTGCTCTTGTTTCTTTATTGATTTTCTGCTTGGATGATCTATTACTGAGAGTGGCACGTTAAGATCCCCTATAATTAATGTATTCATATCAATATGACCCTTTATTTTGATTAACAGCTTCTTATGTATTGACTGCTCCCATATGGGGACATAAATATTTACAATTGTTAGATCTTCTTGGTGGATAGACCCTTTAAGAATGATGTAGTGTCGGGGTGCCTGGGTGGCTCAGTGGGTTAAAGCCTCTGGTCATGATCCCAGTGTCCTGGGATGGAGCCCCACATCGGGTTCTCTGCTCAGCAGGGAGTCTGCTTCCTCCTCTCTCTCTGCCTGCCTCTCTGCCTACTGATCTCTGTATGTCAAATAAATAAATTTTAAAAATCTTTAAAAAAAAAAAGAATGATGTAGTATCTCTCTGTATCTCTGACTGCAGTCTTTAGTTTAAAATCTAGTTTATCTGATACGAGAAGCACTACCCCAGCTTTTTTTTGAGGCCTGTTGGCATGAACAATGCTTCTCCATCCCTTCACTTTCAGACTGGATGTATCTTTAGGTTCCAAATGTGTCTCTTGTAGACAGCATATGGATGGGTCCTGTCATTTTGTCCAGTCTGCAACCCTGTGCCATTTTATGGGAGCATTTAGGCCGTTCACATTGAGAGTGATTATTGGAAAATAGATTTTTATTGACATCATGTTGCCCGTGAAGTCCTTGTTTCTATAGATTGTCTCTGTAAATTTCTGTTCTGTGTCACTTTTGGGTTCTTTCTTCTTTTATAGAACCCCCCACCCTTAATATTTCTTGTAGTGCCGGCTTGATGATGATATACTCTTTTAAACCTAGCTGGTCTTGGAAGCTCTTTATCTCTCCATCCATTTTGAATGTCAACCTTGCTGGATAAAGTATTCTTGGACTCTGAGAAACATACTGAGGGTTTTGGAGGGGAGGGAGGTGGGGGGTTGGGTAAGCCTGGTGGTGGGTATTAAGGAGGGCACGCATTTCATGGAGCACTGGGTGTGGTGCATAAACCATGAATCTTGGAACACCGAAAAAATAAAATAAAAAAAAATACATATATTTCTAGAGAGCAGTCAGGGGTGGGGGGACGGGGACAGGCACTTTGAAAAAGCACATGACTCTGTTGATAGGTCTGGAACAGAACGCTTCAGAGGGTTGGGTCCTCTGGAAAGGGCTGATGTCCTATCTTGTGCCATACTTCTCTGAGTGATGGCTAGGGGAAGGAAGGCGTTTTGAATTTTTATGTGAGGTTAAAATGAAGAAAATCCATTTCAGCCTTCAGAAGTCAGAGCTCTTGGTACAAAAGGTCACTGATGCCAACTGGAGGCATTGCAGAGCTCAGAGGGAGAATGAAAATAGCAGACTTTTTGTTTTTGAAGCACTAGTTGCACTAGAGGCTTAAGTTCTAAGTCTTTTGCCATATCCTGCTGCCCTGGGATCGTAAGTAGAGAGCATGTGGGAAAGGAAAAACAAGCCATTTTTCTGCCTCCTGTTGGATGGAGGGTGGGGAGTTAGCTTCAGATGAGGGGCGATGTAATATTTGCGGTGGGGTGAGCAAGCCACCAACTGATGACTCCATGGGGAGAGGGTTGTTGTTTCCAGTTGAGTAATGCAAGTGGCTGGTCAGTACTGGTGGATGTTGGCCTCGAGTTTGATCCTTGATCCCCACATTTCTTTGATTATGGAGATAATCCATCCTCTCTCTCTTTTTTAAAGATTTTATTTATTTATTTGACGGAGATCACAAGTAGGCAAAGAAGCAAGCAGAGAGAGAGTAGGAAGCAGGCTCTCCACTGAGCAGAGAGCCCCATACAGGGCTGGATCCCAGGACCGTGGGATCATGACCTGAGCTGAAGGCAGAGGCTTTAACCTACTGAGCCACCCAGGTGCCCCGAGATAATCCATTCTTAAAGGCTTCAAAATTGTCTCTCTGCATGAGACTCTCAGACCTTCTAAACCTGTTTGGTTGCTGTTCCGTGATCACAGAGGAGAGGCAGAACCAAGCTAGTGTTGTACAACCTTTCCACTCCCCCGCCCAGACCAGTGACCTTTCCCACAGCACTGTCATCCTCGGTCACCCAAGATTGAACCCCAGATCAACCACCTCTAGCCCCGGGCTGGGTCCGCAGTAATCATTGGTTGACTTTGCCTGAAATGGCCAGACTTTCACAACCATGTTGAAGAATGCCTTCTCATTTTCCTAAATGGAGTCATTCTGCTGTTTCTCCTATTATGTTGGTTAAAACTGTGCACACACACAAACATATGTGTACGTATATATGTACATAAAGGCACACACAGTATTCCCCAATGTAATATTCTGTGAACTTAATTGTGGAATGATGCTGGGAAATGGTACATTGGAAATACTGGTATTCCAGTGCTCCGTGTTTGATCGCAGATCAGTGTAGGAAGTTTTGCTGATGGATCCGTGGCAACACCAGTAAGCCATTCACAGACTCAGACGACTGTTTGCTCTCTCATTACTTATGAAGATACAATACTCTTCCTGACCCAGAGGTGTGTTATAGAACTTCAGATTTTTTTTTTTAAATGTGACTGTAGCATATCTATTTTGGTAGAAATTATAATGCTGCGTATTGAAAGTGCCCTACCAAATGTCTCAGTTCTTACTAAAAGGAAGGTGGGGATTTGGGACTGTAATTCGACCTTAGAAATATCTGTAGGAGGGCGCCTGGGTGGCTCAATGGGTTAAGCCCCTGCCTTTGGCTCAGGTCATGATCTCGGGGTCCTGGGATTGAGTCCCGCATCGGGCTCTCTGCTCAGCAGGGAGCCTGCTTCCCTCTCTCCCTCTCTCTCTGCCTACCTCTCTGTCTACTTGTGATCTCTCTCTGTCAAATAAATTTTAAAAATCTTTCAAAAAAAAAAAAAAAGAAAGAAATACCTGTAGGAAACATTACCATAAAAATAATTTGGTATCAAGAAGGGTCCTTAATGTTTGCAACTAATTAGGCTAACCATCAAAAGAAGCATCCTGTCTTTCCAAACGCAGCTTCCACGTTGCTTAGGGACAAGAAAGAACATCTGACCTCACTCTCCTGGTTTTGCTGCTTGTGACCCTAAACGAGACCTTGACCTTGGAGGTTAACCCTGACCCTTGTTTTCTTTGCAGACTGCATCATCCGCTATCAAAGGTGCTATTCAGCTGGGAATAGGATACACAGTGGGGAATCTCACTTCCAAGCCGGACAGAGATGTCCTCATGCAAGACTTTTACGTAGTGGAAAGCGTCTTCCTGCCCAGGTAAGAACATTTCCACTTGATAAAGAGCCTGCCCAGCGGCATCTCCCGGTTGAAGTCTTTCATACCTACACATGCATACGTGTCCACGCTGGACCTTAGCAGGCCCAGAAGCAGTGCTGGTCGTGGTTACTTTCTTTGGCCTCAGGTGGCTGGAATTTCTTTATGTGAAGATGGGAGGTAGGTTCTGTCCTATGGGCCACTTATAATTAGTCACGGTAATGCCTGGAAAACGGCGTGAAGACAGACTTTGAGATTCAGCAGGAAAGAGCGCGGTGCTCACAGAACAGCGTCTGCATGGGTGCAGACAAAGAGGGCATCGTGGAAGCAGCAGCTGATGCCAGGTGGTTGCTCCCCCCAGTTTCAAAGACGGGCTGGGGGCCCACAGTTGGGCCTCATATCAGCTCAGTTATAGCTCTTCCTTTGCGATGACTTTGACTTAGTTTCCCTCCGGAGAACTTCGGAGAATCCTGCCATTTTGATACTATATTTGCGAAAACACCCAGTTAACCACGCATGTTGCCTCTAGCTTTATCGTATTTGGGGGTGGGGAGATCAACGCAGTAAATAAATCTGAGGCAGATGGTAGTGGTGGCCAAACGCGGCGTGGATGCCCGCAGTCCCGCAGAGCTGTACGCTTACACACGGCTTAAATGGTAGCCTTATGTTGCGTATCCTTTACCAAAATAAAGTCTTAAAGCCTGGCATTGGCTCAGTAGAGGAAGACAAGTAATCATGATTAAATTGGAAACGTCACCGCTGCTGACAGGATTTTTCAAAGAGAACGGTCTAGCCAGTAAAAATGCAGACACTTGATTTGGGGGCTTAAGGCAATTATTTTATCTTTGGGGTAACAAGGTTTGACTTGTAAGGCACGTTTATACTTTAAAATAGCTATTTCTCGGGACGCCTGGGTGGCTCAGTTGGTTAAGCCGCTGCCTTCGGCTCAGGTCATGATCCTGGGGTCTTGGGATCGAGTCCCGCATCGGGCTCCTTGCTCGGCAGGGAGCCTGCTTCCTCCTCTCTGTCTGCCTGCCTCTCTGCCTGCTTGTGTGTACTCTTTCTCTCTGACAAATAAATAAAATCTTAAAAAATAATAATAATAAAATAAAATAAAATAGCTATTTCTCTCCCAAATACGCCCACTTTCATTATCACTAATTACTGCACTGGGGCGAGAATGGCTGGGGTGACCCTTGGACCCTCAGGGTCTGTATTACGGTATTATTTTTAAAGTCTTCAGGGAAATGATACTTGTGTGTATCTCCATGTCCAGGTGTCAGCTGTCTGGAAATCAAACTGGTAGGGGATGAACCGAAACAGCCTAGTTTTGGTTTAAATGCTCTGGGCTGAAATACAGAACTATCAGAACTTTTGAAGTTCATTTCCCTTGGGTCCTTAGCAGCTCCAGGAACTAGTTCCCAGACAGAAGATGGACAACCTAAGGCCTGAAATAGAGGCTTATTTACTCATGACACTGTTGATCTTTCTGGAGTTGGAAATTGTCCTGTGTGGTTTTTATTTTTTATTTTTTACTTTTTATAAGATTGTATTCATTTATTTGAGCAAGAGAGAGAGAGAGAGCACGAACAGGGGGAGGGGCAGCGGCAGAAGGAGAAGCAGACTCCCCAGTGAGCAGGGAGCCCGACGCAGGACTCGATCCCAGGACCCTGGGATCATGACCTGAGCCAAAGGCAGATGCTTAACCGACTGAGCCACCCAGGCGCCCCTATATGTTTGTTTTTAACAGTCTGTTTAGCATTCCCAGAAAGTATGCATTAACTACATCTTTTCTCTAGAAAGTCAGAATGTCATGAGTTTATCTGAATCTTTTGGTATGATCTGCGGTTAATAATTGGTGTAAGTGTGCTTATGACTGTTCTGGCCTCTGCCCACACATTTCAACTGGGGGTTCTTTACATTGGCTATGAAGAACACGAGGAACGGAGGTCTCTTGTGGGAGAGGGGCTGGCAGTGAGTTCAGGGTGCAGAGAGCAGTACAGCTGCAGATGAGTGGAGGAAGAAGGGCAAAGT
Organism: Meles meles; assembly: GCF_922984935.1. NCBI lineage: Eukaryota > Metazoa > Chordata > Mammalia > Carnivora > Mustelidae > Meles > Meles meles. The sequence continues at coordinate 88,374,716 of NC_060076.1, read as the reverse complement.
GCTCCATCCCCCATAGTGTCCGATTGACAGAGGCAACTGTGGATGGGCCGCGGGGAAAGCACGGCTCAAGCAGGTGGTCCCCAGACCTGCAGCTTAGGCTCACCTGAACTTGTTAGAAATGCGTATTATTGGGCTCCATCCCAGATCAGCTGAATGAGGAACTTTGGGGGTGGGACCGAGAAAATTCTTCCAGAAGGTTCTACGTGCAGAACTGAGAACCACTGAGCTAGCACAGTACTTCCCGTGTTACAGTGATAATCTTTCCAGTAGCTCCCAGATTTCGTTCTTGGAGTTATTACATGATTTTTGCAACTAGTAAAACTCCACATGATTTTTAAATTAATATCTAAAATTTCAAAATCATGTCTATTTAGTAACTAAATAATGGAGGACACTCTAGGAACTACTTTCCGATAAGGAACACATACATAGGTCCTCATGGGCATGGAAGGCACTTTCTCGGGGCCATGAATCCTTTTATTCGTGGATGATTTATTATAAGCATACTGCATTTTCTGATGAACACAAATGAGGTTGTTTTCCACCTTTTTCTCCAGGAGTAGGAAAGCCAACATTGTCCATACCTAGAATTTATGTCTTTCTTTTTTTTTTTTTTTTAAGATTTTATTTATTTATTTGAAGGAGAGCACAAGCAGGGGAGAGGCAGAGGGAGAGGGAGAAGCAGACTTCCCACGGAGCAGGGAGCCCGACATGGGGCTCGATCCCAGGACCCCGAGATCATGACTCAAGCTGAAGGCAGGTGCTTAACCGACGGGGCCACCCAGGCGCCCCTGGAATTTGTGTCTTTGACCTTCACTCTCTGTGCCAGGATAGCAGACCAGCCCTTGCCTGGCAGCCACGTCACAGCTAGCTGACCCTCTTTAGAAGAACCCACTGTTACACTTAAAATATATCATTTCAGGATCCTTGCCACCCCCCGGCCATGCCAGCCATAGCTCCTTGTTACTCTCGCAATCAAAAGTGATGAGCAAGGCGAACCATAAGAGACTATGGACTCTGAAAAACAACCTGAGGGTTTTGAAGGGTCAGGGGTGGGAGGTTGGGGCAACCTGAGGGTTTTGAAGGGTCAAGGGTGGGAGGTTGGGAGAACAGGTGGTGGGTAATGGGGAGGGCACGTTTTGCATGGAGCACTGGGTGTTGTGCAAAAAGAATGAATACTGTTACGCTGAAAAAATAAATAAAATGGAAAGAAAAAAAAAAAAGTGATGAGCAAATCCAATACCTTGACCCTGGCGATGGCTTCATGGATATAGACGCCTGTGAAAATTAACAGACTGTACTTTATTGTATCTCCGTGATGCCTCAGTAAAGCTGCCAGAAAAAGTTCCCTCCCTGCCCGCCCCTAGTTCTCCACCTGCCTGGAGACAGGAGTTGGTGCGGGCAGGACTGTCCCCGGTTATGAGCAGCTGAGCGTCCTAAAGGGTCTGATGGCTCTGAAATGCGAGGAATCTATCTGGGTCATGGAGAAAACTAATTGCTTAGGGCGCCGTGAGATGTTCTAATTCACTGCCATCGTGAAGCTGCGGGATCTGTTTCCCTTAGCAACAGAGCGAACTGTGTTTGTTATTTATTTATTTATTTATTTATTTATTTTAAAGGGGGCTCGGTGTTATTTTTAGACATTACGCATTTGTCCTCCAGATGATTTCACTTTGTAGATGGAAAAGGGTCTGGACTTGAGATTCGAGGGATGATATAAAATCCCTTTCAACGATCTGTTTCAGTAATCTTCTAGAATCAAAGGAGAGGAATAGGAGGGTGGTGACCGTATCTTCATCTTCTGACCCCAGACTCCCTGCTATACCCAGAACCTCAAAGTTGTGGATCCATTTCCATGTGTAAATGAGATGAGGAAGAAAGAGGATGTTCTGTAATATTTTGCCTTGTGAACCTGAACCTGGGGTGGAAAAAGGCAAAATTTATGAGGACCAGCTATGAACCAACCCAAATATTTTGATATAATATTTATGTAACATATAGTATTAAATTATTGTTTTTATTTTTCACATTTACCACAAAAAAAAAAATACACTTTATGTAGGAAGTAGGTACAGCTCTCAGACCGTACATACCTTGACCCAAGGCTCTGCAGCTGATGAATGGCAAGGCAGGATCTGGATTCGGAGATGGCTGGCTCCAGACTTTTGGTTTTTCCTCACACCGTGGCAGTAAATAAAGCATAGTAGCAGGATTTCTGCTTTTTTGAATCCAAAAAAGGATCCAGCTTTTGCCTCAGAATTACCAGCCTAAAGCTGTCTCTCCAGCCCCTTGACAAGTAGCGTTAGTCCTTCCCTCTGCTCCCCTCCAGGAGGCACCACCACAGCCTTCCCTCTGAGGGAAAACGTGCCCTCGAAGCAGGCAGTAACAAGTTATATACCTTCCCGTATTCGAGAATAATCATCTCCCTAAAGCATGTGTAGAAGTCTTCCGCATCCCAGTCTCTTCGCTTACAAAATGGAGTTCAGTTTGCTGTCAGGACCGTCACAGAACGCAGATGGCCCGTAGGTTTGATGTCTGACTCTTGGGGATTTCTGTGAATGGTGGGCGGGGAGAGTTACCCAGCACTACTGTGAGGGTGAGACAGTTTTCTAGATGGCAGGCGAACATATTGGTCAGCAGTTCATAGGAACGTTGTCGGATTTCAGTGCTGGATGGTGTGGTTTTTGATAGGGTAGCCAAGTGTCCTTGCCTTTCAAGTAATGTTGACATAAACTCATCCAAGAACTTACCTGTTACCCCGTGGGTCAGCGTATGATAGCCCACGGGACAAACCTAGCTCCCCGCCCCTTTTTGTTAATAAAGTTTAATTGGAACCCAGCCCTGTGCACTCATTTACATATTGTCTGTGACCCCCTTTCTCACCACAACTAGAGCTCTGAGTGGTTGCAGCAGGGCCTCTGAGAATACTGCCACCCCAGCCGCTACACGCATTCTGTACCACGTCCTTCGGGCACGTGGACGACACACCAGGCCCCAGAGTAGTCCTCCCCGCTTTAAAGAGGGAACGTAGCCTTTCCTGGACAAGCCAAATAGTGTGATGTCCCTTCAGGTCAAACTCTTTAAATATTTCTTCGGCGTTTATGTAGTGGGGATGGGGAGAAACGGATTTCCTCTTAAGAGGAGGTATATCCCCCTCCTTTCGTTGAAAATAGAAGATTTCTTTCAGGTACTGAATATTACGTAATATTTTAACCTCATTGAAATCGCTTTGCAAACACAGTTTCCTTGGAGGGGACCCACTAGTCAGGAGCTTTAGCATTTAAATAGCCAGTGATATCACACGTTCCTGGAAATGAGAGCCCCCCGCCCATGCATTATTTGGCTTTGAACTTGAAGCTGCTCTCAGCTACTGATTTTTAAGGACTGGCTGTGGTCCGCTGGCTGGCCGCAAAAGACGGCGTGGCCTGGCACGAGGCAGCACAGGCCTCTCTCTGCAGGAGGTGCTCACGGGAGGGGGTCACCCGCAGGGACTCTGGCCTTGGCTTTGTTCTGCTTTGTTCTCCCACTGAAGAGCACTGTCCAGTTTCACAAGAGAGGGACCGATTGCTGTTTCACTGGTTATATCCAGAGTCCTAAGGGACTCCCTTGGCTCCATCGGCAGAGGAAATGAGCGACACCAAACCGACTTCTCCAGACCGACTCACAAAGGTCCGGTTGGAAGAGTCGCTGCCAGCATCTACTGGTTCCTGGACCCTGGAGGCCCGTGTCCACGCGGACCGCTGCACCAGCGCCGCTCATCCCTCCGGTTCCATCCGTGTCCGTCACTCCCCCCGCTGCTTGCTGAGATGATGGGTGTCACGTTTCGGCTTGGCTGGGCGAGGGGACACCTCGTGGCTGGTAAAACAGGATTCTGAGGGCGTGTGTGATGATTTCTCTAGAGGAAATCTGTGTTTGGATCAGGACTGTCCCCATGATCACCTCCCCAGTCTGTTGAGGGCCTGTGTGGAACCCAAAGGTAGAGGAAGGACAAGTCCGCTCCCCTCCTGGGTGGGGCAGGCGTCTTCTCCTGCCCTCAGACTTCAGCTCTCTGGCTCCGGGGCCTTCCGGCTCGGACCCGGACTTACAGCACCGGCTGCCCTGGTTCTCAGACCTCCAAGTCTGAGCTGGGACTACATGACCAGCTGTCTGGGGTCTCCAGCTTACAGAGGGCAGACCGCGAGACTTCTCACCAAAAATAGTCCCGTGAACGTATCTGTCACCCAGGAGTTGCAGACCCCAGTCCTTTTGCCATCGGGCCCCAAACCCACTACTGACAGTTCTAGTTTGCAGTCATGAATTCACCAAATAGAAAATGCGGGAAAACATCAAAGCTCTGGCTCTTGGCTTCCAGGCTGGACCCCTTAGGTGCCCTAGAGATGCTGAAATATTCTCTCCTTCCTGCTTCGCACCAGATCTCTCCTCCCGGTGCCACCAGACGTAGCACTGGGTGATCAGGCTGTGAAACCACAAAGCGAAGGTGTTCACGGTGCACGCAGGTGAGAATGAGAATGTTCTCCAGCTTCTGTAAGTACAGCTCTGCCCACCTGACCTTGCAGGGGGAGGTCCTCCTAGAGAAGAGCTGGGGTATGCGGGCAGGCGGTCCCCCGGAGCCTTAACCAAATCCTAGAAAGGGAGACGAGCCTGGGAATGTCAGGTTTAAGTTGAGGCATACCTGTTCACTTCGGACTTTTCCACTGTCTGGTGCGAATCTAATCTCCCGATCTTGTTCGTTCCTGACCAGCTTAGGCCATTACCTCCCCTCCCCAGACTTGGACGTTTTTATCTGCTAAGGGGGAAATGCCAGGTGGTGGCTAATGCTTCCTGCAAGCTTCAGCAGTGCGCAATTCTAAGCATCCGTCGTCATTAAGAAACACATAGTTTTAAATTTAAGAGGAGCAGTGGCTTTGGCCTTAACAGTGGAACTGTCCTCAGAAGAGGTGAATATCGTAAGGCCCAGGACTGGTCCGTGATCGAAGTGCTTTTTGGTTGAAACAAAGGAGAAAAGGCCAAGATAAACGCTCTTTATCCACAGTTTTTCCTTCCTTACATGGAGTTAACGTGCCGTTTCTTTTATAATTTGATAAGTTTAGTACTTTGATTTGGCTTCATTGTTTCGGTTCTTACTTCATGGAGTAAAGTCGGAAATCCCATAATAGCCTCCAGATTTTTATTGCTGAGATTTGACCAGCTCATGGGATCTGAACATCTAGAACCACAGCTCCAAACCTCACAGCTGGAATTTCCACGTCCTCGATTTTATGTCAAGGCGGGAAAACTCTCCGCCCCCCCCCCCCCCGAAATGCCCTGAAGGAGCATAATATAAATCTTAACCTGTGAAGAGGTCATTTTTGCTGAGTGAGTGTAGATGCTGGGAATGGTCTCTGGATGGACACCGCCCACCCCCGGCTCAGGCGAGGACAGCCAGCAGGAGGCTGGGACTCGTCCCTGACCACTGGACTCATGTTCAAGCCTCTGGGTCTCACACACGTGTCGACCCTCAGCTCCTGAAGGCAGACCCCACGCTCTCTTTAGGAATCCTGATCCTTTGTCTTAGGGAAGGGTTTATCCTCACACTGCTTTTCAAAGGGACACTGTGAAAAGTCCCTTTCATTTTGTCCTCGTACCTTTTAACCCAGTGTCCCACTCTGGCGATCACTGTGGCTAGGGGTCTGCTAGTCCCTACAGGGACTTTTTAGGCACATCCATGCACCGCCCACTTTTTTTTTCTTTTTGTATAGAAATGGTGGATGCCGTACGCAGTATTCGGCTTGCCACTTCTTTCACTTAATTTATCCTAAAGCTCTTCCCTGTCCCTGTGGAATCAATCTCATTTTTTAATAGCTGCGAGGTAGCCCAGAGTGTGGCTGAACGGCATTAATCTGACCTACGTCTTCAGAGAGAGACGAAGCTAGTAGGCTTCCAACCCTCTGTCCTTACAAACCAGGCTGGAACCCGTACACGTGTTGTTTTCTGGGTACACTGGTTTGCCTGGGGGCTAAACTACAGGCATGCGTTTGCTGGGTCATACGGGTCTATACATTTGTGATTTTGATAGAAGTTGTGAAAATGGCCTCCATTAAAAAAAAATAGCAGCTTACTCTCCACTAATGTTTCAGGGTGCCAGTTTCCCTTGAACATTATCGAAATTTTGGATTTTGCCCCTCTCCTATGTGTTATAGCCTCAGTGACACTTAATTTGCATTTATTTTATTATAAATATATAATTTTATTAAAAACTTATTATATATACATTAATCATATTTTATATAAATAAAATTATTATATTTATTATACATTTATTTTATTATAAATAGTTATAATATAAATTTCATATAAAACATATACATTGTATATTCATATAAATATATAGATGTTTATATATTATAAATATTTTGCATTTATTTTATTATTGTAAATGTATAAATATATATTATTTAATGTATAAATATATATTATATGTTATAATATATATTATTATTTTGTTATAAAGTTTGAGCATCTTTTTATACATTTTGCTTGTTTATACTTACATTTCTGTGAAATGCCTGGTCATGTCTTTGGCTTTTTTTTTTTTTAATTAACTCTTTGGTCTTTGACTTTGCTGTTAATGTGAGCTCGTTATATTGGGAGATCAGCCCTTTGTCTGCGGTACGAGTTGTGGATATTTCCCATTTTGTCATCTTTGCTTGCCTTTTTTTGTTGTTGTTGTTAACTCCCTGGTCAACTCATTCTTCATGTGAAGTGTTTGGGTCTGGGTTGTTTGCCATCATCACACAGCCTCGATCATCCGGACGTATTCAGGGTCCCCACATGCTGGGCGCACAGCCGCTCACGTTCCTGATCACGCTGACATTGCCTTTCCGGAGGCTCCGTGTGGTGTTCAGGGAGCACAGCTTGTAAGCGGCAGAGACGGGAGTTAGACCCAGACCTCCCCGGGTCAGAGCATCACCACCACTGCCTGGCTATTCAGTCTAATTTAAGAGACTGCAAACTGGTCTTCTGTTAATCAAAGGGAGGTAAAACTCATAAGATGAAAACTACTAGGAAAGAAACAAACCAAGAGTGGTGCTATCTTATGACCGACTGCTTGGGAATGTTCCCCTCCATCCGTGCAAACAGAGTGGTTCAAGATGGTGTAATGTCAGCAAATAATTATTAATATATGTTAGTGATGCCATGAAGAAGTTATTATGTGTGTGATGCCCGTGTTGAGTATAATGTCCACCCCCTTTCTGTGTTCTCTGTGTATGCAAGCATAAGTTACTAGCTGTCCCCTACAGGCAAGCTGCCTCACAGTTGACCCTCACTGTTGACCCAATCTCTGTATCCCTTGGCAGCCCAAAACAAGCTAGATTTTTTTTTTCATTTTTACTGATTTGGCCGATTTTTCCACCAGCTGTCAGAGTGGATACCTACAGAAGTAAATGTTCCCTTTCTCATCCCAGAGATGTTCTGTGTGTATGTGGGGGGCACGTGCCGTCTGCTCTCCAGGGTGACTCCACACTATCCTTTTTACACCGTGACTGCATGAACCACAGTCGTCAGGGAGACAGAATTCAGGGGAAACTTGCGGTGGATGGTGATTTTCAGGAGACGTGAGCAGCCCAAGAAGCTCAGAATAACCACACATGAAAGTTGTAATAAATATTCTCTCCTCAGGGATACAATTGTGAGCCCCCAACTGCATAAGAACAAGCCATTTAAAGAAAAACTCCAGGATCATCTGGGTGGTTCAGTCGGTAAAGCATCTGCCTTCGGCGCAGGTCAGGATCCCAGAGTCCCAGGATCGAGTCCCGCATCGGGCTCCCTGCTCAGTGAGGAGTTTGCTTCTCCCTCTAACCTTCCCCCCTTCGTGTTCTCTCTCTCTCTCATTCTCTCTCCCTCAAATAAATAAATAAAATCTTTTTTAAAAAATTAAAACTAAAAAAAAAAAAAAAAGGAAAACTCCAGGGGCACATGGATGATGCAGTTGGTTAAGTGTCTGACTCTTGGTTTTGACTCTGGTCATGACCCCAAGGTCAGGCAGTTGAGCCCCATGTTGGGTTCTGCACTTAGTGGGGAGTTTGCTTGAGATTCTCTCTCTCCCTCTGCCTCTCCCTCCCCCACCATGCTCTTTCTCTCTCAATGTTTTAAAAAATCTCCTTTCTTAAATAAAAGAGAAAGAAAAACTCCAAGGAAGTAAGACTGTCGGGGTTTTATTCTCTGGATGTTGAAGGTAATGTAAGGAGCTCTGATGGAATTTGTTACTTTGGCTGCATGAGGTAGAAAGGGGAGAAGAGAGTGGAAGAAATAAGTCAGCAACACTCTTAGCCCACCGAAACCACCCCCCCCGTTCAGAACCCAAGGCATCATGCTTGCCTTTGCTTGCTTGCAAGGGTAAGGAAGGATGTCAGAGGCCACTTTGAGGCTCTGTGATTTTACCCCTTATTTCTGCATAGCCCGTACATTCAACTGACTTGATGTCACGTTAGTTCCAGAACTATTCCTCTTGACAGTCCCGCAGGACCTGAGTTATGTGTCCCCTTATAAATCTCAGAGAATGAGGCAACGTTCACATGGAATGCCTGGGGAACACACATGAATAGTGAGTATTCACTGGCCTAGGGCAATGGGGACTGTTTAGGTGAGCTGGTGAGCGGGGGCCATTCCGCACACGGAGCTGGCACAGAGGGGCTGCTCCTGTCCCGGGAAGTCCTGGGTCCTGTGCCCTAAAGGGCAAGCCTCACCTCTAAAGATAAGACACGTTGTCTGCAGTTGGTCCCTGACAACACAAGCGAAATGCTGGCTCTGGGAGTCCCCAGAAGAAGCAGTCGTCCGTGACCCTGCAGGACGACGATCTGGCTTCAGTGGATACGTCAAACAGATAATCTCCTAAATAGTTCTTAAGCATGATTTTTTTTTATTATGGTGATTTCTGAAATTAATTCATTTTAATTTCTGGTGTAATTAACATACAGTGTTATATTGGTTTCAAGTGTGCCATGTAGTGATTCAGAATTCTGTACATCACTCAGTGCTCATGATGCCAAGTGTACTTTTCGTCCCCATCACCCGCTGGCCCCATCCCCCCAGCCACCTCTCCCCTGGTAACCATCTGTGTGTTCTCTATGGTAAAGAGGCTGTCGCTTGGTTCGTCTGTCTTTATTTTGTTTCTTAAATTCCACATATAAGTGAAATCATACAATACGTGTCTTTGACTTACGTCACTTAGCGTTACACTCTCTAGGTCTGTTTTTGTTACAAATGGCAAAATACCGTTCTTTTTTTTTTTTTAAGATTTTATTTATTTATTTGACAGAGATCACAAGTAGGCAGAGAGGCAGGCAGAGAGAGAGAAGGAAGCAGGCTCCCTGCTGAGCAGAGAACCCGATGCGGGGCTCGATCCCAGGACCGTGGGATCATGACCTGAGCCAAAGGTAGAGGCTTTAACCCACTGAGCCACCCAGGCACCCCAATGCCGTTCTTTTTAAGGCTGAGTCATATTCCATTGTCTGTGGAGACCAGTGATTGTTCACTACCTCGTGACTTTTGAACCTCAGCTTCATGTAAGAATGAAGTTTACTGTTGTAGCATTATCTCGAAAACTCATCCTTTCACTCAGAAAATACTTACTATCAATGATGTGCCAGGTACTGATAAAAAAATGTGACTGCCGTGAAGTGGATTCCAGGTGTTTGTTGCATGCTGAAAGCCTTTTCATTTGCACGGTGTTATTTGTATCCACAAAAATGAGACCAGGACTAAGCTGCCTAGAGCCTTGATGTCCTACTTAGAATATGGCGAAAAGAGATCTCGAGCCCCTCTATAAAACTGTATTCCACGGGAGCGCCTGGGTGGCTCAGTGGGTTAGAGCCTCTGCCTTCGGCTCAGGTCATGATCCCAGGGTCCTGGGATTGATCCCCGCATCGGGCGCTCTGCCCAGCAGGGAGCCTCTCGGCCTACTTGTGATCTGTCTGTCAAATAAATTAAAATCTTTAAAAAAAAAAAAAAAACTATATTCCTCGCCGCCTTGTTTCTACTCTTCACAGTGAAAACTTTTAGTACGGGTAGATGAGGCGGCTTGTCGGATGTCACGTAACATGTATTACTGTTGTAGTCAAAGAGTAAAATGAATGATAAACCTCAACATTCGGGCTAGTGGATCCCTCCAAGGAGAAAGAGGGGTTTATGATCAATAAAAAGTACAGGAGGCAATTCAACTGTATAGATAATATTTTATTTCTTAAGCAGCATTTGGCTCCATGAGAATTTACTGGTTTATTTCTTCATACTTTTTATATATCATAAATGTTGCACAGGAATTTTCAGAGGTGAACTCAGAAGGGGGAGATAATGATGTATCTGGGAATGGAAATATGGTTTTAAAAATCCCTAAAATATTCAAGGTCTCCTTTCCTATAAATGTGGATGTTAGAAAGAGTTCGGATTCAGGACTCATCTCTTTCCAGTGTGACGATTTTGTCAGTGACATATTTTTAAAAGTATTTCACTTATTCCTACTTTAAACTGTGTATTCAATGTTCATGCCCCGCCCCCCAAAAAATGCTAAGGACACACTGTGATTGGTAGGGATCGCCTGCTTGGCATGGTCCCTACCGAATTAGCATCTGATTTTACCTGATGGCTGTTGCCCTCTGTGACATGAGCTCAGAGGGGTCCACAATCGGGCATGTTTTCTTAGCAGGGAGATTGGCCCGGGACCAATAGAGGTAGTATTTGAAGTCAAGATTGTCTTTGCTAATGCTCTTTCTCTCTCTCTCTCTCTCTCTCTCTCTCTTGCCTTTTCTTTTCTTTCTTTTTTTTTTTTTTTTTTAATTTAACTGCAGTGAAGGGAGCAACCTGACCCCAGCTCATCATTACCCAGACTTCAGATTTAAGACATATGCTCCGCTAGCATTCCGATATTTCAGAGAACTTTTTGGTATCAAGCCTGATGATTACTTGGTAAGAACCTGTAATTTTCCTTCCTTCTCCAGGAATGTGTGATATAAACATTTGTCTCGTAGCAACAGTGACAAGGGGCTTGTGTCTCTTGTTTTAATAAAGCTCCGGAGCATAGTGAAAGGTCCAAGTTTCATAACGACGATGAATTTAGCTTCAGGAAATGTGATTGGACTCGGCCGCCTTTACCGGTAGCTACAAAATCTGCTTTAGTCATAGATATTGAAATAATTGTGGGATGGGTTGCTACTTCAGATGATTATTCTAACAGATATATTATAATGAGTTCTAAGTACTCCTCTGAATTTTGCTGATTGGATTCTGTTTGAAAGCCTTCCTGTTTTAATTGCCATATTTACACCAGTTGTCTCGAGCCTGCCTTGGCCCACAACCATTTTCACCTTGACCTACAACTTGAATGCCATTTCAGAGATGCTAGGTAGTTTTGTTCTCAACATCTCTTGATGCAAACTCTTTTTAAATGTGTCTTTTTTTTTAAGATTTTATTTATTCATTTGACAGAGAGATCACAAGTAGGCAGAGAAACAGGCAGAGAGAGAAGGGGGAGCAGGCTCCCTGCCGAGCAGAGAGCCCAATGCGGGGCTCAATCCCAGGATCTTGAGATCATGACCTGAGCGAAAGGCAGAGGCTTAACCCACTGAGCCACCCAGGCGCCCCTTTAAATGTGTCTTTATCTGGTACAGGGCATATTCTATCCTTAGGCTTGTCTTTTCTCTGCATCATCTTTCTGGCACGCAGCAGGTACGGAACACAGCAGCCTTTTGGGAGGTGGTCTGATGTGATCTCAGATTGCTGCCTTACTCCTGTTCAAGGAGCCAGGAACTTCCTTTTTGTTTCAAGGGGAAAATGGTTTATTTCGTAATTTGATCACTGTTAACACCCTGGGGCTCTTCAAAATTGGTTTCCAAGAAGCTGTAGGAAGAGTGCCGTCCAATATTTATCGCTCACCCCATTCTGAATGATCTTAATAAGGCTTGAGCCAGATCCTGGAATAAAGCTTTGCCGGGGAAGTATGGCAACATTTATCCCTTGGAACAAAGAGTATTGAAACTGCATTTTATAATTTGGGTAAGATGTATGTGATAAAATTCAAAACAGATTCTGTTCTGTGCTGATGAAAACCTGTGCATCCACGACCCTCTCTCTTTTTTTTTTTTTTCCAAGTTTTTTTTTTTAACTCCAGTTAGTTAACACACAGTGTTGTATGAGTTGCGGGTGTGCAACATAGTGAATCAGTAGTTCCTACGTCCCCAGTGTTCGTCCCAACAGGTGCACTCCTTGACCTCATCACCTATTTCTCCCATCCCCCCCACACTCTGGTATGACCCTCTTCTTTAGTTGGCCCCTGAGAAACTCCTGTGGCTTCGGCCCCATGAGATGATACTGGCTCCTTGAGGCGCATTAAAAAGTCTTCACAGCAGTGGGGACTGAGTAGAAGGTCCCTGGCCATCCTCCTGCTCTTAAATGTGTTCCTCCAAGTAAGTAGCTTTCTGGCTTGTCATGCCCCACTCACTGAGGTATCTGCTGTCTCCACCCAGCACCTCCAACCTGCCCTCCCCAGCCACCTCCAGGGCACAAAGCCACACATCTGAGGGGTGGGGAGTGGTGGGGGTGTGTGTAGATATGTTCTAGAGAAGGTATCTTCGGTTCCTGACCATTCTATAATTACCGAGTGTCACGGTCATTCAGGAAACATGTTTGGGAAGCTCAGTGGCGTCTTGATATCGTCTTATTGAAAACAAGATTGTGTTCTGATCTCCTGCCATGCATTGGAAGTCGGTGGATTCTCCTTCTGAATTTCCTCGAGCTTCCGCTAGCCAAGGAGATGCCATGGCGTTTGTGCTTCAGAGCACAGAGCACAATCCGTGTGATGACATGTCTGTCCTTCTGCCCTCCTCCCTTGCCCCTCCTGTGGTCACTGAGCTGCAGGCTGGGAAGCCCATTCTTATACTCATTCTGTCTCACAAAATTGCTTTCCTGGAGGAAGGCCTTATCCTGATCAACAACGCACAGGGCTTCCGCAGTCTCCCAGTGAGCCTTCAGACTGGCAGAGTTATTACGTCATGAGGGTAGAGACTGTGCAGAGCAGCACAGAGCAGACGTCTTTTTTCATGTAGCTGGCAAAAGGTGAATTAATCGGTCGGTACTTTGAGTACTTACTGTGATGAAAATGCTTGGCTACAAATTATGGGGAGATTCAAAAGTGAGGAGTCATGATACTCAGAGAACTTAAAATCCAGCTGGAATGATGATTTGATTGTGTGCGAGAATCACAAACTTTACTGGGCAGTAACTAGACAGTACCCAAGGATGTCGGAGGAGGGGGCAGGGGGCCTCTCTCTGTTGCACCAAAGATGAGGAGGGCTTCTTCTGGGTGTGAAATGGTTCAACTGCGATGTAAAAATTAGAGGGGATGTGAGTAGGTGGAAAAGAAGGGAAGCATATTCAGGGGAGGGGAGTGGTGTAAGGATGGTGGGACCAGAGACGCAAATGCTTACGTGTTTAGAAGCACTTTGGGTAGACCAAGATGGCGGGGAGAGGAAGGTTTGGATCAGGAAGTTGGAAAGACGGGGCCAGATCATGCAAATAAATAGTTTGTTTGGTTTTTTTTTTAATTATAGGAAGCTGGTGAAATTTAAAGAGAGACTACATATTTGATGATGTTGAGGAATTAGCTTCTTGGTGGGATGATGGTATTCTGGTTCTGTTTTCAAAGAGGAGTCTTCGGCTTTTTGAGACACAGGCTGAAGTTTCTATGGGTGGGATGATGTGATGTCTGGGGTTTGCTTGGAAAGAATCTGAGGGAAGCAGGCAGAGGGGTGATTGGGTTGTAGCAGAGACAAGACTGGCCAGGAGGTGATCATTGTGGAAGCTGGAAGGGCGATAGAGAGATGTTAACTACGCCGTTCTCTTTGCTTTTATGTAGGTTTGAAATTTTCCATAATGAAGACTTGGAGGGTGGGGGAGGGAAAGACAGGAACAGGCAGGTCAGAGTGCTTTTGTCTGATTCCGTTTTTCCACCCCCTGTAACCGGACCCATCTCTGGGACCTGCAAAAAAACAGACAAAGGCCTTGTAACTGAACATGGCTGCCTGACCCCAGTGGTTATGGCCACCTACCTGCCGGCACTGAGACTCCCACTGGGGACACCCCCAGCCCAGAACTAGAAGTTCACCTCCAAACTCCTCAACTGGAAAACTCCAGGCAGTGATTCGAAGTGTAGTGAAGAAAGGGCTTTGAACCTGGCATGATATGCTTCCCAGAATTGGGTATAACCCTCAGACTTCTTAGCACAACCATTCATTGTAGATGAACAGGCTAAAGCTGGGGTCAGAGAGGTCCCCAAGGTTACCCACGCTGGTGGGTGCAGAGTCTGGACCTGAACAAGCATCCCCCAGCCCTCCGCCGTGTGCTTGTCCATTGACCCACTGGCCCCCCCAGGCCACGGAGTCTGAGACCTCTCCTTCAATGTGATCTCACCCTAACGGTCCCTCAGCCACCGAACTATGAGGTGTCCGTTCTGAAGCATCTGGCCAGAGCAGTCAGAGCACCTCCAACAAAGCATTCTTTGGAAGAGTTAAGCCCAGATAAAGCACAGGAGAATCAAGTAAGACCACCGTTAAAAAACTGTGTGAAGGAAAACAATTTAAAAAGTATCATCCAGAGCACAGAGTCCATCCTGGCATCTATCAGGTGGGCTTGTCAAATCCATATCTGTGAAGATCTACTGCCCTAAAAGGGGGAGGAGACGGTAACGTTATACAATAATGGTAATTCTCCAGAAAGGTCGTCTTTTGGATCCCCGTGACATGCCTGCATTTCTGCTTCACCTTGTGCTCTTGCGTCTGGATTTGAGCCTGAATTACTCTGTTTTGTTCTCGGTACCGTGAAGGTTCACCACGTGCATGCTGATTACAAGTTTCATGTTGGAACATGCATAATGTGGATCGTGAGACCGCACACCGAGTGCTTGTGTGTGCCCAGCACGGGGACACACCTCCTTCCTTGTTCCAAAATAAACGCCTCCCAAGGGAAGGTCAAGGACCCCCCCCAGAGCGCTTTTTCCCCCCACATCTCTGCTTGGGCAACAAGCCCTTGGTTTGATTTCCTGCTCCCCCAGGTGCCCGAGGGTTCCAGAATCCGGCGTGATTCACATGAAGTCCTTCCAGACTCACGGGCACCAGTGGAGAGCAGGGGGGCGAATATTTAACACAATCAGGGGGAAGAAATGGCAGGAAGAATGATCCCCACCACGCTGAGCCGGTTTACATTGTTAACTTGCCTTGGCGGGGCCCAGCTGGGGTTGTACTTTGTGGCCTTTCCAGTGGGGATCTTCGGGAGGCCCTGCAGGAAATCGAAGGAAGAGAATGGATGCATTGGAACAGCTCGCAGGAAAGAAAGGGCCTGCGGGAAAGTGCAGAAGACGCGGGCGTCCACGTGGGCCCTGTGGATTGAGGCTAATTAAAATGTTCCCGTCCCGCCTCTTTATTTGCTCTTTAGCGGCAACATTCCCCAGAAGGTTGGTCACCAAGTTCTAGGGTGAGAAACTGCAGAATTGCAGGTGACAAGGGTGAGAATCCTGGTCTCATGATGCCAGTCGTCTGCACACCGATGCCCGGCGTTGTGAGCCCCGCCAGAGTCCAAACAGTTTCTTTTTGCGTGCATATTACTTTGTAAATTTCCTCACAGAGGACTGTTCAACGAGGTACCAATGAAACACTTCCCCTATCATGTCACTGCTTATGGAAGAATTTGAGACTTTGATTGGAAACAGATGTTCAGGTCTGAATCCAGTTTTCTCCAGACCGCTCCTCCTGGATCGCCCCCTAATTTCCCTGTTTGCAGCCTCTCGTTTCTGCGTTCTGTGCTGTCGTTTCCCTTCCACAACATCGACTCCTCTCCGTAAGAAGGTTGTGTGCCAGGACCTCCAAGCCCGTAAAACAGAGAATCAGAATTCCTAAAGAGAGTGCGGGGTCTGCCCTCACTCTTTATAAGAGCTTAGGGTCCGCACCTTTGTTTGCCGGCGTCTCAGACTCGTGATTGCGCAAAAGACGCATCTTGCTTCTTGACTCACTAGGCGTGTCGTGGTGTATCTGTGGGTAGCCCTCTGGTCGTCGGAGTTGGGCCTGAGGCATGGCCAGCTCTTGCTCACCTGCAAGGAGTCTGCCCCACTCCCCTGCGCGTGGTCACGCAGCAAGAACTAGGAACAGCGATAACCCAGTGGTCACTCCTGGCCAGCGGCTTTGAAAGCACCCACTTTAAAAGCTTCCAGCTGCTTTCCTGGAGCTATTGTTAGCATCGTTTTAGAGATGAGGTTCCTTGGACTCTGGGTGCCAGGGGTATTTACGCCAGGTCACTTAAATGGTCACTGGTAGAGGCTTGATTAAAAAAAAAAAAAAAAAAGTGCTTCCCGGGGTGCCTGGCTGGTGCAGTGGGTCCAGGGTCAGACTCTTGATTTCGGCTCAGGTCATGATGTCATGTTGGGCTCTGCACTCAGCACAGAGTCTGCCTGAGATTCTCTCTCTCTCCCTCTGCCCCTCTCGCTCTCTCTTTTTCTCTCTCTAAAATAAGTAAGTATTTTAAAAAAGGGGGGGGTGGTGATTCCAAGTCCCATGCCCGTCCCACTGATGAACTTTCCACCCGAGTCCCGCACCCACAGCAGGGAAAACGCCCTCTGCTTCCCCAGGGGCGTTCATGGCATTCCGTGTGTGGTCTTGGGGCTATTTTTCTTTTTCTTCCTCATCTCTATGTCACCCATCATGGCAGAGGCTCTCCCACTACTCAGCGTGGAAGCATCAGGAAGCCAGCCCAGAGGAAAGAGAAGTGGAAAACAGAAGTTGCCATGACTTTCAGAAAGGCCGCGCACACTCGCCGCTTTCTTTTCCTTAGAGAATTTTGTTTCCCTTATCCATGTGCTGCCAAAGCAAACTGATTTAAAGTCAGCATCTAGAAACTGCCTTTTCATTGTTGTTCTCCTGGTTTCTGCCCTCTCCGTCTTCTTCCCCCACCTCCTACTCAGCTCCTTTCAGATTTCTCTGTGATGGGGACTTCGCTCTTCAGAAGCCCAGTTGAAAAAGCACTGGGGCAAGTTCTAGATGTTTCCATGTTCGGGACCCAATTCTTTAAATCCACGGGGGCTGGTCTGGTCTCACACACTGAGTCCTGACCTTTTCCGCTGCTCTCAGTGTTTCTCTGGTCAGTAGTGGGGATGGTTAGTTGATAAACACTGAGCCCCATGGCCCCAAATTTGACTTCCCTGCAGGTTTTTTGGCATTGGGTTGGATTGATAGCGCTTCACTTGGTGGTGACATGTGGAGTTCAGCCATTGTTCGACAAAAATTTATTTAGTGCCTGCCGTGTGCATCGTTTCCCTGCCCGAGAGCCGCGTGGTTTGTGCTCTCCCGGAGCTCTGCAGTCTGCTGGGGGCGCGGAATAAGAAATGGGCATTTGAGGTATTTTGTGGTAACTTCCATGACGAGAACATTCAGTGCCAGGAAGCAGATGATCTAGACTCATGGGACCAAGAAGAGTTTTTCTGGAATAGGCGCCATCCATCAGATGCTGAAAGCCTGAGTCACATAGGGCTTCCTCGCTGAGCCCCAGGCCTCGTTTGTCCCCCGACAGTGGCTTCTCAGCACAGCAGAGTGGTCCTCTGCTCCAGACCTTCCTGTGGCTTTCAGCTCCCTTAGAGAAAAAGTCAGCGTCCCTGCGGTGCCCTGTGCCACCCTCTGTGGTCCGGCCCACTTGCTCTTTGCTCTCCTGACTCCCTCTGCTTAGCCACTGGTCTCCTGACTGTGCCTTGAACTCCCCAGGTCTCAGGACCTTTGTAGTTGCCCTCCCCTCTCCCGGACACATCCTTCCCCCACACAGCCACAGGCCTCCGCTCAAATGCCCCCTTCTAAGGGAAGCTTCCAGTGGCCAGCACTACTCAAAACTCATGGTAAACCAACCCTCAGTCCCTGCTGGCTCTCCACCCCCTTTCCATGCCCCATCTTCTCCATAGCCCTTACCATGTCCCAATGTATAATTCCTTACTTGTTTCCTACCTGTTTTCTCCTGCTGGGATCCAAGCTTCCTGAATGCCTGGGGTATTACAGATGCCCAGGACCCGTTTTCTCAATGCTAAGTGAATTCATGAATGAGGAGTAGTCAGCCCGGTGAGGGCAGAAGAGAGGCGAGTCTTGGTAGAGGAAGATGTAGAATCCAGTCGTTGACAGTCTGCGGCACATCTGAGGAAAGAGGAAGTAGCTGTCTGTGACTAGAGCTAGATTTTAAGGAGGGAAGTGCTAAAGGAGAAGGCTGGAGAGCAAGGCTGGGCCGCACATAGCCTTGAAAACTGTGGTAGGAAATCTGGGTGTTATCTTCTAACCAGACGGTAGAAACCACTGAAGGATGTGAAGACATGGGAGGATGAGATCAGATTGACATTTTAGAAACATCTCCGGCTTCCTGGTAGGAAATGCACAAGAGAAATCAAGAGTGGATACTCGAGGCCAGGTTGAGCCTCCCATAGTAATGAAGGCATGATGTGAAACCACTGAACTTAGGGTATGAGCAAAAGAGAGGGCATGAGGGGGGCAGATATAATCAATAGTCTGGATATGAAAGGTGAGGAAATGGGAAGCATCAAGGATGATGCCCAAGTTTCCAGTTTGGGAACAAAATGAATAAGAGGGAGAATATAGAGATTGGGGGTGAGGGTGATCTAGAATCACCATGTATGGTTGTGCAAGTTGTGCACTGCCCAAGAATACATGGCTAAGCTAAAGGAGTAGAGACTGGAATCCAGCCCTTCTAATCCTGAGCCTTGTATCTGACCCAGGGCTACATCTGCCAGAAGAAAAAGGCACCTCTTTCCAGTTACTATAGAAACATCGTGTGGGCTAACCATAGCCCTGAGATGAATTTGATTTTGAACTTGGTACACGTGAAGTGCTTGTAATGTAACCAGATAGAAATATCTATTAAAAAGGTAGGCGTTCAGGTCTGGAGCTTTTGAAAGTGTTCTGGCCTAGAGCTACAGCTGTTCAGAGTCATCTCCTTATTGAAACCGTGCATGGATGACATCTTTTGGGAAAGTAAATAGAAGAGAATCGGTGTTGGTGTTCATGTGACAAAAACACAGTATGAGTCATACCTTCAGTTAAGTTACAGGCACTTGCTGGAAGCAGCACCATAGACCACAGCATTGTTTGCATTATTTCATTGGACGAATGCGATGACTGATGATTCCCTCATGTGACATTGGGGTGGGGGGGGGGTTCAGAAAGCATTTCTGTTTCTCATAGAATTATTAGGATAAATGGATCAATTAAATTTTTAGAAACCTCGAAGAGCCCTCTTAGTGGAACCTCCTTTGAAAGCTCGTGGCAGAGAACTTCCTACTTCAGAATGGTCTAGATGGGTAATCCTGTGATTTTCCTCCTTGGAGGCCTCGTGTACAGTGTGAATGTATTTTTTAAATTTTTTATTTAAAATTCAGTTTAATTTGTATATAGTGTGGTATTAGTTTCAGAGGTAGAACTTAGGGATTCATCAGTTGCATGTAACACCCAGTGCTCATTCCATCACGTGCCCTCCTTACTGCCCATCACCCAGTGACCCCTTTCCCTTCTCCCACCCTAGTTTGTTTCCTTGAGTTAAGAGTCTCTTATGGTTTGCCTGCCTCTCTGTTTTCATCTTGTTTTTCCTTCCCTTCCCCTATGTGCTTCTGTTTTGTTTCTTAAATTCCACCTAAGAGCGAAATCATATAATTGTTTTTCTCTGCTTGACTTCTTTCACTTCGCATAATACTCTCTAGTTCCATCCACCTCCACGTTGCAATGGCAAGATTTTCCTTCTTTTTTTTAAAATATCTTATTTATTTATTTGACAGAGAGAGAGATATCACAAGTTGGTAGAGAGGCAGGCAGAGAGAGAGGGGGAAGCAGGCTCCCTGCCCAGCAGAGAGCCCGATGCGGGGCTCGATCCCAGGACCCTGGGATCATGACCTGAGCCAAAGGCAGTGGCTTAACCCCCTGAGCCACCCAGGTGCCCCTTTTTTTTTTAATATTTTATTTATTTATTTGACAGAGAGAGAGATATCACAAGTTGGTAGAGAGGCAAGCAGAGAGAGAGGAAGATTTCCCTTCTTTTTGATGGCTGTATAATGTTCCAGTGTGTGTGTGTGTGTGTGTGTGTGTGTGTGTGTGTGTGTGTGTGTGTATACACACCCCGCACATCTTCTTTATCCATTCATCTGTTGATGGACATCTGGACTTGATCCCTAGTTTGGCTCTGATGGGCATTGCTGCTATAAACATTGGAGTGCACATGCCCCTTCGAATCACGATGTCTGCATCCTTTGGAGAAATTCCTAGTAGTGCATTTTTAATTATTTATTTATTTACCCCTGCAGTATTCCATCTGCAGTGAACCTCTGATAGAGCTGTCCAACCCCGGAGCCAGTGGGTCCTTGTTTTTTGTAACCAGTGATGATGAATTTATCATCAAAACCGTTCAGCATAAAGAAGCTGAATTCCTTCAGAAGCTATTGCCAGGCTATTACATGGTAAGTAACTGTCCATAATTAAAACTCCTACATGAGATGTAATTACTTTCCACAAAGTTCCCCCCCCCCCAAGCTTTTTTATAGTAACCCTCTGGCTTGTTTCTTTCTCTTGGGTGAGTTTCGTTTTGCATTTGGATTCTACCGTGACTGTTGTTGAAGAGATTTTACCAAGTAGAACTGTTAGCAGAGGATAGTTGACTCACACAGTTCTGGGTTCAAATCCCAGCTTAGCATCAGCGAATAGTATGACCACAAGGAAGCCATAGAACCTCTGAGCTGTAGTCTCCTCTGTCTTTCAAAGCTGTGAAATGCCTGTCTTGGAAGCTTGTTGTGGTAGAGAAAGATTACAGGGTGTGAGATAAAGGAAGCTGTACCTTGCCAAGTTCTGGGCTCCCAGTCCAGAGTTGTAATGCAAATGCTTAGCATTCATTGAGCGCTAAGCTATATGTGAAACACAGCTGTAAAAATATTATTTAATTCCCAAATCTGCTGGAGATGAGTCACATATAAATACAGGGATCAAAAATCGAAATGAAATCTCAGTGGACAGGACGGATAGGATTTTTGATCCTGAACAAAACTGGGAAAATTTTTTTAGAGCATATTGTCTACTTTATATTAGAGAACACAGAAGATCCAGAAAAGCAAGAAAAATGCAACCAACTCTCATTCTTTGCCCAAGATACATATTACTAATATTTGGTAATGTCCTTCCTGATGTATTCTGTTCATATGCACATTTTTTGAATAATGTGAAATTGGAATCAAATGGTCCTTGCACTTTACTAACCTGCTAAGTGAGTAGATCTTAAACATGTAGATTTCTACGCTTAGGGGAACTAGTCTCTCGTTCTAGAACTGCATTGTCCAATAGGGTAGTCATTAGCCATATACAGCTATTAACTTGAAATTAATAGAAGTTAAATGAAATAGTAAGATTGAGCTAGCAAGTGGTTTATCCCAATCATGTAAGCTAGTATAACAAATAGCGTAATTCATCCAGTTAACAAGAAAAAATGTGGACATCTTGTGGTGATCCAAATAAATGTTGCATAGAAACAAAGGCATTCAAAATTCAACATCTTCTTCTGCTTAAAATTCTTCAAACTGGCAGGGAAGTTTTAACATAAATAAATAAATCGACACACACATTATGCATTTACCAGTCTCCAGGAGTTACATGGTACCTCATGGAGAAGAACAAGAGCCCTTTCATTGGAAATAATGGGAAAAGATAAGGATGCCCTCCATCATCGGTCCTTTCTGATACATTTGCAAGAATCTCTAGCAATACTTTTTGAGTATAAAAGAAACAGAAAAGTATAAACACTCTTTGCTTGTAAAGAAACGATTAAAAATGAGCAAAATTTCAAGAAAATTAGCCAGCAGTTTCTAGAGGTCACGAGAGCCCAGCAGATTTGCAGGGTGTAATTTCTACACAATCCATTGTATTCCATTATGTAGATCATCTAGAGTACGTAGAATAGAAGGGAGAAAGTGAGATCCTGTTTATGAGGACAATAACTTACAGTGAACGTTATTAGAATAAAAATACAAGTGAATGAAGGCAGACTATCAATCTGGTCGGGAAAGCAAGTAATAGTTAGCACTATAATGTCTGAGCAATAACCCCAAAAGAATTTTTGTAATAGGAACTCTAAAATACTTGAGTCTGTAAAAAGAAATATATAAGAACAATATGAAAGAAACTACAAATTGTTATTGAAAGGCATAAAACAAAGTTATGACATAATGAGACACAATCCATTCCTGAACTCAGTGTTGTAAGGATTTCAGTTCTCCCAAATCATGTTCTAAACCCAGTCTGATTCCAACCAAGAATGCCAGTAGAGCTGCTTTTCTGAGAAAACACCAAGTGTCATGGGACACCGATGTTGTGGGTGGGCTTGGGGGTCCCAGGAGCCATGGAAAGACACAGTGGCTTCTCTATGGGCCAAAGACAAGGAGCGGATCCCTGTCACCGAGCTGGGCCTCCTGGTCAATGACATGAAGATCAAGTCCTGGAGGAGATGTGTTTCTTCTCAAGGAATCCGAGATGATTAACTTTTCGCTGGGGGCATCCCTCAAGGATGAGGTTTTGAAGACTATGGTGGTGCAAGCAGACCTGTGCTGGCCAGTGGACCAAGTTCAAGGCATTTGTTGCCATCAGAGATGACAGAGGACACGGCGGTCTGGGTGTTAAATGGTCCAAAGAGGTCTCCACTGCCATCCGTGGGGCCAGGATCCCTGACAAGCTTTCCATCGACCTGTGTGGCCAGGTGACTCAGGGAACAAGATTGGCAAGTCCCACATTGTCCCATGCACGGTGACCAGCCACTGTGGCTCTGTGCCGGGGCGCCTCACTCCTGACCCCAGGGCCACTGGCACTGCCTCAGCTCCCATACCCAGGAAGCTACTGATGGTGGCCAGTACAGACGAAAGGTGCCCTTGAGCCAGGGACCGCACTGCCACCCTGGGCAGCTTCGCCAAGGCCACTTTGGATGTCATTCCCGAGTCTTACAGCTAGCTCACCCCGACTCTGGAAACAGACTACGTTCACCGAGTTTCCCCATCAGGGATTCCCTGACGATCTTGTAACAACCCACACCAGAGTCTCCATGCAGAGGACCCAGGCTCCCGCTGTGGCCACCACGTGCTTGATAAAGGAAATAAAGTGAACTAAGTCTGTGTTTAAAAAAAAAAAAAAATGCCAATAGGATTTTGACCTGAATTAATTCATTTGAAATGAAAACAAAAACAAAAAGGGAAAACAAGTATCATTTTAAGAGCACTTAAAAAAAACAAACAGTGGAAGGGAGGGGTTGTAAGACTAGACAAAACATTTTCGATGAAGAACTAAGATAGTGAACCTGCCATAACATACACCAAAAACCCACAAACTTTTTCTAATATTAAAGGTATTAATATATTAAAGAAATAATACAGTGCTAGGCAAATACATCAGTGAATTGAGATAATTCCATATTTCAGATCTTTCCACACACAGAATCATTCTATATGGAGTAAAAATCAAATGTAATGACCAAAACTATTAAAAATTTGGAAGAAAGAAGAAATTTAGGACTTTGGGGTATAAAAAGCTTCGCTAAACAGAAAGCAAAAAGAAAGCACAAGAAAGAAGTACGTAAATGTGACTACATCAAAGGACAAAACATCAGTATCACAAACAAACAAACAAAAAACCAGACACAAAATTAACGCAAGCACATAGACTATTTCTAGAATGATAAAAAGCGGGGGCAGTAGTTAAAAGTTGGGAACTGGTGAAGGATCAGGGGATAGTAGAGAAACTTTCATGATGTGAAGTCTCTCCAGCATACTGTTTTTAATTTGTCACCTACTTTTAAACTGAAACAAAAATAGGCATGTATTTTGTATTAGTACAGTAAAAAAGATAACATACTGGGAGAAAATATTTATCCCATAGAGAGTAGGAAAATGATAAGTATCCAGAGTATGTCAAGAACTCCAACAATAACAAAAACTTACAGAAGAACAGGCAAAGGATGTTAACACAGAATCGTCTTCAAAATGGATAAAAATACATACAAATGTTGCATTTCTCTAATAAGTTTTAAGTTTCCTTTTTTTTTTTAACCAGTCACATGTACAGAGATTTTAAGCTTGATGCTACTCATCATGGATGAAGGGTGAGGGGAAATACATTATGTTACAAAGTGTGATTGTAAGTTGGTCTACCCATCTTGGAAGATACTTCTAAATTTAAAATGCTCATCATTAGACCCCAGCCATTAATTTTCTTTTTAGCTCCCGTAGATCATAGTCACGCATGTTCTCTGCCTATTTTTAGTTGAATCTCAGTTAGGACTCTTGGTCCATTTTCAGTTCAGCCACTTGTAATGCTGTGGGTTGAGAATGATTAAGGTATTGTTCCAATGAGCCAACTCAAGAATCTGATCAGAGACAGGGATGTTTTAGTAATGACCATGAATAAAGAGACTCACACTCCATTTTTAATTCTCCTATTAGACGAAAACACACATTTAACAGTCTTCTTTTGTGAAAATAGAATTTACATGCTTTTTTTCTCCTTTTTCTCTTTTTAGAACTTAAACCAAAATCCAAGAACTCTTTTGCCAAAATTTTATGGACTGTATTGCATGCAGTCAGGAGGCATCAATATCAGGATTGTGGTGATGAACAACGTCTTACCACGCTCCATGAGGATGCACTTCACATATGACCTGAAGGGCTCCACCTACAAGCGAAGAGCTTCCCGAAAGGAGAGAGAGAAATCCAACCCCACATTTAAGGACTTAGATTTCCTGCAAGACATGCACGAAGGGTTATATTTTGACACAGAAACGTACAATGCGCTCATGAAAACACTTCAGAGGGACTGCCGGGTAAGGACCTGTCATTGCCGTGGTGTCCTTTGGACACGTGTCTGTGATCTTGTGGCCTTGGTAAGGAATGTCCAGAGCGGACATGGGGCAATCTCGTCCTTTGCAGTCCTGGTGCCCATCCGTGCTTCCTTGATGTTGAAGGAATTGGTGAATGATAAGGGAATTGTCTGGAGTATCTGTGGATTTTACCAAAAAAAAAAAAAAAAAAAAAAAAAAGCTAAGTCTGCTTTTTTTGGTAAAATGAAACACTTTTTTTTAATCTTTTCATCTTTTCCTGTGGTTAAGCCAGAGGGAAAGGAAATTAGGTATAGTGTAACGATTAGCCAGAAAAGCCATATCCAAACCTTAACACAAGTAAGATTCCACCAGGAGAGAGAAGTTTAGAGAGTTGGTAAGCCAATCTCTGGATCAAGGCAGAAGCATGAGGCAAGCGATACATTTGCCGAGATTATTTTGGGCGATGAGGAATGAGTCTCAACAGTTAGAGCAAAGACTGTAATATGCAGACTTAGCCAGAGTGATTGTCAGAAAGGAGGAGGAACTTAGAGTCCCCCAGCCTGCAATTCTTAGGAACCATATAATAAGACCCAGAACCTGAGAGAGATGTTTCCAACATGGTGAATTTACAGAAAGTCAGTAAAGGTTCCCTTGGAGAAAAAGAGGAAAATGGAGCTCTTCTGAAGAATGATGATCATTTGATGAACAGATTCTCAGAAATAGCATTTTGTGGCCCAGGTGCCCTTGGGAGAACCATCTAGGTTCCCAGCCAAGTTGGACACAGTGGAGGCGGGCAGATGTTGGGCTCCGACCTGGCCAGGGTGGGTAGGACTCACTGCACCTGATTCCTGGGCTGTATGAGCTGTGCCTTCCAGACTGTGGCTTTCTGGACCTCGTGTAGGCCTGGACAGATGACCTTCAATGGTCAGAATGGGGTGGGGGACAAATCCTTGCTGAGAAACACAGACCTACTATTTATGGGTCTTTTCTTTCTGTATGTTACGATGTGCGGGAGAATGCACTGAGGTGTCTCATTGGCATGGGTTGCATTGATAGAGATGTTACTCCACAGAAACATTTTTTAAGATTTATTTGTCAGAGAGAGCGCAGGCAGAGGGAGAAGTAGGCTCCCCGCTGAGCAGGGAGCCTGATGCGGGCCTTGATCCCAGGAGCCTGATGCGGGCCTCGATCCCAGGACCCTGGGATCATGACCAGAGCAGACGGCAGATGCTTAATTGACTGACCCGCCCCCAGGCACCTGCACAGCTCCTATTCCTAATGCTTGGTGAGCTAGGCTAGCCTACGATCTTTTTTGTAGCATACATTTCATTTAATTTTCTCAGCATCCGTTTGAAGCCCGTACTGTTCACCTTCCCATTTTAATTGGTGGATAATTAGGCTCTTAAAGAGGTTAAGAAACCTGCCGAGCATTACTTAGCAAGTGAGTGACAGAGTCTACACCTGTTTAGGTATAAAGTATGTGCTCTTCACAGCTGAAATGCAAAGATTCACTGTCAAGATTTTTTTTTTTATTATTATTATCTTTTTAGAAGTCAGGGGAGGAACAGTGGGAACTAAGCAAACAACAGCAACAAAAAAATATCCAACTGTGCTATTCAGATATCTGGGTGGATATGAATGATTCATGTTTTTCTTTAAAAAAGAAAACAAAACAAAACGCTCACATTTTAGCAGAAACCTTTTCCTGTGCTTTTTCTGCCCTTACAGGATGTGGGTGAAAAGTGACTGAATTCCCCAGAGTTGAGTACAATCCCCTTTGCTTTTAGATTTGCTTTCTCTTTGTGCCTGTGTTGCTTCTGGCCTCTTTAATATGGAAAGCCATTTTTTTCTGTCTTTTAAAAACACAGAGTCCTGTGCCAGAAAAAAAAAAAAAAAGAAAGAAAATAAAAGGGAAAAAAATGTAGAAAAGCCATAGCTCCCGATCCGTCTGTTTGTGTTTCCTGAGCCCAGTACTGATAGAACGAGGTCAGACATGACTCTCCATCAGAAAAGAGACCCTGGAGACCTGCCTTGTTATTTTTTATTTTTCGGAAGACTTGTTGTTTTGTGGAAGGTCAGCATGGAGGTCCTGACCCCAATGCCCTCTGCCTGGCTGCATGTGCTCTTGACCTGAACACAGACCGTGGAACTTCTTTAACGTGCGCACACCCTTTGTCTTCAGAAAGGCTCTTCTCAGGGTGGGGCAAGGGCAGGTACTTGCCTCACTGTGGGGGACCACCGAGGCCCTTCCACCATCTACCTTGACCGCGACCAAGGCCTTTGGGACCTGTGGTCAGCAGCTGGTTCTCTGAGCAGAGCTGCTGTGAGGAGTTCGGGCCCATTTCCAGAACAGCGGGTCTTCAGATTCCATAGTCATGGGTCTCTTGGCAAAACTGATGGAAGCCGTGAACTGTCTCCCCAGAAAAGTGCTGATCCATTCCGCAACTCCTGAATCCCCTGGAGCCCGGGACACCCCCCCCCACCTCGTCCCAAGCTCAGAGTCGCCATCCTAGAGCTGGGCAGCCATCTGCTCTCCCTCTTCAGGTTGTCCCTCCAAAGAGCCACCACCCTGGACGCTGAAACGGGTTGGTTGTGTGGTCGGCGTTGCTGAGGGCGTCTCTTGGCCTCACATCTCCCTCACGCTGTAGGACCGAGCTTCAGTGTAGGCTGGGGTGCCGCGGAGATGCGGGGAAGATGGGGGGGTCACCCCAGGGCTAGCTCCACTGCTCGCTGTGGTTCACGGCCCTTGGTCTCCAAGAAGTGCTACTACCAAGACCCCCAGCGGGCAGGGGACTAAGCTTTACCCTATCAGCAGCCCAGCCACAGGAAGGTGAACCGGGCCCATCTTAAGATACATCCTTTCATTCACTTACCGGACATGCGCCTCAGGCCTACTATGTGCCAACCCGAGGCGAAGGACCGCCATGTCCGATCGTTGTCGTACAGCGTATTAGGTGCAGTGATGATATTCTCAGGCTGTGGGTGGATCGGAGTAGGTGACATCATGGCTTCGGTTTGGGGAAGAGTTGTCCAGGCAGACAAAGCTGTTAGAGACGCGTTTCGGAAGAGAGAAGGACGGAAGCTAGACATGAAGTGGCAGGACCTCGTCTGAGAGCTTGAAGTCTTGGGCACTGCTGCCGTTAATGGTCAGGGAGAGAGCATATGAGGCAGGAGAGAAAAGCCGTCGGGAGCCAAAGCATGTCAAAAGGCCCTTTCTGGCCATGCCAGGGTCCTCCTAAGGGCTTAGAAGTGGCAAATCCAGGAATCCCAGACCCTCAGACCCCAGCTCGTCTGCTGCTCCCAGGCAGTTATGCTAAACTCACGACCTCCTGCTGGCCTCTCGCTTCCTGCCTGTTCACTGCCCTCATTTTCTTGGCTTGACATCTCAGACCCCAGAATCCCATTCTGTTGCATGCGCCCTGGTCGGAAGACACCTGCGTGGTTCATTGACCCGGCTTCACCGGTGTCCATTGTGTCCTGCTCCCCACAGTCTCCTTCCATCGGTCCCAGGCAGAGCTGCTTCTGGACCCTTGTGTCCCAAATGGCCTGATCTGCCTCCCCCCACAGAGCCGTTTTCTGCCGGGATCCTTGGAGCAGCCCTGCTTGGCTTTCCCCCGCTTCCCCGGCCCGAGCTTGGGCCCTGTGTTGGTCCATCCCCAGCCCCCTGCTCCATAGATCGCCCCAGCCACTTAAGAAAACGAAATGCAGTGTATCTTTCGAACCTGCCGAGCCTCCTCCTATACGATTCAAACGGAGGCTCTTCCCAGAAGCCAGGATCCAGATCCTGGGCTCCCTCCAGTCTCCACGTTATTGGCAGCGTCTGGGGAGAGTGGATCTGTAGATCACTGGGTCCCCTTTCTGGAAGCGTTTTTGCTGCCCAGGCCTCACCGCCTGGCACGGACAGCGTTCTATGCCGGTACGTGAGCTTGGCCCAGGGTAGGAGTGGGGACAGGCGCCCTCCGGGACATCATAGCTTACTTGTTGCTCTCAAAAACAGGAAGTAGGATTCATTCAAACCATCCCCACGTGATGAACAAGCTGAGAGGCATTCCTTTGTACTCAGTAAGTCGCCGCGTCCCGTCCAGTCTGCCTCCTAACTAACTCTTGGAGCTGCCCCCGTTGCTGCATATACACAGCCTCTGCCTTTACCGAGACCCTGGTGATTCGTTCCTGGGGCCTGTGCAAGAGCATCTTTACTGATTTTTAAGGTCATTGCCTTCCAGCGTGTCCTCAAGCCTGCTGCCAGAGTGATCCTCTGATCAGAAGATGCCGGTCCCTTAAGATCCTCTAAGTGAGGCTCCCCATTGCCCATGAACCAAAGCCCACTCTTCCTAGCTTGGGACACTGACATCCCTCCTGCTCTGGCCCCGGCTACCTTCTCCAGATGCTCCTTCGACTTCCTTTTTGGTCTTCTCTTGCCTCTGTCCAAAGCACCTTCTCTCTCCAGCCGTTCCCATCTCCCGGACCCACTCTGTGAAGGTTTGGGCCTCCCTGCCTGCTTCCCTCTGCGGGGCTCTCCTTCCCCACAACCCTCCTTCACCTTGCCCTCCCCGCTCCTCTCGGGACCCCCCCCTCGGGGTCACTTCCTCTGAGACCACCATGCTGTGGCTCCCTAGCATGCTGGGGTGACCTCTTCTGTGGGATTTCGCTCACTCTTTTATTTATTCGCATGCAGGTCCTTGAGCTCGAGCATCAAACCTTCATCTCTCACCGTGTCTACATCATCTGATACTTAGCACGTGTTTCTTGAACAACGTATTTGAGCCAAGGAGTAAGCGCGATAAACTGTTGGTGACAGAGAGACTCACTTGGGTCACATCTCCAAGAAAATCTATCTTTGGTGACTTGTGTGTATCGAGGCGATTTCTGAGTTCTGCCCATTTTGGAGGAGGTACCCGCTTTCCCTGCTGTGCCTGCCAGGTTGGCACTGAGAATGTAATGAGGCAGATGATCTCCATTTTTAATCATTTGGGATTATTTTGAAAAACAGAACTGATTGTGCCTGTCTGAAGGCATTTGTATAACAAAAGTAGATTTCTCTTTCAGCTGTTTTCCCGTAGAAGCAGTCTTGTAGAAGTCACGAGACTGGACTTTATTGAATACTGACCCATGTCGTCTTTGGGCGTATGTCTTGTCTCCCTAGCTAGTCTGTGTCTCAAAGGCCAAAGCTCATTCCGGTTCCTTCCCTGCCAAGCCCAGGATCTGGCCTGTTGTATATACTCAGTACCTATTACAAGATCATGTAAAAAATTCTTTCGAATTGAAATTTATGTGTTAATTTTAGGAGAATAATTAGGAACTATTTTTATGTTCATTTTTAATTTACTATAATTATTTCTTCTCCGCATAACTTATCTATGAAAAATTTAAAGAGTCCCCTATCACTTAATTAACTTGATAAATTAGTACATCGTACAATATTTATTGATAACTGTGGAGGAATGACATGGATGCAAAGTACATTAGTGAGAACTCGTGTTGATAATCCAAATATTTCTCACTCCTTCAAGTGGGAGTCCTACCGGGCACAGCCCTGGTAATTAATGGCCCAAATGACTTATTTTACATTTATTATCATTTTTTGTTGAGCAGCAAAGTTATTAATCTTTAACTAGGGTGGGACGAATTTTCTTTCTTCACACAAATGTCTGTCACCATAAATATTAATAGGTTCTCAGAATTTAATGAGACCCGTCCTAAGGAGACTGAGCCTTCTGGATGCGCAGAGTGGGATCTTTCTTTCTAGCTGTGGATGGCCAGCTCTAAGTGTGTAGATCGGATTCTTCTCAGCTGTGGGCATGGGTCACCAAGCAGGTGATTTTTCTCTACTACTTAATTTAGCGTTCTGGCTCGTGCTCACCCCTTAGCTGTAATTTTGTTCAGCATTAGTTTCTTGCACTTAGTTCTTTCTTACTTTTTTCTGTTCGTTCCATGTGAGTTATCACTTCCAATTACCCTTACGGAGGAAAAACTGCTTCAGATCTCATTTCTGTTACGTTCAGGCATACTACCAACGCCACATCTCTGTACCATGCCTTGAAAGATTATTTGTGGGGCACCTGGGTGGATCAGTTGGTTAAGCCTCTGACTCTTGGTTCTGGCTCAAGTCATGATCTCAGGGTCATAGGATCGAGCCCTCAATAGGACTTCACACTCAGCGAAGAATCAGCTTGGAATTCTCTCTCTCCTCTCCCTCTGCCCCTCCCCCCACTCATGCGTATACACTCTCTCTGTCTTTCTAAAAAATAAATATTTTTTAAAAAAAAAAAAAGATTACTTGCCCCCAAAAGGCATAGATAAATTCACTGTCCTTCAAATTACGTTTTACACTCGAATCCCACGAAATATTTGACGTCCTCCAGCATTTCAGGTCATGAGTCACGCTCTGTATGCTGTTATTATTTTGATACCATCGCAATATAAACAGAAAGCAAAGTCAAAGTTGCTGAGCAAATAAATAAAACCAACTCCTAGAATCAGACTGTTTGAGCTGGAAAGAATCGCAAAGGTGCCTGGGAAAGAGTAGAACGGTGCCTTCCACGCTGTAGTCTGGGAGAAACTAATTATGGTCATCGATGTCTTCACCTGGCCAAGCTAGATTTCCTTGTGAGAATAAAGACCATCACATTCTCAAGGACTGCAAAAAGTTTTCTACTTACGAATCCTCTTTTACGGAGATGCTCATTTTGAGATCATTATACATTCATAGGTAGTTGGGAAGAATAATACAGAGAGGTCGTTGATAGTCTCCACCTAGTTTCCCCTGTGTAACATCTCGTATGACCTGAGTCTAGTATCAGAATCGGGAAATTGACATTGGTACTGTGCACTGACCCTGATTTTACCAGTTTAACATACACTCATCGTGTGACTGCTTGCACATATTTGTAGGTGATTTTATGCAATTCTGTGCATATACAAATGGACTGGACCACCACAGTCGAGTATGGATCAGTTCCTTCATGCTACCCCCGTATACATAATTAGAGGCACCTCTCTCCCTCCTGGCCCCTCCCCAAACCCTTGCGACCACCAGTCTGTTTCCTCTCTCTCTCATTTTGTCATATCAAGAATGCCATATAAATGAAGTCTTAGAGGCTTTGTTCCAAGATTGGCTTTTTTCACTCTGCAGAAGGCGCATGCAGTCCATCCAAGCTACCATGTGTATCGTGCCTGCCCCTTTTCCATTGCATGGTGAGGACATACCACCGTCGAGCCATTCACCTGCTGGAGAACATGTGAGCTTCCCTAGTGCTGGACTGTTCCATACAAAGCTGCTGTCAACATTTGCACGCAGGTTTTTACATAAGCGTCGTGCATTTCTCTGGTAGAAATGCTGAGTGTACTCGCTGTGTCTCCTGGGAAGCACACGTTCAGTGTTGTAAGGACCCGCCTGCCGCACTCTTTCCTGGAGCCGCTGCGCCTTTTCCCATTCCTGCCGGCACTGTGTGGGCGATCGGATTTCTCTTCATTCTCACTGGCGTTTGCTGTTGGTACTTTTTGTTTTAGCTCTTCCTACAAATGTGTATTGAAGTCTCTTGTTTAAACCTGACTTGAGCAGATACTCCAGCAAAGCAAAAGACACATTCAATAGGAAAGGATTTAGGGGGGAACATTAGGATATTGGTGACCGATGAAACGGAAAAACTTCCGGTTAGGTTGAATGGCTGATCGCGTGTCTGCGGA
Source organism: Meles meles (assembly GCF_922984935.1). Classification (NCBI taxonomy): domain Eukaryota; kingdom Metazoa; phylum Chordata; class Mammalia; order Carnivora; family Mustelidae; genus Meles; species Meles meles. Next base: position 88,342,133 of record NC_060076.1, on the reverse strand, counting down.
ACTTAATGCAATCGATAGTGGTTTCTGAGAAGGCGAGGCCAAAGGTACAGGACTTCGCCAAGTGCGTTTCTAGTAATAAGCCTTTTAGGACCCTTTGAGTGCTCATTGGACTTTGTCTAAATCTACATTACAGCCTTTGCTATAATTTCTGATTTATTTTGTAATTACTTGGGTACGTGTTTAATGTTTGCTTACTAAGATCTGGTCCCCAGGAGAACAGGAACTATATGACTTCATTTTCCTACCCCCCGAAATCACTTCAAAGCATCGTGGTTGGCTCCGTGTTAGTCCTTTGGGGAAGCCCTAGGGAGATCAGTTCATGTAGGTGATGCCTAGTGGCCCCGTTGAAGCCTATAGCACAGCTGTTCGTCAGTCCTGGGAGGGGGCTCTTGTCTTTCCGGGCTTTTGCTGGTGGCTCCAGCTCAGCTGTAGCAGGTGGGGAGTGGCAGGTGGTTTTGCTGGTAGTTAGGGAAGGCGAGATGGTCAGCTTGAGAGAGTTCGAGGGAGCCTTCAGCAGCGCGGTTACTCTTCTGTGTTGTTCTTAACCTCTACCCGCCAGGGGAAACCTCAGTGCGAGCCAGACCCGTAATTCTCCACACTCTGCAAAACCAGCTTTTCCCGCTTGGGGTGGAGGGAGGCAGGGTTCCCTCTTAGACAGCACCTGGGGATACCATAGTGGCTTAGCATGTAGAACACATCGTACATAATATATACTCCTAAAATAGATGTACACAGTTCAGCACTTAACACCTGATTTCCTGGACAGTAAAGGCATATCTCCAAGGCTCATTGGATCTGCAGGTGGGTTCAGATGACATTTACAGTGAACTGGCTCTGAACCAGAGCTGCCCTTGACGTTGTAGTTGGGCTCTCATCCATCCTCACACCAGCCCCGTGACGTGGTGTGATGTCGTCTCCGAGATGAAGACGTGGAGACTCGGGACACGTGACACTTCCCAGGGCCCCAGAACTCATGTGATGGGTCACGACTTACACCCAGGGGTCTCTGACTCCAGACGCAGGCCCCCCTCCCAGGGTGCGCTCCGTAAGGCGTCTGTAGGTGCAAAAAGGGAACATCTCCCGGAAGGAAAACATTACGTACCAACACGATTCAAGCAGGCCGGGCTGGAAGCGTCCGGTGACTGGTTTTCCTGCTCTGACAAGTTGCTGGTGGAGAAGTAGCTGTAGGGGGTTCTCTGTCAAAGTAGAGAGTTCGATCGGACGGGGCGAGGAGTTCGTGGAATCTTGCAACCTTCTTCACCAAAGGAGGGAGAGAGGAAAACAGCGCCAGGGGACTGCGGAACACAAAGTAAAGTTAGTAACCCGAACATTTAATTTTAAAAGCTTGTTGGAAAGTGTAAGCAAGCCCATTAACACTCACCAGCCGGGACCAACATGCACGTGTCTGTGAAATCCTATCAACTTAAAAGCAAAACTTCTTTCTGAGAAGCGTGATGGGCCCGGTGGAGTTCAGTGGTTTTCAGAGATGGTTTTTCACGTGTTGTGCAGAGGGAGTTTGGGCTCTAGATGTGCTACTGGCTCCCGCGTGAGCAGCTTTCAAGAATTCTCATCGGCCGCAGAAATGACAGGATTACCAAGTCAGTATTTGTTTTAACCTGCACTCCAAACCAAACGGAGCGCTATGAAAGTTTCTACAGAAGGAATGGCAGCAGGAAGCTGAAAATATCTTCATTGGCCCCCAAGTAACTCCTCTTCCTTTTCCTCCTAAAAAATCACCTAAAATTAGACAACTCAGATCTTCCCTTAGGGGTGGTGCTGGTCCCATGTCTAAGCAGCTTTCATTTGAAGTAACTTACCACACAGAAATAGAAATATACAAAAATTGAACTTAATGGAAGTTGAAGTCCTTGAGTTTATGAAGTAGAACAATGCAGTGCCTGATGCATTTAGGGTTTTCTGCGTCGGTGTGTAAAGAACAGCCTGTCTTGGATTTTGTAGTTGACCAGAAATGGAGAGGTAAGATCTGTGTAGGTTCCCAAATGGAACGACTTACACAACATCCCAGGGGAGGCAGGAGAAGGAAGGAAATGTCCCCAAGGGCTACCTCCCCTCCCGATGGGAGTTCTGGGAAACCAGAGAAGGGAGCTGTAACAGGAAGGGGACGTGGGGGTCTGGAAAGGCTTTGAGATTGGCCAGTGTGGATGCCCGCATCAGTCTGTCACATGGATGACCTTGTGACATAGAGCAACACCCAAACCACAGGAGACAAAAAGGCAGCAAACCCTAGTAGCTTAAAAATGGAGTCAATTGAGGCTCCATAGCTTAGGAGACACTTCTGGAATCTGGTGACAGACTGAGTAGCAGAAATCGAAGGAGTCTTAGAGAGCTTCCTGGGTCTGGGAAAACAAAGTTTAGGAAATGGTTCGGAACAGTCTTGTGGCATGTTACCCCGCTTGCTGTGCGCCTGTCAAGCGAGATCTTGTCTTCCTCCCAGAAGCTTTCAGCTCCAGCAACTGGGAACACTTCTCACAGGGAAAATCGGTTTGATTTGAACAGGGCTTTATTTTATTCTTTTGACATCCAGGGCTGAGTCCCCCCTGCTGCTGCAGGAAAGGGGCCTGGGTGACTGCCTTGTGAAAGGCAAGGTACTTCTCAGGCCACGTACTAGTTCTAGGTCTTCCCAAAAGATCAGCACGTACTGGCCTCGGAAAGCCTTTGGATCCGGCAAATAGCTCTTCATGGCCGTCAGTATCAGTCAACACTTTTTATCAGGTCCCTTCCCCTGCACGCGAATGTTCCTTTGATGTCTCCGCTGTTCTTCCTTCAAAGACATTTTGAAATGCGGCGCTTTGATCAGGCAAGTATAACTCTTCTGTCCTCGCCTTCTGTCCTTGCTTTCAGCAAATCATTTTGAATGGTTGCTTGGTGTAAGGCTCTGTGCGAGGTCTGTGGGAGGTACCAAAAAAAAAAAAAAAAGAATAGACTAAGGTCCTTACCTTTAAGAAGCTTAGGGTTTACAGTCAAATCTAAACCATCAAGCTCTTACTCATGGCAGACGGACACTCTTCCCATTTTTCTTTCTCTGTCCATTAGAGTGAGCAGAGAGGGCAAAGGGGATACGATTTCTTCTTTACCCAGAGAGGGGGAAGACAAGTGGCTGAATTTCCCCTCATTTTTTGGAGTGGATGTGGAAACGTGTGCCAAGCATGTCTCACCAAGCAGCTCGCCAGCCCCCAGAAAATCTCTAAAAATCTCTAATCGGAAGAACTTGGCCCTTGTTATACGTGGCATTTAAATGTGTTTACAAAATAATGTATTAAGACATGTTTATAGAAACAAAGTATAAAGAAACTCACCCAGTATAAATAGTTATGTGATTATACATCTATAGTCACGTGTAATCTTTGAAAATGGTAGATGACTATTTCTCATTGCCTCTAAGGTATGCTTTGACTGCAGACGTTTCAAGTGAGCACAAAAAAAAGTGGTACGGGTCAATCCAGCACAGCCCCAAATTCTAAATCACTGCATTAGACAACGGGGAAAAACACATGATTGCCATAACCAGGCTAAGAATTGAATATTCTGTCTGCATTACCAGCCAAAATTGTATGGCTTGTCACAGCCCGTTTTTTTCTCTTTATTATATTAGCAAGGAACACTCCGAGCATTATTGAGGAAATTAAATTAAATTTAAAAGGCAATATTCAGCTTTAACTGACTTGTACCTGCCGTAATTCAGGAGCTGTATACACTCCAAGGAGCCTGCTCTGGGTGGAAAGACAGACCCTTGGATTCATTTGACCCTACACCGATGTGTCCAGGGACGTCCACCTGCATCAGAGCCTCAGGACTGGGTTGGCTTGTAGTGTGGGGTTAACACAAATGCTTTGGCCTATCATTTTCTTCTCTATTCAAGGACTAGACTGTAGGCCAGCTGGGAAAATTACTCAGAGACTTTGAGACATCTTCCTGTCGGCTCCACATTTGGTTGATTTGGTTATCCGTCAGCTGTCCTATGCTCAGGGGAGACGAGGGTCAAAGATAGCGAGTTTCCTGCTTTAACCATTTTAGCTAAGATCCCAAGTAATTCATGTTCATCTTCACCTCTGCTGTCTCTAGTCTGCCACCAGCAGAGACAGTAGGAAGTTACCTCTAAACAGAATATAAATGTGTTTCATCTAAGCACCTCAGTATATTAAACTTCATTATTGAGAAGTTCAAGTATACGCAGAAGTGGACAGAACAGCGTGAAGGACCCCAATGTGCCCTGTACCCAGCTTCGTGGATTTTCAACTCAGGGCCAAACGTGTGTCTTCCCAGAGCCCCCCACCCCATTGAATCTGGCACATTCTGGGCATCATGTTATTTTTCTCAAATGTGAAGAATTCCTGAAAACTGAAGCCTCTTTTTTAAAAAACAACCATAATTGTATTCTCATGCCTTTACAAAATTAATTCTTCCCGGTCAGTGTTCAAATTTCTAACTGTTTCAGAAACAGTTAGTTAGTTTCTATTAGGGTTGAAACAAGGGCTACATGTCAAGCACCACCCCTCCCCCCAACTCGATCACACATTTGTTCTTTGTGAGGATATTTGTTGAAGAAACTGGTTTGTTTTTCCAATGGTCCAGCTGTTGCTGATGACGTCCCTACAGTTTCTTTTAACATGTGCATCTCTCCCCTGTTTTTCCTGTAGATCGCTTGTTGGATCCACAGGCTTGGTCAAATTTAGGTTTGACTTTATTTTTGGAGTTGTTTCCTCTCACCAGGAGGCACGTAATGTCAGGATGTCTTTCTTTCTATGATGTTAGCAGATGTTGATGACCACTGACTAGACCTGTAAAATGGTGCTGTTCTGGTTCTGTCATGTGGTAGCCGGAATGCTCCAGGGGTTTCCAAACAAGAGACTGCCTAGCACAGAGTAAGGGTTCAAGAAAATGTTTACTGAATGGACTAATTTCCATCAGAACCCCTGTGACATGAGAAGTAATTAGAAAAAACCTGGGTTGCCTAAGATCTGATTACTGAAGCATCTCTTTCCCTTCTGGAATCCCAGTCCTTCTCCATTTTCAGAAAGTATCATGTCCACATTACTTGACCACCTACTGTCTTTATCTTGGCCACATCTAATATCTTTTGGTACTGGGTGCCAAATTTTCAATGTGGCTGTTTTGCAGAAGGTCTTTGGGACTCATCCAGTGATGATCCTTTCTCAACCTCATACCAGCTTAACTCCACATCCCTTACAGATTGGAAACGCGGAGAGACAGAGGGCAAGAAAAGTAAGCAGGCCCTGAGCTGTGTTTCAGAACAGAGCAGCCATCTTAGAGCCAACACTGAGCACTCTTGGTTGGTGTAATAGTCCTTGAAATTGACCTCAGCCTAGTTTATGGCAAAATAAGCTTGCCTCGTATCTGCCATTTAGTTGTATGCCTACTAATCAGTAAATATGAAGTCTCTGGGGGGTTTTTTGCCCTTGACATGGTTTTTACAAATACCTCTAGTGTGGGTAGGTTTGAAAACACTATTAGTTTTATTCTTCTGACAATACAGAGGATGTAATTGCAGTAAATACTTTCAATGCTAGAGGTTTTTCATAAGCATTGTGATCTTGAAATGCAGTATCAAGTTCTTATATTGGAGATGGAAGATGTAGGGCTCTGTGTTCTTTGCTACTGAATATTTTGGTTTTCGTTTGCTTGCCCACATGGACAGCAGTATAAAAAAATAGATATTTCTGCTCCGATCAGAGTACACAGCAGGGAACAAAGCAAAACAAGCCTTTGGTGAGCAGAACAGTCTGGTGCGTATGGTAGGAAAAATACAGATAGAACCCAAGTTTTAGTCCATGGAGGGATCTGATAATGCGCTTCAGTTTTCAGAGGGGAGATGTGTTCTCAACATTTTATGGAGATCATGAGTCTAGTTTTCATGAAGCTAGGAGATGAGACAGGCTTTGAAAAACTAGCAAGAGTTGAAAAGAATAGGAAGGACCTTCCAGAAGAAACAGCATGAACGACACCTTTGGGGCACATTTTTGGGTAACTAAGTGATTCTAGCTTGACCAGCCCGGAAGAGGTCTCTAGACAGATGTTAAATAACAGGCAGATGTTGGCTGGGGCCACGGGAACAAGAACCTTCGGTGTTGCGTGAGCCATGGTGAGAGGCCGAAGGCTTTGACCTAGCGGCGTGACACAACCTGGTCAAGCGAGGGAGTCTGAAGTAGATGGGAAGGTGGGAGAAAGAGAAGTTGAAATCAAAGCATTAGCACAATGGAATGTTCCATTTGTAGAAGCTACTGGATTGGGCAGCTTAGTGGAAGGAAAAGGAGTCAGGATGTGTGACATCCACAGACTGATATGGAATAAGAGAGAGAAGTGAGGGAAAGGAACTGCTTTGGGGGAAAGTAAGATTTTAGGTTATAGCTAGACAGTTGCATAGAAGGTTAGGAATGTCCAGAAGTCCATTGGAAATACACAGGCCAAGAGCTTAGGAGAGAGTTTGAACTAAAGAAAAGATTTTGGGAATTGTCTGTAGAGAGATAATAGCTAGAATCTACGCACTAAGAGATGCTCATAATTTTTTTCCACTTCTCCCTCAAACTCCCCTGCTGCCATCCATATTCAAGTTATCATCTTTTTTTGAAATTTTTTATTTGAGTGCAGTTGACACATAATGTTAAATTAGTTTCAGGTGTACAGCCTAGCGATGAGACAAGTTTAAACATCATACCATGCTCACGATTTCCCTGGTGATAAGTGATGTTGAGCATTTTTCCTTGTGTCTGTTGGCCATCTGTATGTCTTTGAAAAAATGGTCTATTTGGTCCTCTGGCCATTTTTTAGTTAGGTTGTTGTTTTTTTGGTGTTGCGTTGTATGAGTTCATGTATTTTGGATATTAACTCCTTACTGGATCTGTCATTTGCACACATCTTCTCCCAATCAGTAGGATGCTTTTTGTTTCGTTGATGGTTTCCCTGACTCTGCCAAAGCTTTTTGTTTTGATACAATCCGAGTCGTTGAATCTTGCCTTTGTTCCCTTGCCTCAGGAGACATACCTTGAAATGTGTTGCTATGGCTAATGTCAGAGCGATGACTGCCTTTGCTGTTTTCAGGATTTGTATGATTTCCACGCTCACTTTCAGGTCTTTAACCCATACTGGGTTTGTTTTTGCGGAGCGTATGAGAAAGTCATCCAGTTTCATTCTTTGGCCTGTAGCTGTCCAGTTCTCCCAGCACTATTTATTGACAAAATGACCGTCTCTTCCCCCATTTGAAAATTCTTGCTGCTTTTGTCATAGATGAGTCGACCGTACAGGTGTGGGCTTATTTCTGGGCCCCCTGTTGTAGTCCCCTGACTGTGTTTGTGCCAGTCCCATCATGTTTAGATTACCATACCTTTGTAGCGGATCTGGAATTATGATACCTCCGGATTTCAAGATGGCTTTGGCTATTCAGGAACAAACCAGAACAAATAATACTAAAATGTGTATGGAACGTCAAATACCGTCTCTTATCTGGACTATTGAAATACTCCTCATTCAAAAATAGGTTCCCCTTGTGTGAGGTGTTTCCACTGCACCCTGACTTCCTCCTTCCAGACCCTATTCCAGTCTGTAATTGGGGCTCGTGTAATTTTGAGGATGGTATTGTCAATTTTACTTACCCCTGAAGTTCTAGAAACTTCCTTGGTGCCTGGGACCGACTAGAGGCTCAGTTTTTTTCCTCCAACAGAAAGAGTGAATGTCACTGCTGAAAAGTAGAGAGAGAAAAGTGTTAAGCGAGAACAAAAGATGTTCACCAAAGGAAAGGCAGGCAAAAACAAACAGGAAGGCGGGAAATAAGGGCTGAGGACAAATGGGGATTCCAGGGGCGGTGGTCAGCAGGGATGAGCCTACAGGGAACGGAATAACAATAACAGTAGTCACTCCCATTGATTGGGTTCTCTGTGTATCCCTGTTACTGTCCTAAGACTGGACGTGGATTAACTCGGTCTGCACAGAAACTCTTTAAGGTCAGAGTTCCCATTATCTCTGTTTTACAGATGAAGGAACAAGGCACAGAACAGCTCCGTACCTTGCACAGGGACACATGGGGAAGCCATGAGTGAAACCAGACTGCCTGGCTCCAGAACCCAGAGCCTCACCCACCGCCCGGCTGCTCCCGCCCCTTCTAGTTCCTTCTAGCTCCTTCTAGCAAGGGGACAGGAACGTGTGCAGCGAGTGTGGGCACAGAAGGTGGAAACGGAGCAGGAGGAGCAGGCAGTCTTACTGACCTTCAGCCATGGGGAGAGGACAGCAGTGATAACGTCGCATTTCCCACACTGGGTCATAAGTTCTATAGAAATTCTATGAATAAGAATCTTCCCAACATAGCACCCGGGGATAAGAACCCGAAGAAGATGCTTTCTTTGGGAATAGAGAGTTTTGATCATGTCTTCAGGATTTTTGTACCAGATGCTCCAACACTGAATTTTTTTTTTTTTTTTTTTTTTTTTACTATCTTCCAGTATTGTTATTGTCTTAAAATAGTCCTTGAGAGAGAAGGAGAAGAAATCTGGCTTTGACAATAAATACCGTTTTGCACTGCAAACACACAGCTCCAAAACCCAACAGCAACAGCCAGGTCGGGCAGACATTCTAGAAAAGAAGTGTTTTCGCCCCTGAGTGACAGACTTGACTGATGGGTGTCTGTCATGTCGCAGAATGTTGCACACTCCCAAGGCTCACACATGCTAAGATTTTGGCAGATATATTTGATTCCTTTAATTAAGGAACTGGGAGGATATGAATAACAACTATTTTGTTCCTAATTGATGCAGATCTGCAGGGCATGTGACTGAAATCTGTTCCCAGAATTTTTTTTTCATTACAGAAGTTTTGGAATTTGACTTAAAATATATGCCTATGTATTTCTCTTCTTCTTTACCTAACCCCAGATCTAACTATCATGGTCACTTCCCACAGTGGGAATAGAATGTACTTTTTGGGGGTGGGGGTCCCACAAAGAGAACTTCTCTTTGCAGCGAAAAAGGAGATCACAGGGAATGATTTCCAAAGCCCTGACTCCCCAAGTAACAGTGGGTGGGTGGGTATCTCTTATTTGGGGTTAGGATGAGTATGTAGACAGGGAAGCCTTGTTACCAGCTGTAGACATGGCCAGAAGGTCGCTCAGATGCCTTAAGGTAACGCGCCTATACATACATTAGAAGTTATATAAATGCGGCTTGTGCTCCCCTGCTTGGGTGGAGATTTGGCATTATAATGAGGGAAAGGTAGGTGTTGGTCATTCCAGAGGTAACTCCATGGTCCTTCTGTGCAGAATCCTCTTTTTTTTTTTTTAAGATTTTATTTATTTATTTGACAGACAGAGATCACAAGTAGGCAGAGCAGAGGCAGGCAGAGAGAGAGGAGGAAGCAGGCTCCCTGCTGAGCCCGGTGTGGGGCTCGATCCCAGGACTCTGGGATCATGCCCTGAGCTGAAAGGCAGAGGCTTTAACCCACTGAGCCACCCAGGTGCCCCCAGAATCCTCTCTTTTAAGTTTTTCGCTCTGAAAGCAGGAGCCTGGCCTCCTAAAGACAATTCAGTATCCTTCAGGGACTCTGACAATCCAGCTTGAGAGCACAGAGAAAATGATTTGCTTTTACAAATTTAGGTGTAGCTTTTTCATAGTGAATTCTCTCTGGAGGCTTGTTATTATTGTTGTTATTTTAAATAAGCCAGGACAAATATTTGGCTACTTTAAAGCATCAGGAAATCAGGAAAATGTCAGGAATTAAAACTGAACCCCAGCCTGACTTTGGATCGCTTATAGAAGACACCTGTTCCGTTTGGCCTGTCCTTAGAGGGGAGAAGAGCCTCTGAGTACAAACCAGACAGTTCAGGTTGAATCTTGCATTTAAGGAAAAATACTTGATAAAGAAAGCCTTTTAACAAGCAGAACTCCCTTGCAGATACTCTGCAAAGGAGAGAGAAAGAATTGGGATGTTATCGCAAGGACCTTTCCATTTTCCCGCACCTCGCTGTAGAGCGTGCTGGCTGCCTGGCAGGAATGCCCACAGCACGGTCCCACGGTCCGATTAGAATTTGATTTTGGAGCCGGGGTACTGCTGTGCGGGGACACTTAGCGGTGGGGGGTCTGGGCCATGCAGGGCATGAGGCTGGGAATTTTGCTCACTGAAGATGGGACTATTTGCCCAGATGGTAGGGCTGTGGAGTTAGAGCCCTCGGACCAGAACTGTGGTGCGGCCAGCTGTCCATTTCCCGTCAGATACTCAACCCAGAACTTTTAAAGGGGCCCCAGAGGACGCTGGTAAGCTCACTAAAAATGCAGTCTTATTTTTGTGGGCTTTTTCTGCATTTTTTTGTCAGAAGTGTCACTTCAAGGATGTTTTACATTAAGACAATTTCTGTAGCCTCTCACACAAGTGTGAGCCGTGAGTCTCCGTGGCTTATAGTCAGCATGAGGGTACCTAGCAGTTAATTGGGTATTTTCCCTGTACCAAGAATTTTTCTAGGCACTTTCTCTGCATTTCCATGTTGAATTTTCACAATTACCCTCTGCAGTGTGTAATAATATTGTCAGCCTTCTGCAGAGGAGGAAACAGGCGTAGGGAGGTGATGTGACCTGCCTAGGGCAGAGTCCGTGCCCTTTATCTTTTAGGTCCTTATCCCAGAGCCTCTCTAGGAAGGGACACGCGAGCTCTGGTACCTGGGAGTCAGAAACCTGGCAGCTGCAGGTGGGGATCCCTGGGCAAGACTATGACGCCGTCTGAGGGGGCGCTGTTCCCAAGACACCCTTTCAGTATGGTTGACAGTTACAAAAGCTAAGGTCCTTCTACTTTTTTTTTTTTTTTAAGGTTATATTTATTTATTTGAGAGAGAGAGACAGTGAGAGAGAACATGAGAGGGGAGAAGGTCAGAGGGAGAAGCTGACTCCCCGTGGAGCTGGGAGCCCAATGCGGGACTGGATCCTGGGACTCTGGGATCATGACCTGAGCCGATGGCAGTTGCTGAACCAACTGAGCCGCCCAGGCACCCAGGTCCTTCTACTCTTACTTTTGTCTGAAGAAAGTATCCAGTATCTGTTAGTGTTTCTTCATAAGAGGTTGGGTCCTTGCCAACTGTGATACAAAGCTGGCTTGCTTTCTTACCGGACTTCCTCATGGAGGCATGAGGAAGACGCCGATTGGTCTCCCTGGAGAACCAGCCAATAGGTGGATGCCGAATCATCGGGCCAGTGGTGAGGAACTCTTCCTGCCACCCTTCCCTCTTCCTTTATTCTTGGCTCCACTTCTTCTTAGGTTAGGGAAGCTGGGTCCACATGACTGTCAGGTCACTCTTTGGGGTAGAAGGTTCCATGGCATACACCTCTTAAATAGTAAGGCTCTACTCTCAGCTCTTGCCTGCCTCCTTTCTCGAAGTACTTAGTTGAGTAAACAGCGATGAACATTGATACTCTGAATCATTGATACTCATGGGCAGCCCCCCTTTCGTTTTTCCTCATTGATGCATGAGACCCAGGGATAACCGTATTTCTGGAAGGCCAGCTATGTCATAGTTCACAAAGCCCCCTTTCGGAGGCCACAGGCATATAAATCCTCGGGTCCAACCCCTGATTGCTATATCTCTATCATAAATGTCTGATCAAAGAGCAACCAGGCTCCGCTGAAACGAATAACATACTATGTGTTAACTACATTGAGTTTAAATTTTTTAAAAATTTTTTAAAATATATAAGCATTTGGGCTGAGGAGTAAGGAGGAAAGCCTACAGAATTCTGGGTCTTCAGTCTCTGGTTAAAGAATTATCCATAGACTCTGCTCCTCAAAGACATTCCCTAACTGGGGTGTAGCGACAGATTGTCCTGCTGATTCAGAGACAACTGGTCAGCCATGCAGGCGTGTCTTCATATCTGGGCTGGTTTTGATTTCCTGAGCGGCTTTGTGTGAGAAATACCAGGCATTAAAAAGTCTCAACCCACTAGAACTACTTTATCATAGAGGAAAACCCCCCCATTTTCATGCTCTCCTGAATACTCTTCCTCCATGGAAGAAGCCTCCTGAGTGCCGAAGCCCCGCGCACCCCGGGAAGCCATGAGCAATGCCTCTTCCCTTGGCCTTATTTCCCGCCGTTTTCCTGTCAGAGCGTCTCTCCCTCCTCTGTCTGGCTGCCTCCAGCTACTCTTCCTTCCTTCTCTTCCCCACTGTTTGCTGAGCGGATAACTAAGCGTGAAGTCCTGTTGTTTGCTGAGATCATGATTTTTTAAAAAACACTTCTGCTGGGAACCGCATGGCCACTTGGAAACCGCCATCTTTCCCAAGGAGACCGTGGAACTCCAGCAAGGTTAAGATGTAGAGGACGGAATTCAGGCAAAAACACATTCCGGCTGAGTCCTCGTGCGGAGGAGGATACAAGCATGGAGAGACCCTTAGTTGGGGGTGTCTGTGCTCTAGTGTTTAGGAGTGTGGCCACTGGAGGTGACTGCCTGGGTTCACATCCCGACAGTGCCACTTCTAAGCCGTGTGATACCGAACAAATTACCATGTCTCCCTCTGGCTCAGTTTGTTCCTCTGTAAAATAGAGACAGCGGTAGTACCTCGCCCGTAGAATAGTTGTGAGGGCTCGATCTGAGTGATCTCCTTAGAACCTGGCACGTGGGAAGTGCCCAATAAATGTAACAAGGGAAGCGTTCACGGAGGGTTAGGAAAAGCTGTGCTTGCTTTAGGTTTGTATAAAAAATATCATCTTGGAGCCGTTGTGATAATCCCTACTGAACTTGACCAAATAATAACCTCAAATATTTTTATTTTGCTTTTCCTCCATCCACCATGGCCTGGAAGGGACGTGGGGGCTGTGTGTCTGCGTCTCTAGAACTTTCTGATTCTCTGCCACTGAGACTTACCCACTTCCGTTGACCGGCCACCTGGTTCTTTTTCTTCCTCAGGTGCTGGAGAGCTTCAAAATCATGGACTATAGCCTTCTGCTGGGAATCCACATCTTGGACCATTCCCTCAAAGAGAAGGAAGAGGAGAACTCACAGAATGTGCCTGATGCTAAGCGGTCTGGGATGCAGAAGGTCCTCTATTCCACGGCGATGGAATCCATCCAGGGTCCAGGGAAGCCTGGAGATGGGATCATCGCAGAGAACCCAGACACGTAAGTGCACCCAACCACTTGCCCACCCTCCTGGTCGCGGCAGCCCAGGGCAGTGGGTAATTACACGCAATCATGTTCCCTCCATGGGGGCTCTGTGAGAACGGATTCATACCCGGTGCTAAAATGGGTCGAGCAGCCCTCATTTCTGGTCACTCCGGGTAACTAGATGCATGGCCGTGCTTCCGGTGATTACCATCCTTTCCCCCATGTGCTTGATTTGTTCCAATGGCTCCATTTCTGAACAATGGCTGAAAGTGTTTCTATCTACCCCCACCGGCTCCATATTCAAAACGTCCCCCACAACAGGGAGAACATACTTTGAATTTGAATCAGTGAGTATTTAAGCAAACACGTGGTCGGAATTGCATTCATCATTCAGAGCTCCTCATCTGCAGGAGAGGACTCTCTTCTTCTGGCTTCTCTACCCCCTGGCAGATGTGGTCTCTTGCCTTAGCCAGATGTGCTGGTAACTGCAGGATCCGTTTGCATATATAAAGTCCACACTGACGGACAGAAACAATTGCAACCGAGGAAAATTACTGCAGCGGCTAACTGTCATGTGCATTTACCAGCCGTACAAGAGACTGAACGGAAGGCATTGCTTTCCTTGGCTGTTAGTGATACTGCCTTTTAGGAGTCTCCAACAATGACTAAATCACGGGTGCATTTCACTTTTATAAAGGAATACATATCAAACTTTTAAAAAAGCCTTGCTTCTCTATCTAAATGCCCAATAGTTGATTAAACAAGGTATTCCATATCAGTATAGGGAACTACAGAACCGTAAAAAACACGTTAGCAATGAATACAAGCAAACGTCTATCATTTAGCGATTGAAGAATTCAAGTTATGAAGCGTGTTAAACCATTGCTTTTGTGGACTAATAAATACCTACACACACGCATTTACACTGGAAGGGTGTACCAAATGCTAATCGTGGTCCTTTGCCTCCTGGGAATGGGTTCTTTTAAATATGTTACACTTTACAGTAAATGGGTAAAAAGCGTTGGATTTTTAAAGGGGAGCATTTAAAAAATACTTTAAAAATTCGTTCCCATAGTTTTAAAATAGGAATAATTTTTTGTTTGGATTCTTCCTGTCCAGCTGTCTTGAGTCGACAGCTACATTTTCATTCTCTTGAATGGGAAGTTCAGCATTCTGGATTCCCAGGAAGACCTTCCCCGAGGCAAAAAAAAAAAAAAAAAAAAGGAGTGCGAGTCCAGAATTCTTAAAGTTGTCCATTTTTATTTAGTCTGTTTATTAGAAGTGATTTTTAACTTCCCATTATATGTCATAAACTTTTTTCTCTCTTGCTCTATCAACAGAATGGGAGGCATTCCAGCTAAAAGCCATAAGGGAGAAAAACTACTTTTATTTATGGGCATTATTGATATTCTGCAATCATATAGGTAAGAAATTTGGGGAAGTAGCCTTTCCTTATTTCAAAATAAATCAACAAAAGGTTCTGAAAATCCACCAAATGGGGATGATTTTGCATTCTCATTTTTATGTTTCTGTGTCTTTATGTTTAGGTTAATGAAGAAGCTAGAACATTCCTGGAAAGCTCTGGTCTATGATGGGGTATGTGATTATCATGTTCCTTGTTATCTATATATTTTTCTGATTTCTCAGACTTCAGGGTGTGTCTCGGAGGTCGTGTCAGCAGAGAAAATGATGTCTTATTTTTGTGTGAAATCTGGATACACTTAGGAGAGGATGCTGGGAAAAAGGGGAGACTCTTTGTATGGGCCCCGGGAAGCTCAGGAGGACAGTTGAAATGAGGTTCTCACAAGACTGAGCTGTGGCATGGTCTGAACCTGACTTTGGTGGTCCACAGCCCGGGATTTGAACCCTGCCAGACACGTTGCTTGTGATTTGGCCTCTCTTGGCCTGGTTTCCCATCTCTACAAGAGACATGGTAATAGTACCTAGTACTTGCCTCATTCGGTTGATACAAGGATTAAATAAAGTTATGCCGTTTAGTTTTCAACACAAGACATACGAAGTTATGGTTGGATATAGGACTAAGACTGATGGCATGAGGATATCTGTTGAACTCAGAATTGTGTAACCAAAGAAAACAATCAACTATGCAGCAACAGCCTCCCTCCCCACCCCCAGCCCCACTCCCCCACCCCTGCTCTCTCTCAACCCACGTAACACACATGCACGTTCCTCTCTGGATGTTAGATTTGAACTTTTTGCTGCTGACAGAACATTTACTGGCCTCAGCCTCCCTCGGTTAATAACCCAAAGTGACACTTCCAAAGAAGGTATCGGTTAAAGATTTGCTCACACCTTTTTTTTTTTTTTTAAAGATGTTAGCAGATGCTTTCCTTTGAGAGAAGATAAATTATAGATATCATTCTTCTCCTTTATTGGAAAGAACACTTTCCACTTCCTCAGTTCTGTGGAAAACTGGTAATAACCTTCCAGCGTAAAAGATCTGCGTTTGTCTACAGGCTGAGGAATGGGCGGGCTTCCTCAGAGCACACTCGTAAACAACAGGGTCACGGGTTTGTTTCTAAGAATTAAATGTAGGCTTATTATTCAGCTCAAAGATTCCTTCTATTTAAAAGCCAAGATGATAAGTTCATTTTTTTCCCTTCCTGACTAAAGTAGAGACTGAATAATATCTTCACCATGGAAGGGAAGTAGTAAACACACTTCTCCTTCTGTTTTCTGAGAACGTTAATTCCCTGTTACCAGGCTAAGATTCTGATGGGAATGACCTAGTTCTCCACTATTCAGATGCTGCTGAGAGGCTCTACCTTTGTCTAGTTAAAACACATCTTCCATTTTGCTGGTTGTTTTTTTTTTTTTTAAGAGTGTCTCTGTATTGAACATATATTTGTGGAATTGTGAGAGCAGTAAATAAGATTCATTCTTGTTTGTTTGCAAATGTGCCTCTTACTTAAACAATGTTTCTTCACGCCAAAGAGAAACACGGTCCAATCTCTCTTGGAAGGCAAGGTCCGGGTCTCAATCGTCTTACACCAGAAGATATTTCTAAGTTACTGTGCCTATTGTATGTGTCCATTTCAGACAGGAGATGCATGTCAGACCAGCCAGAAATGCCCGCCTCTACAGCATCCCTAATGGGCTAGAGGACCAGTATGCCTTGGTCAAAGAGGCCTTCTCTATACTGTGTCCTTCATAACATGCTGTTGACAGAATGATCTTATGCTTCCTGTAATGCCCTGTTTCACAGATGAAAAAAAAAATATATACAGGCACCGAGGCACTGCCTTCTTCCTGGATCACACAGCTGTATTAAAGCTCGAACTAACATCAGAACCAGGTCTCCAGACCTCTGGTCCAATGTGGGTTTTTTCTTCCAACCCCAGAGCAGCTGCTTTATACCATCTAAATTTAAATTTTCAGAGCTTTTTTTTTATTAGAATCCACAAATGTAGAAAGAAAACGGCACATTGACTATTTCTAGAAATGTGTGTCTTGGTTAGTAGATACGTGATTACTGAATAAACATGTAGAATTAGCTTCTTCATCCATCTCCTTTCCTGGATTTATAATAAAATGCCCCTTCAGTCCTGAAGACTCCTGCCAAGCACGAGAGAATTGAGTTAACAATTCAATTCAGTTCAATTCTATCTGATTAGTAGGTAATTCAGTGTAGCGGAGGTCATCAGTCAGCCTTGTCCCCGAGGAGTCTGCCCAGTGTCCGTGCACCTGATTACTACCAGACAAAACCACACTATTTTCTTTTTAACCCCCATGTCACTCTTACATTAAGGTTGTTTTGCATATATCCCCAATTTTTGTCCCTGACCGAAAGCGGTGTTATCCTTTATTTTAGATGAAACACTGGTTGCCTGTATGTTAAAAAAAAAAAAAAAAAAAAAATCTCAAAAGCTTCACAGGGCACACAGTGGAATGAGAATCAGCCGTTTTGTTTTATAGAGCAGCGTCCTTTGGCTAGCTCCCCCCCATCCCCCCGTGCCCCTCTCCGTACTCTCTTTCCTCAGGAATAGCTGGACACTTTGCCCACAGTGCCTTTATGCCCGTTTCCCCAGCCTCACTCCTGGGCACCACGGGTCACACAGATGACACGTACTGCTCATTTCCGGCGGCCAGCATCCATGCCTCCTGGCTCAGGACGTTGGGCTAGCAGAGAACCGATTGCGTAGATCTCGCTTCTGGCTTGCAGGGATCTGGGAGGTAACCTGTACCACCCGCTTTGTCCTTCCAGGATACCGTTTCAGTTCATCGACCAAGCTTTTATGCTGACAGGTTTCTCAAGTTTATGAATTCCAGAGTTTTCAAGAAAATTCAAGGTAAGATTCTTAGGAATTTTTTTTTTTTTTTTTTTTTTTTTACTTTTAGCACTTACTGACTTTACTCTGGGCAACCTTTAGCAAGATTTTTATTAGAAGGGTTTGGACTATTCATCCCCAAAAGCTGTGGTGACTTAGTGTTTATGATGAAGTGTTCCATTAGGTATTTACTGATGCCATAGTCATTCGAGTCCCAGTCTGTGGTAGGAAAAAATAGAAACTGCCTACATGTCCAACCTTATCTTATACTGGCTATATATATTGTGGTGCAATCTAATGGAATAATATTTAAGATAAAAATCATATTAAAGGTCCATTTAGGGGGCACCTGGGTGGCTCAGTCGGTTGAGCGTCCAACTCTTGATTTTGGCTCAGGTCACGATCTTAGGATCAAGGTTGGGCCCCATGACCAGCTCTATGCCCAGCGAAGAGCCTGCTTGGTATTCTCTCCCTCTCCCTGGCCCTCCCCCTCTGCTCCTCTCCCCACTCACATGCACTTACCCACATGCTCTCTCTCAAATAATTGAAATCTTTTTCTTAAAGATTTTATTTATTCATTTGTTAGAGAAAGCTGCAGACAGAGGCTCCGTGCTGAACAAGGAGCCCAATGTGGGACTCGATCCCAGGACCCTGGGATCATGTCCTAAGCTGAAGGAAGCTGCTTAATTGACTGAGCCACACAGGCGTCCCATTTAGTTCTTACAGATACAGATATATATAGACACACACACACACACACACACACACACACACAGAGTTATTGGTTTGCATACATAAATGCACAACAAATTCTTTTTTTTTTTTTTTTACATTTTTACTTATTTGAGAGAGAGATTGAGAGAACGAGTGGGGAGAAGGGCAGAGGGAGAAGCAGACACCCCCACGGAGCAGAGAGTCCGACATGGGACTGTATCCTAGGACCCTGGGATCATGACCTGAACCAGAGGCAGACGCTTAATGACTGAGCCACCCAAGCACCCTGCACAACAAATTCTAATGGGGTATATAAAAGCGTGTTATATCACATTAACAAGTAAAAGAATAAAAACCATATGATCACCTCAATAGATGCAGAAGCATTGGACAAAGTACGACCTTCATTCCTGTTAAAAAAAAACTCCACAAACTAGGTTTAGAATGAACATTCCTCTGCACAATAAAGGGCGTGCATGAAAAACCTACAATTAACATTATATCCAATGGTGAAAGACTAAGAGATTTTCCTCTAGGATCAGGAACAAGACAAGGATATCCGCTCTGCAGCTGTGGAAGTTGTAGCCACAGCAGTCAAACAAGAAAAAGAAATAAGGCCATCCAGAGTGGCAAAGAAGTCAGATTTTCACTATTTGCAGATGACATTGTACTACATATGTAGAAAACCCCCAAAGACTCCACCAAAAAACTACTAGAACTGATTGATGAATTCATTAAAGTCACAGGATACAAAATTAATATACAGAAATCCATTGCATTTCAACACAATAATAATGAGGTAGCAGAAAGAGAAGTTAAGAAAACCATCCCATTTACACTTTCACCAAATATAATAAAATACCTCAGCGTAAACTTAACCAAGGAGGTGAAATACTTGTACTCTGAAAACTCTAAAACACTGAAAAGAAATTGAGGATGACACAAATAAATGGGAAGATATTCCGTGGGCATGGATTGGAAGACCCAGTGTTCTTAAAACATTCATACTACCCAAAACAATCTACAGATTTAACGCCATCCTTTTCAAAATACCAAGAACATTTTTCACAGAACTAGAACAGATCATCCTAAAACTTGTAGGGAACCACCAGAGACCCCAAACAGCCAAAGCGATCTTGAAAAACGAGAACAAAGCTGGAAGTATCACAATCGAAGATTTCAAGAAATACTACAAAGCTATGGTAATCGGAACAGGACAGAAATAGACACATAGATCAATAGTATAGGGCTGAGGCCAGAAGGAAGCCCAAACGCACATGGTCAGTTAATCTATGACAAAGACGGCAACAGGACACAGTGGGGGAAAGACCGTCTCTTCAATAAATGGTGCTGGGAAGACTGGACGGCAACACACAAAAGAATGAAACGGGATCAGTTTCTTAACACTATACACAAAAATAAACTCAAAATAGATTAAAAACTTCAATGTGAGACCTGAAATCCTAAAACTCCTCGAAGAAAACATAGGTAGTAATCTCTTGGCTATCACCCTAAGCAAAATATTAATGGATGTTTCTCCTCAGGCCAGAGAAACCAAAGCAAAAATAAACTTGTGGGACTACACCAAAATAAAAAGCTTTCGCACAGCTAAGGAAACCTACTGAATGGACGGAGATCCTTGTAAATGATGCATCTGATAAGGGGTTAATATCTAAATTATATGAAAAACTTATACAACTCAACACATACACCAAAAAAATCTGATTAAAAAATGGGCAGAGGACCTGAATAGACTTTTTTTTTCCCCAAAGAAGGTACACAGATGGCCAGCAGACACATGAAAAGACGCTCAGTTTCACTAATCATCAGGAAAATGCAGATCAAACCACAGTGAGATATCAAATCACACCAGTCAGAATGGCTAGTATCAAAAAGACAAGAAATAGCAAGTGTTGGCGAGGATGTGGATTAAAGGGAGCCCTCGTTCACGGTTGGTGGGAATGCAAAATGGTGTAGCCACTGTGGAAAACAATTCCTCAAAAACCTGAATGTAGAAATACTGTATGATCTAGTAATTCCACTACTGGGTGTTTACCCAAAGAAAATGAAAACACTAATTCAGAAAGGTACATGGACCTCTGTGTTTACTGCAGCTTTATTTCCAATAGCCAAGACATAGAAGGAGCCCAGTGTCCATCTACAAATGAGGAGCACAGTGTCTATCTACAGATGAACGGATAAAAAAGATGCCATGTCTATATGCAGTGGAATATTATGCAGCTGTTAAAAATGGCATATTGCCGGGGCGCCTGGGTGGCTCAGTGGGTTAAAGCCTCTGCCTTCGGCTCAGGTCATGATCCCAGGGTCCTGGGATCGAGCCTCGCATCGGGCTCTCTGCTTCGCGGGAAGCTGCTTTCTCCTTTCTCTCTGCCTGCTTGTGATGTCTGTCTGTCAAATAAATAAATAAAAATCTTTAAAAAAAAAAAAATGGCATATTGCCATCTGCAGCAACATGACTGGACCTACAGGGTATTATGCTAATTAAATAAGACCAGGATCAGTAATACCATATAATCTCACTTCCACGTGGAATCTAAAAAAACAAAAGGACAAACATACTCTTAAGTACAGAGGACAATGGCTGCTTGCCAGAGGGATGTGGGTGGGGGATGGGCGAGATGGATAATGGGGATTAAGAGATATAAAATAAGTCATGGAGATGAAAAGTACAGCATAGGGAATCTAGTCAATAATATTATGTATGCTGGCTAACTGAACATAATAAAAAAATTAAAAATCCTCAAATGATAAATCCTAGTAATAATGATATGTAGTGACAGAATGTGATCACATTTCTCACGGTGAGCACTGAGGAATGTCTAGAATTGTCTATAATCAATACGTTGTACCCCTGAAACTCATATAACATTGCATGTCAATTACACTCCAGTGATAATTTTTTTATTTTAAAGACTTAAAAAAATATAACTTTAAGATGCTTTATCAACTATAATTCTATTAAAGCCCTTAATGCTTATAGGTATACTTTCTTCGTAGATGGAAACGTCCCCTTCTCACTTCTACCCCCAAGAACACAGTACCTAGTCTTCAAGTTTCTTCTTTCAAATTACTTTTTTAAGTCTTATTAGTCTTTCATTCCACCGCAGAATTGAGTCATACTGGCATTGTAATAATGTCTGCAAAATTGTATAATTTTTTCTAGAAATATTAGTCATCATAATGTTGAGACATTACTAAAATTCCCTGCCCAGATAATGTGTGTCAAGCAGTAAAACTTAGCTTCCTGAAAGGAATATAATAGTACGTTAATTTGTTAAAAATCAACCTCTGTAAGATTTTTAGGACGATAATGCCTTCAGTCAACCAGTTGTGAGCACCTGTAATGTACCTAGCACTATACTACACAATAATATAGGAAGATTTTTTTTTATTTGTTTATTTACAGCATAACAGTGTTCATTGTTTTGGCATCACACCCAGTGCTCCATGCAATGCGTGCCCTCCCTATTACCCACCACCTGGTTCCTCGACCTCCCACCCCGCCGCCCCTTCAAAACCCTCTGGTGGTTTTTCAGAGTCCATAGTCTCTCATGGTTCATCTCCCCTTCCAGTTTCCCTCAACTCCCTTTTCCTCTCCATCTCCCCATGTCCTCCATGTTATTTGTTATGCTCCACAAATAAGTGAGACCATATGATACTTGACTCTCTCTGCTTGACTTATTTCGCTCAGCATAATCTCTTCCAGTCCCGTCCATGTTGCCACAAAAGTTGGGTATTCATCCTTTCTGACGGAGGCATAATACTCCATCGTGTATATGGACCACATCTTCCTTATCCATTCATCCGTCGAAGGGCATCTTGGTTCTTTCCACAGTTTGGCGACCGTGGCCATTGCTGCAATAAACATTGGGGTACAGATGGTCCTTCTTTTCACTACATCTGTATCTTTGGGGTAAATACCCAGCAGTGCAATTTCAGGGTCATAGGGAAGCTCTATTCTTAATTTCTTCAGGAATCTCCACACTGTTCTCCAAAGTGGCTGCACCAACTTGCATTCCCACCAACAGTGTAAGAGGGTTCCCCTTTCTCCACATCCTCTCCAACACACGTTGTTTCCTGTCTTGCTAATTTTGGCCATTCTAACTGGTGTCAGGTGGTATCTCAATGTTGTTTTAATTTGAATCTCCCTGATGGCTAGTGATGATGAACATTTTTTCATGTGTCTGATAGCCATTTGTATGTCTTCGTTGGAGAAGTGTCTGTTCATATCTTCTGCCCATTTGACAGCGTGGTACTGGCATAAAAACAGACACATAGACCAGTGGAACAGAGTGGAGAGCCCAGATATGGACCCTCAACTCTATGGTGAAATAATCTTCGACAAAACAGGAAAAAATATACAATGGAAAAAAGACAGTCTCTTCAATAAATGGTGCTGGGAAAACTGGACAGCGATATGTAGAAGAATGAAACTCGACCATTCTCTTACACCGTACACAAAGATAAACTCAAAATGGATAAAAGACCTCAACGTGAGACAGGAATCTATCAGAATCCTAGAGGAGAACATAGGCAGTAACCTCTTCGATATCAGCCACAGCAACTTCTTTCAAGATATGTCTCCAAAGGCCAAGGAAGCAAAAGCGAAAATGAACTTTTGGGACTTCATCAAGATCGAAACCTTCTGCACAGCAAAGGAAACAGTCAACAAAAGAAAAAGGCAACCCACGGAATGGGAGAAGATATTTGCAAATGACAGTACAGACAAAAGGTTGATATCCAGGATCTATAAAGAACTTCTCAAACTCAACACACACAAAACAGATAATCATATCAAAAAAATATAGGAAGATTTTTTTAATTAATTAGTTCCTCCCTCAGTAATTTTTGGGTCAGGGATTAGAACAGGTAGCAGATTTATAATCTAATGAGGCAGTTGCCCTCCCCTCAAAAAACAAAACAAAACAATAAAAACAACAACAAAAAAAAAACCACTGTGGTTTTATCTTTTCTCCCCCTCACATCAGCCAGGAAATAGAATCCTCTAGAGAGAGGAAATGAACACCAGTTAGGACAACTTCAGACAGAAGAAAGGCACCTGGGGTTTCATGATTTCTAGCTGTGTGACCTTGAGCAGGTCACAACTTTCCCAGTCTCAGTTGTCGGACCTATTAAAGGGCCCACCTCCCTCGGACAACCGCGTGGGTATTTGAGATTTGGTGTACGAATGTCGCCCTCCAAACCCTAAAGCCTTCTCCAGCAGTTATTGTGATGATGATCATATTGTTATGGTTCTAAAACTGCTCACAGGACACATAAACCTTCCCTTCTCTTAAAGTGGAGAGATTGGCCACTCTTCTTTCCCCATCGGTGTGTCCCAAAGGCCTGTCCAGTTACGTTCTTAGAGGCTGTCTATGGGCAGGCCCCAGATGAGCACTGTAATCTAAGTCCTGGAGAGCTTCCCAAGGCCAGACACAATTCTCTAATGGACCAGCCGTCAGGTCCCCGGTCTGTGCCAACCTCCAAAGGCAGAGGAGAGGCTTTGCCTGTTCAGGGAAAGCATAAACCGGCCTTAACTTCCTTCACTCCATCCCCTCCAGTGGAACTCTCTAATGGTGTTAAGCCAAGAATTACTGCAGCAAAGACAGTATGGAAATGGGAATGGTCTGTCTGCAGCCTCAGCCGCTCCCACGGACGTATTAGCGGTGAAGGGACACCCTTCAGCGAGCAGGATGGAAGGTGAAGTCCATGTGCCTTGGTTCAGGTTCCCAACACACTCCTGAAGCTAGAGAATGCTGTTTGGACAAAGGTCGGGAGTGAATGATAACATCTGACGCAGCCATGACCTAGAAAAGACCCAGAGAGCAGGAAACTTCAGTGGAAAGTCACTTAAAAGCAAAAAGCGACCAGAAGTAACTGGGCTAAATTAGGCTTCATGAGTATAAGATTAAACATTGGCATGTTTGGAAATTCCCAGTCCCCAAGTTAATAAAACCAGGGTCATGAGAATTCTCCTCGCTTTACCGTCTGCGTTACCAACCCACCCAACCTCCTCCCAGCGCTAGAGAAACATTGCTTGGAGGCAGAAGACGTAGCCTTTAGCAACAGAACGTTTAAGTCTCACCTCCGGTAAGACTTGACCTCAGAATCCGGAGGTCCGGACTCAGAATCAGTTCACATGTATTCTAGGATCTTCTCGTTGACATCGAGTCATTCTGGACAAATAAAATTGCCAAAACCCAAACAGTTTCATCTCCCTCTCATGTCTGTAAAAGTGTCTTGCACTCGGCTCAAATAATGAGTAACACATTAATGAGGAAAATCTTAATCTAATTAAAAAAAATTAATGTGGTTTTACCGTAAATATCGTTGTCTCTCCTTTTTCCTTCCTTTCTAGCCTTGAAGGCCTCGCCTTCTAAAAAACGTTGCAACTCCATCGCCGCCCTGAAGGCTACCTCGCAAGAGATCGTGTCCTCAATTAGCCAGGAGTGGAAGGATGAGAAGCGAGACTTGCTGACCGAGGGGCAGAGTTTCAGCAGCCTTGACGAAGAAGGTAAAGACATAAAGACGCGTCACTTAAAAAAAAAAGGGAAAGGAAAAAAAGTCCTTCCGATCTTGTTTATATAGGTGATAAAGATTCACAGTAGAGCAATTAGAATATACCTGCCCAAAGAAGCAAGGTGGTGGGAGGGTGCCTCACTGGCTCCGTCTTTGGAGCTGGGTCTTGATCTCAGGGTCGCGAGTTCAAACCCCACATTGGAACTTATTTAAAAAAAGAAAGAAAGGGGCGCCTGGGTGGCTCAGTGGGTTAAGCCGCTGCCTTCGGCTCAGGTCATGATCTCAGGGTCCTGGGATCGAGTCCCGCATCGGGCTCTCTGCTCAGCAGGGGGCCTGCTTCCCTCTCTCTCTCTCTGCCTGCCTCTCTGCCTACTTGTGATCTCTGTCTGTCAAGTAAATAAATAAAATCTTAAAAAAAAAAAAAAGAAAGAAAGAAACCAAGTCTATTAACTCATTTTCAAAAGGATATTTACAGTATGACATAGTTACTACAAATTTTTCAAACACCTGAATAATACAATATGTGAGACAGTAAAGAGGAAAAAAAAGGAAGATGTACTGAGGTATTTAGAATTAAAAGATCCATAACCCGCTGTTGGGAGGTCACACATCTGAATATTTTTGTGTTTTTACTATTGGACCTTGTTCTGTGCGTGCATACAGCGTGTGTGTGCGCATGTTTCAAGCACACATATGCTTGATATGTAACACATCCTTACAGATACATGTGTACACAACGTAGCAATGAATTATCCATTCACTTAGGTCTTTAATGAATTTCATAAAGATTTTGTGACTTTCCTCTTGCTTGTCCTGTATGCCTCCCTTTTATTAGCTTGATTCTCAAATGCATATAGAGATAGTCGTAGACATGTATTTTCAGTCTTTTCAAATAGCATCTTTTTAAGATTTGGGTTTTCTGGCTGTTTCTTGGTACTGGGTAGCCCTCCCTTCTCTTTCCTTCCTTCCTCGCCTGCCAGCTAGGGCTCCCAGAACAATGATGAATGCAACTGGTGATTGTGGGCAGCCTCACCTTGTCCCGATTTTAAAGGGAATGCCTCTCGGGTTTCACTGTTGAGAAAGAACTTGGCTGTATTTGATACCCATAATCGGGTCAAGGAAGTACCTTTTTATTCCTGGTTTGCTGAAAGTTTTTTTTTATCAGGAGTGAGTGTTGAATTTTATCACATACTTTTTCTTGTTTGTTGACTTGATCATGAGGGTTTTTTTCTCTTCTAATTCTAGAAGAGGAAGTGACATTTTAGACTTCTTCTTTTTTTTTTTTTTTTTGATCAGTGTATTCTTTGGGGAATCCCAACATTTCCTGAAAATTTCTTCTCCTTCGATTAGATTTGATCTCTTCTCAGGCTTTCCTTTCTGCCAGAGTGGTTAGGATAGGGTGTCATTCCTGTTCCCTTCTGCAGCGCCTCTCCACCTCTGCCATGTGGGGTTTCCTTCTTTCTCATCTTCCTAGAAAACAGCTCAGACCCACATTTAGTGCTTTCGGCAAAGGAGCTCATGAATTGCCCTCTCTCTCTCTCTGGCTGCCATTTCTGGCTCGGAGACAGGCTTTCCCTGAGTCTCCCCCTGCGCCCGCCTCTCCCCTACCACATGGCCCGGGCTTCTTAGAACACACGTAAAACTGCAAGGTGTCTGTGGTCTGGGAGATAGGATTAACTGATTCTTAAACTGTGTTAGTTAAACTTTCAACTAGTACACACCGGATGCCGTCTGAAGGTAGAGTGGTGAGTGGGCATTAATGTGTGCGGAGAAGGGGGTGTAATACACACACTGCCTAACATCCAGAAAGTCTGGAGACCTGGGAAGTAGGGCACAGATTGTGGGTTCTGTTTTTGGTTTTATTTTTTTGCAGGTGACTTACTGCACCCATTGCTTCGTTTATAAAGGGACTTTACCCCAAAAGCCTCCAAAGGTTGAAGAAAAACCTACTGAGCATATTCTTTGAAAAGTTTCGCATACTATTAGAAAATGAGTTTATCTGAATAATGCTGTCTATGTACAAAGTTTGCTACAATGTTCGGCCTTTTTATAATGCCCCGTACTTGGGGGCTCCCCTTTAACAGTGCACCAAGTCATTGCCAGATTCCCCTCGAGTTTTTAATCCTCTCGTCTGTGCCACTGTCTGTTTTCTGGTTGTCTTCATTTTCTCTGGCCGTGTAGCAAAGTACCTAGAATGTCTGCAGCTTAGTAGAACCTCTGTTTATTAGCCCACCATATGTAAGTCAGAATTCTGGCCAGGCTTGCCTTGGTTCTCTGGACACAGCTTGTCAGGGTCTCAGAAAAGGTGTCAACTGGGCTTCTCTTCTGAAGGTGCTGGAGAAAATCCTCCTCCAGGGTCATCACGTGGTTGGCAGAATTCACTTCCTCATGGTTATAGGGCAGGGTCCCTATGCCTTCCTGTCTGATAGCCGTGTGCCCATGCCACCACCCCCCCCAAGACCATCCACATTCCTTGCCAGGCAGCCCCCTCTGTCTTCAGGATTTTCTTACAAGTCAATCCTTCTCTCACTTTGGATCTCTGACCTGCAGGCACAGATTTAAAAGGCTCAGGTGATTAGGCCAATACCTGGACAGTATTCTCTTTAACTTGAAATTAACGTATGAGTAACCTTAATTACATCTGCAGAATTCCTTTTGCCCTGTACCATCCAGTAACGGCAAGAGTCCTGTCATCCCAGTTCCACCCACAGTCAAGGGGAGATGATATAAGCATGCAGGTCACCTGGGATCAGCCTAGAATTCTGTCTACCATGCTAGTTTTTTAAAAAATCAAAAGATACAAGAGCTTGAGGAAACAGCTTTCTGCTTCAGAGAGCTGGTCCTTAAAGATTGGGGCTCAGCCCCCCCGGTGTCTGGCCCAAGGCCCTGGACAGATCGTGTCTCTCTGTACTGTACCACTCACGTAGTCTCTGGGCCATGAAGTCAAGACCACAGTCTGCGTGAGCCTCTCTAGTCCAGCTCCAGCTGCCCTAAGTTGAGTAGCAATTCATTAAACTCTGGTAGGAGGTTATTTTCCAGAATGCGCTCTTCACTACTCTTGAGCATGTCAGTATCTTCCTCTGTATTTAGTAAGAAGGTGGGACCAAGTATGTTATACTAGCCAGCTGGCGGGTTACATGGAAGCCTTTCTCATTTTTGCATGCAGAGCACTTTGGTTACTTGCGTTGCTATACAGTTACCATCTGCTAATTCATCGTGGAAATTCTTTATTTTGAGCTGAACTGGAGGCAGAGCTGCACCATGTCACAAAGTGCGTCCAGTCTCCTGGTCCAGAGTAGAGCCCTTCTGTCCTACGCCCTTTCCCTCCTTGCCTCTCCATGCCCCTCCATCTACAGCTTTTCAAATCCCAAATCCCAAACCTCACACTCATGCAATAGTGCCTATTAGGACCATTTTCCCATTCATACACTTCCTAAAAATGCATAATTTTGAGCCTGTAAAGGATGACCAGGAGCACCTCAAAATTATCCTCTGTCTTTAGTTTAGGGGAATGATTAAACAGAATCCACAGTCCAGCATGGTGATTTTACTTCACACAAGTCTATTGCATGTTTGAAAGTTGCTAAGAGAATAGATCCTAAAAGTTCTCACTGCAAGAAAAAAGATGTTATAACTACACATGGTCATGGAGGGTCACTAGATTGTGAGGATCGTTTCACAATAAATATGTGTATCGAATGGTCACGTTGCACGCCTAGAATTGATTCAGTGTTCTGTGTCAATCGTGTCTTCATAAAAATTTTTAAAAATAAAATATCTCCCTAGGTTAAAAAAAAAAAAAATCAGTGTGAGCCCAGCTGCATAAGTTGAAGGACAGGACTCAGGCGTAACTCTTAGGTCCGCAGCATTCTGTCACTGGGGACGTGCACGTGTATTTTTTAAGCAGCTCTTCTCTTGGTGACTGGATCTGTCGTTAAGATACTGTCTCTGACAGGCTGGGCAGTAAGGGATACGAATTTGTCCAAAGTTTAGGTGAGGGTAATTAAAGATGATCTCTCAATAAGAAAAAGAAGGAACCCCACACGGACGCAGGGAGAGTGGGCGTGGGTCACTGCTCAGCCTTGAACATTCTCCTTCCTGCATAAGTACTTTCACAGGCATCTACTGTTTGTTTGTTTTTTTTTTTAAGATTTCATTTATTTATTGGGCAGAGAGAGAGCACAAGCAAGGGGAGCAGCATTCAGAGAGAGAGAGAGAGAAGCAGACCCCCTCAGAGCAGGGAGCCCGATGTGGGGCTCCATCCCAGACCCTGGGATCATGACCTGAGCCAAAAGACAGATGCTTAACCCACTGAGCCAGCCACCCAGGCGTCCCAGGCACCTACCTTTTAAAAAGGAAATAGGAGTTTTCTCATTTTTAGAAAGGCAACCTTGGCTCTTGAAATATGAGGCCAAGAGGAGCTAAGGATGATATTCAAGATGTATATGGACACAAAGGGGGTTAAGACATAGCTGACTTGGGCTCCTCAGTGGTTCAGTCCATTAAGCATCTGCCTTCGGCTTAGATCATGACCGCAGGGTTCTGGGATTGAGCCCCACATTGGGCTCCTTGCTCAACAGGGAGCCTGCTTCTCCTCTCCCTCTGCCCGGACCTTATGAGAGAACTCATGTGCTCTCTCTCTTTCTCGCTCTCACTTCCTCTCAAATAAATAAATAAAATCTTTTTAAAAAGAGAGAGAGAGAGAGAGAGCTGGCTGTTAGTCTAGGAAGCCTTTGTTTCCTGGCTCTTAAAAAGTCCGAGTACTTAGATCTAAATTGGGATTGATAGATAAGCGTGTATCCTAGGGAGGGAAAGCAGGTTCCCTGTGTGTTTCTCCATTTGCCAGTCATCCTGTTAATCTCTGTCAAATTATCCCCTTAAGCTGCTTCCAGCTTTTTATGTCATCTTTTGAAACAGTAAATCACTTTATTAGGTTTTTAAAAGCACATTCATAATGTCATTTCCATAAAGCCATTTTGTAAATTAATGCCATTTCCTTTCCGGATAACCTGTTTGCAAGAAGCTATTTTACATGTCTTCAGCAGCTCAGAAGAGCAAAGTGAATTCGTAATTTAATTTGCAACCTGATACATAAAATGAACACTTTGGAGTTGACTTAAATCATTACAGGTATTAAGGCAACATTTATTACAGAGATTCACGAGTGTGTGTTGTGTTTCTGTTTTCCAGCCCTGGGATCCCGACACAGGCCAGACCTTGTGCCTAGCACCCCGTCACTGTTTGAAGCTGCTTCCTTGGCAACCACTATTTCGTCGTCTTCCTTATATGTCGATGAACATTGTCCACAGGACAGGACTGCGCTCTATTCAAACAGGTGAGACTTAGCGCAATCAGATTACCGTTCTGGTTATTACCACATCAGCATCACGGCTAGACCAGTAGCTCTGAATTGAGAACATGCTGTCCCCGGCACCCAGGAAGTGACTGTCATCTGCCCCGTAAATAAGAGAAAGAGAGAACATACTTGATTTTTTATGTGGCAAGAAGCACATCTGGGGGGAAACCTTGCTTATTTTTCTCCACTGTTAGTCATTATGTCCTATTGAAATTATGTGCTTGGTTCTAGGGAAGAAGACCGATCTTTCATTATTTTTCTTGCAATAATTTCTTATGAATGGATCTTTGAAGCAAGTACTCCTGGCTAATATTGCTGATAGCTGCAAAGATACTTGCATATTCTCTTTTTGTTCGAGTGATGTTAGTGATGGTGGTAGGCAGAAGGATGGCCCCCTCCAAAGTTGTCCCTGCCCTACACCCTGGAACCTGTGATATGTCACCTTATATAGCAAAAGGGACTTTTGCGAATATGATTAAATTAAAGATCCTGAGATGGGAAAAGTCTTGAATTATTCAGGTTGTCCCAGTGAAATCAGAGGGTCTTTTTAAAAATAGAAAATATCATTTTATTAACACTGCAGTGGCAGACAACTTCATGCTTATATTTCTTCATAGATCACTGAGTCCTGCAAAATTCAAAACTCACTAGGAAGCTACGAGTGTTTACAGTAAATGTGTCCTTCCTAAAAATCCTTAAGTGCATGCCAGTCTGTCCTCAAGCAGTCAAGTCTGATTATGAACAGGGTCTTTGTCAGAGGAAGACAGGAAGATCAGAGTCAGAGAAAGAGAAGCGATTCCAGAAGGGAGGGCAGAGAGAGACATTGGAAGGTGGAGCACAGCTGGCTTTGAAGGTGGGGGACAGGACCATGAGCCTGGGAATGCAGGTAGCCTCTAGAAGCCAGAAAAGGCAAGGAAACAGAAGAGGACAGCTCTTCTAACACCTTGAATTTTAGGACTTGTGACCGCCAGGGCCACAAGATAGTAAGTTGTGTCATTTTAAGCTGCTAAGTGTACGGTCATTTCTTAGGGCAGCAAAGGACAGCTAACACAGTCCCTCTCAAACTTGTAATGATGGAAAGGTTGAGTGTTGGGTGGGCTGTTGCGATTTCTTAAATAGAGAGCAGATTCGTTATTAGATACTTTTGCTTTTTGAACCAAAACATTGTCAGACATTGATTCTAATAGTAGAACATGATATCATTACAAAGAGATCACAGTGTTGTCTGAGGGCTTAGCTGTTGGATTTTCTCTCTTTCCGTGTGTGCAATTTTGTAACAAGCTCCAGTCGCCGGCCAGGGACTACTACGCATGTTCTTGATAATTATCCATTAAATGGGAACTAGCTGTTGTTAAAAATCTAGCTCCTGAGAATCAAGGTCCCGTTTGTGCAGGTAACCGGCTTCTTACACTGTACATCGTTCTCCATCCCATGCATCCTGGTTCGCTTCCAGAAAGAGGACTGGGGACAGTAGACTCATTTGTAACACTGGTGTGTTTGTAGATTCCAGCTTGGTCTCTGGGCAAGTTCAGGTTTGGTCACTGGAGCTTCTGTAGAAAAAGCTTCCCGTTGCCGTTCCCTTCCCTCGCCGCTAGCTTCAGGTTGGGGGGTGGGTAGCCGGTGAGGCAGCCCGCCTCGGTCCGGAGAAGTGTAAGGATGACAAGGTGACCCACCAGTCGTCGTGGGGCTTCCGTCTAGATAGCTCTGCTGGAAGGGCCAACAAATAAGGCTCCATTATAAATTATACAACTCCCCAGAACTGTAGAAATTTGGTTCGCTTCCTCGGGTTAAAAGAATTTAAAGCGATCTATACCTTACACTACCATCGACCTTGATCGTTCAGATTTGTTATGTCAGTTGGTCAAGCAACAGCTTTCCTATTTCTGTGGCAGAGCAGAGCACTGTGGTTTTGCTCTCAAATATAAATAGCGGCTTGAAAAATGGCTGGAAAGTCATAGGAAGCTCCTTGCAAGATCAAAACCAATTCTGTGTGAAGCCATGGTGATTTCTGACGGTTTGCTACTATTCTCATTATCAGGCGCATGTAATTGGGTATGCTTGCTATTAAATTATTTACTAGAATTTTCAGACAAGAATAAGAGGGTTTTTTGCTTGGTTTTTAGTTTTGGTTTGGGGGTTTTTTTGTGTGTGTGTGCAAGTGGTTGTGGGTCAGTATTCAGGCTTTTGGCAAAAAAAGTATTTAATTCTTGGGGATTCATAAGTTTCTCCTTCCTGGCTAGTGTGGGAATGATCTCTGCGTGCTCCTGGGCCGTGGTTTAATTCTTGGTACTTTTCTTTATGATGATACTGGTTATCGTATGTATATGGATGAGAAAAACGTTAGTGTTTGTTGTATTTTTTTCTCTTCTTTTTTTGAAGTGACTTGAGATAAATCTTCTTTGGCATTGTATCTCCAAGTTGTAACTGGAAGATTTTATTTATTTTGCACGCATGCACGTACATGCAAGAAAGAGAGCACACACATGAGTGGGGGAGAGGGGCAGAGGGAGAAGCAGACTCCCCGCTGAGCAGGGAGCCCAATATGGGACTTGATCCCAGGACCCTGAGATCTTGACCTGTGCTGGAAGCAGACGCTTAACCGACTGAGCCACCCAGGCATCTCTCCAAGTTGTAATCCGTTATCTCATATTTAGCTGCCAGTCTGGGTTCAACTGCAGGACCGAGAAACCACTCCATCTTAAGCAGAGAGGGACTTGATACAAGGAATTAGGTGCTTACAAAGTCCATGAAAAGGCTCTGCGGTGGACATCAGGAAGTCACTCCCGGGTAACACCACCGAACTAGCCCACCAACAGCCCTGTAGCCTTGGCCAACTGAAATCAAGCAGGGGCTCTGCCAGTGGAACCCAAGCCAATGAAAAGCATTTTGGTGACCCCAGAATGTTTTTCAAATAAGCCGTCATTGAAACAGTCAAGCAGTCTCACTAAAATACCCAGGCCCTTTTGAAAAATCACTAGCTTGGGCCGCACTTGGCTCTGTGGCCTCTCAGCACTCACCAGCTGGAGCAGAGAAGCAGGGACACTCCAGGCACCACCTTCTGCTTTGTTCATAGGTTACAGTAATGTTCCCTGCCTGCTTCCTTGGGCATTTCTGGTTTTAGCCTGGAGACAGAAGAGAAGCCATAGGCAGGCCTCCCATCTTAACCACTGCCTTAGGGCGATGCTAAGGAAAAGGTGCGGAAAAGGCACAGAGGCGCGGGAAAGAAGTTACTAGCGTGTGAACTCCTGGGAATCCGTATCCTTACCCACCCCCACCACGTGCAACCCTAATTACTCAACGGGGAAGCCTTACCGACAAACCGAAAAGAAATTGTCATACTTTCTAGCACTTTTTTTCCTTTAGAGCCCTCCTAGACCTACGTGGAGTCTCTTGAAGCGATAAACAAACATGATTTTAAGTCTCTACTAAGTTTTGAAACCTAATCCAAATAGCCTGGAAAGAAAATGAGTCGAATATTGATGTTATAATTCACATGTTAGGGTTTTCTCTCTCTCATTCATTTTTCTGTGAAGGCAGGATGGCCTGTTTTTCCCATTTCGACACTAAGCCCTGCGTAACTGCCCTTCAGTAAGCCGTAAATACTTCCACTAGTGGTCGTCATTCTGTCAGTCTTTCTAAAATCCCTAACTCTGAAAGGTGTCATTCAGTGCCGGGATGTCTCCACACCTAAATTATATATTGCGGGGCGGCAGGGCAGGGGCCTGTCTCTTTGGGTTATTCCCCTTTTTACGGGATTATTCTTTGTAACTGCAAAAACTCTGATAGCAGTCTGTTCTTTTTTTTTTTTTTTAAGTGTGCTTTAAAGATGGAGTAGGGGGCAAAGAAAAATTAGCATTTTTAAGCTATACATTAACCCCGATGATCGTGAGTACATGTTTTCATGTTCCCCCATACAGTTCAGTGTTAGAACACGTAGCTCACAGCAGTCGGAGGCGGAGTATGGTGGGTACGTCCTTCCTGGTCAAAGGGTGGGATGTAAAGTCTGATTTTTTGCTCCTTGAATTCTCCTTCCTAGCAAGAGCGCTGTTCTTTCAGAGGATGTATAAACTGAGCACCAAGAAATGCAGAGGCCAAAATACGTTTTGTCTCAAAGCTGAGAACAATGTAATGTGCATGTTCACTACCCTTGTGGACATGAATCCTTTTCATGATTCCCTGCACTGCTGGGAGCAAGGCTGATGCTTGGATCACATCAAAGTATCGAAAACCCGCCTGTGTCCCAACATACATAAAGCTTCCGCCTGGAGCCTGCCTTGACCTTCATGGCCACTCTGGCCGGCCTCATGTTTGACTAGTGACTGTTTCCAATAGCGGGCGCTCCCAGGAGCCATGTGGAGTATTAGAAGAAGGGTGGTGGTGTCGGAAGAAATGCCTGCCCCTGGTCATTTGCACGTAGGGGGTAGCTGGGAAGGCCCCCTAAGTGATGAGTCCGGATCATGGATTGTAGAGGCTGAGCCCCGGGATCTGGCTACAGTTCTATGCACTTTTCTTCCTGCTCTTAGAGCCTTTTAAACCCAGGAGAGGGGTGGAAGCAAGGTGGAGGGACCCGTTATCTTACAGATGTGTCTAAGAGACAAGGAGAGAGAAACACGGAGATGTGTGCGTTCTGTGACATGCTGCCCCAAGGTCCCACGGTGTGCCAGTAGGAGGTAACTGGAACGCAGGTCTCTGGGGCCCCCGCCTCACGTTCTGTCTCCCATATCACCCTTCCACTAACGGCCTCCTGTCCTTCCGCTCTTATCCTTGCCATGTGTGCTGTGCATGGAGGGTCGATGCGCCCGGTTTTCCGAACATGAACTCTGCCGCCATAACTGAGTGACATTTTTGCTGCCGAATAGCCAAAGTATTTTTCTGTCAGACAAAGCGCTGGGCTTATATGGATGCCTGCTCATGACATCTGTTCTAGAAGTCATTGGCTAAGTTTTCTTATTAAGAACATCATGCTGGGCGCCTGGGTGGCTCAGTCAGTTAAGCATCTGCCTTCAGCTCAGGTGCTGCTCTCAGGGTCCTGGGATCGAGTCGTGCATCTGGCTCCTTGCTGAGCAGGAGCCTGCTTCTCCCTCAGCCTCTGTCCACCACTCCCCCTGCTTGTGCTCTGTCTTTCTCTCTCTGCGTGTGTGTCAAATAAATAAATCAAATTTTTTTAAATAAAAAATAAATTTAAAAAGAACATCATGGCAGGGCACCTGGGTGGCTCAGTCCGTTGAGCATCCGACTCTTGGTTTCAGCTCAGGTCATGATCTCAGGGTGGAGGGATCAAGCCCCATGTCGGTCTCTGTGCTCTGCATGGAATCTGCTTGAGAGTCTCTCTCCCCTTCACCCTCTGCACCTCCCCTCCTTCTCAAATAAATAAGTAAATATATCTTTTTTTTTTAATTAAAAAAAAAAGAACATCATGGTATGCCTGGGTGGCTCAGTGGGTTAAGCCTCTGTCTTTGGCTCAGGTTATGATCCCAGGGTCCTGGGATCGAGTCCCGCATCGGGCTCGCTGCTCAGTGGGGAAGCCTGCTTCTCCCTCTGCCTGCCGCTCCCCCTGCTTGTGTTCCCTCTCTCTCTGACAAGTAAATAAAATCTTCAAAAAAAGAACACATGGCCCTGGGAATTTCTCCATCATAGCAGTAGTCATACTTCAAACCATCAGTAATAATCCAATAATGATACTAACTATAATAATAGCTCATTCTTGGACCTTGCTCAAGTCCGTGTTCAGCTCTTTCCATGCGTCAAAGTGACTTAAAGCTCCCAGCAGCCCTGGAAGGTCATCATATTTCCTATCTCCAGTTCACAGACGAGACGTGAGCACAACATGGGGTCACTTGAAGGTCAAATGGCTGCCACGTGGAGCCGTGGTTTCGGCACACAGCATGGGTATGGCCTCCCTCACCCGTGTTGCCCCACCTCAGACCACTTGCCTTTGAAACGATGCTTCCCGTGGAAATTTGGTAACTCCACACGAGGTCCACTCTTCCTCGTCCGTTTTCCCTTTTCTTTTTCCATGTGATTTTAAGTGCGGATTTTCGCTCCTCAAGACGCTGGAGCCCAAGTGTTCAAACCCTAGAAACAGGACAGACTAACTTAAATCCACAAGTGACCTGAAAAAGCTCTTTCCTCGAGTTTTTATTTCCAGCCCTTCCAGTACGTGCCACATGGTTACATGGTCACAGAGGAGAGACTTCTGTTAGATACGTGCCTGCTTGATTTAGAAAATCCTGTATCTTGGGGCATCTGGGGGGCTCAGTTGGTTAAGCTTCTGCCTTTGGCTCAGGTCGTGATCCCAGGGTCCCGGGATCGAGCCCCGCTTCGGGATCCCTGCTCCAAGGGAATCCTGCTTCTCCCTCTCCCTCTGCCCCTGCTTATGTTCCCTCTCTGGATGTCTCTCTCTGTGAAATAAATAAAAACTTTAAAAAAAGAAAGAAAGAAAAGAAAATCCCGTATCTTCCGTTGACAAGGTAGGGGAGAGAGGAAAAATGAGAGAGAAGTGGACCAAAGGCTTCTCTCCTCCCACACTCTCATCTCCTGCCGGAGGAGCCCGAGGACTGCGCCACCTCTGGACCCCAGCATCACAAGGCAGAGTGGAAACAAGTTGGGAGCGACAGCCCCAGGACGCGGGGCAAAGAAGGAGTCTGTCTGACCTTGGATCCCCCTCGCCCTGGCCCCGCGCTGGAGAGGATATTGGTCCTAAATACTGGAAATGTCTCTGCTGATCGCTGGCACATGGGACAGAGAAAAAGGATTCCACAACGAGGTCCATCAGCCTGGGGGACCCAGGGGACACCCCCTCGGACAGCAGCAGATACATTTTGCAAGCAGAGTATCTGTCACCCATGCCCTAGCAAAACATTTTTATTTTGTTGCCAATAATAACCCCCCCACACCCACCTCATCAACTGAATACGGCAGTCTGGAGCTAACAGTCATGAGGGACGGTGGGCCTGGTGTCGCTTTTCTTCCTTCCGACCACGAAGAAAAGGATGTAGTCCACGTTTCCTCCTCGTCAGGAAACTAGGTCACCAAGCGAATGAGGATACGTGTTTGGGGGAGAAGAATAACTCTCCTCAGGATCCTGAAGCAAAACCCTGCCTTGTTACCCAGCCTCCCATGGGAAGATCTCATTTGGGGAATTAGGACCGTTTTAGGCCTGCTGGGATGACAGGCGAATCGAAGAGTGGTGTCATATCCCTTTCCAGTTGTGACTGAGGCGCCTGCAGAGAAAACTGGAGATTGATGGAAGTTTCATAATATGCCTGTTGGTTGAGCTTCCCCTCCCCAACCCCAGCAAAAGGGAAAAAAGTGGGGGGGGGGTTTACGTCACATAGTCTGCACCTGGATTTTACTAGATGCCTTTTTTTCCCTTTTGACAAATTGTAGAATTGCTTCTGAAGCGATTAGCATTTCAAATGATCCTTCTCATATTTTGGCATGGGCAGGAAATTGAAGTGAATTTTTCAAATATCTGACATTTTATGAGGAGTAATTTAGGATTCGACATTAATTCAGAGAACGCTCACATTTCTTTCCTCCATCTTTTATTCATTTCTGCATACGTCCGGCAAATATTCGTTGAGCCCCAAACACACCTGACGCGGTGCTTGGGGCAGACGTGATTCCTCTCTTCCTGGAGAGCAGCGTCTAAAGGGGGAATGTGCACCTGGGTGGCTCAGTCGGTTGGGCATCTGACTCCTGGTTTCAGTGCAGGTCATGAGCTCGGTGGTAGGATAGAGCCCTGGGTCCAGCTCCACGCTCAGCATGGAGCCTTGCTCTCTCCCCACCCCCCCCCCCGCCCCATAAATAAATAAATAAAACCTTAAAGGGAGAATGTGCTGTTACAAATTGTTTGTGGACTGTTATACATTGTTATTTAGGGGTGTTTTTGTTTTTTTACTGAGGTGTAATTCACATGCAACATTATTTTAGCTTCAAGTGTACAACCTAATGATTTGATAATTACACATATTGCAACCCGGTCATGGCAGTAAGTCTAGGTACCATCTGTCGCTGTACAAAATTACCAAAAAATTGTTTTTCTTGTGATGTGCACTTGTAAGATTTACTCTGTTGGCAACTTGCCCGGCTGCCCTACAATATTGTTGCCGTGCTGTGAAAACTGCTGTGACATCCCATCCTCGCCCTGGCCCCGTGACTTACTGTCTAACTCGAGTTTGTGGCTCTAGACCCCATCACCCACTTAGGCCACTCAGCCCCCCTCTTCCTGGAAACCGCCACTGTGTTCTCTGTATCTATGAGTTTTCTGTTTGTTTGGTTCCTGTTTGGATTCCAAACGTATAGGAGATCCGCAGGTATTCCTCTTTCGGGCCTACATCACTTCCACGTGATACCCGTCCCTGTGGTTACAAGTGGCAGGATTTCATTCTTTTTCTCTTTATGGCTGAGTAATCCATTTTTTGGTAAATGGGTATGTGGTAATATTTCTAGGTGCCTTTTGTGCTTAAAGATTTTTTAATGGATCCAATTTATGGAATAGTCATATGGGGGGGGAGGTGGCAGAATGTTGGCCAACCTGTGGATATCCTAACTTATCAATTAGAATTGATTTTCTGCCTCTTAATTCTTAGGCTGAAAGACTGTATCTCTTTTTCTCTTGACTTAAGCTACTCCTGCCTTCTCTGAGAGAATGATTAGCCAGTGACAGGGGCGGCTCTGTGGCCTTCCCAGTCTCGTACCCTCCTTCATGAAACCTCCAGAGGGATACCTCTCTGGGTGTGACCAGTCCCTACATCGAGGCTTCAGCGTGCTAGTCAAGAAATTCTTAGGCACACCTGAATTTAAGGGACAAAAAATGTTCTTTGGAGATACCTCTTTTCCCTCTCAATCTTCCCGAAGGAGTAAAGCAATTTCTTTGCTTTGTGGTTCAGCCGAAACACAGATGGGCTCATTCAAGGAACTGAGAGAACATACCAGGAAATTCCTAAAATGGAAAACCATAGCAGATTACAGTGAAACAGGACCTTGTTCCTTGCCCACACCTCCAGCCTACCTGGACGTAGCCTAAGCACAGCTTCCTTTGCCTCAAAGCTGTGTTAGATGAGTAACACGCCTGGGCCATTCTCCAGCCTCTGCACACCGACTGCCCAGCTCACCCCTCCAACCTTAGACCAAACCGCATTTCTGCTCAGCAGCTCTTCTCGACCTCACCGAGTCTACCGTGATCCTTGACTCCATGGCCAAGCAGAGTCATTCTCTCTGCGATCCCATGGGCTTCATGACTCTCACTCTGCCAGAAGGTCATTTTGGTCCTTGTTGGCCCCTGGAAGTTACCCTTTCCATCCATTTGGTTTGTCCCTGGGGGTGATTAAGCCAGCCTTTTGCACACTGACCTGTCGCCCTAGATAGCCGCTGCCCGAGTGGCCCCAGGGAGGGCCTCACACAGGCTTGTCCACACCTCTGAGCCACCTTCAGCTGCTGTGACCTTTGAGGTGCTCCCTTTGGCTTACCCCCTGGATTCCCTTGTCAGCTGTCTTGTCTGGTTCTGTTATCCCATGGGGAGTCTGTGTCTCCCAGGACATGAGATCCGTGATGAATGAACTTTGCCAGGCACCCACCATTCCTCCTACCCCTACGGGTCCTCTGGGGCCAGGATCTGCCAGAGTGCCGAGTTTAATTTCTTCTCGGATGTTCTTCAAAAATACACAAAGAGCAGCAAATATAACTTCTCCCAAGGCAAGATGAAAGTGGGTCCTTTGTTTCACCCCCTGTGATCTGTGGAATTATCCCCACCGTCACCAGCCCGGTCTCCCTGTAATTTAGAGGTCTTGCTTGTCTTTGAGGGAAGAATTCCCCCGTGGAAGTCCATAGCCGGAAACCGGCTGCTGAGCGCTCCCTGACGCCAGAGAAACTAACAGACTCCGCCCCCCGAAAGTGCACTAAAGTCGTCTCCCCAGCCAGCCCTTTGCTCTTAGCTCGTTGCAGTCGTGGGTGTCGGGGGGATTGGGTAAGTGTGATGAGGGAATAAGGAGGCAGTGATAAAATCTCAAGTCAGAATAATATTAACCTCAAATGTAATTATTTAATAGCCC
This sequence comes from Meles meles, assembly GCF_922984935.1. NCBI lineage: Eukaryota > Metazoa > Chordata > Mammalia > Carnivora > Mustelidae > Meles > Meles meles. Next base: position 88,302,074 of record NC_060076.1, on the reverse strand, counting down.
ACGTTCACGGATAGAGTAATAAAGATGAAATGTAGAATGATGTAAAGGGGCTCATTATTTTTCTGGCCAGCCGGGTCAGAAATTAGCCTGTGGAAGGTCACAAAAGAACTTCAGAAGGGCCAAGCTTGTTTTCTCAACAAAGCCTTTGGCGGAGATGAACATGTCACCCTGACAGCTCCTTGGAGGATCCGCGCGCTAGCGTTTCACCGTCTTCTCTTCCATGCTTCTGCGTCACGGTGGAAAAATACTTCTGTGTATTGAAGCACTTCATCTGAGAAGACTTGTTTTCTCTTTCATTTATATGCAAGCGCCTCTGGGCCAGTGCCCTCCTAGTCGCTGCTGTCACTGTTCATTTCCTTTGTCCTCCATTCCTGACCGGTGACAGGAGAGAAGGCAGGTGTGCCAAAGCCAGGCCAGCGTGCGCCTTTCCCCTGCGCGCCCTCCCACAGCTTTTCCGGTCTCAGCAGCAGCTCTCTCCCTAGAAGAGTTTGGGGAACCTCAGGGTCCTTTCGGCCTCATGTCCTGCAGCCCTTTTGTTTTTCGTTGTTTTGTATCAAAATGATAGGCGCCAAGTTTAACAAATAGTTGTGTAAAGTTCATTTGGGAAAAAGAGCAGGTCGTGGTACACCTCCCTTTACGTTTTCTCATCCCCAGACCTAACCCCCTTCAGCCGTTTTAGCTGATCCCTTTGGCACTTCATTCCGTATCTCTGCGTATTGTGCTAATAGGGCCATTTCTTGATCTCTTTGGTTTAGGCATTAGCTTCCCACCGTGGAAGGTGGAGATTTCCCTGTTTTCCCCACCCTGCCCCCGCCGCGCGCATGCTGTCTTCCCACCCCATCCCCCACTCCCATCTCCAGTTTTGTTACATCAGGCTTGTGTCTCGACCTGTATTGTTTTAGTATGACCGTGAGAACGCTGTTTGCTTCCCTTCTCTGTACAACTCTGTTTTCCTTGTAATAGTACCGCCTTCTCCTTTTGTTTGCATCGCTTGCCATGTGTTTGTCCTTAATGAAAGCCCAGACTCCGTACCCATTGTCTCCATTGCTTTTCCAACTGTTGAGATGCATCCGGTTCTGCTAATTTCCTTGTCTCCCAGAAGTTTCCCCGCAAAAGCCTTCTTACCTTCTCTGGTCTGGACCGCTTGCCCTGAGGCACACACGTTATAGTGGAGTCTTTCTTTTTGCCATTCTGGGGATCCTAATCAGATCCCCTGTTTGCCGTATCATATATATTTTGGGGGGGGGGGGGGCTTGCCACCTCATTTGGGGGAAGCACATCCCCCAGTATCTTTCTAAGAAAAGGATTTACGGGATGCAGAATGTTCAAGGCCTCGCGTGGCGAAGCAAGTCTTTATTCTAACCCCGACACTTGACTGCTATGTCAGCAGAACTCGAACTCTATGTTGTAAATTTCTCTTCAAAATTGTATAGGCTTTGCTCTGTCATCTTCTAGTTTCCAGTTACTGTTGAGAAATCGGGGGCACTTGTGATTCCTGGTCTTCTCTGTCTGGCCTGTGTTTTTCACTAAGAGCTTATCATCTCTTCAGTTTTGTCTCAACGTTTTACAATCATATGCCTCGGGGTCGGTCTGTTTTCGGCCGTCGTCTTGAACACTCAGGGACTTTTCAGTCTGCAGACTCATGCTTTTGAGTTTGGGGAAATTTTCTAAACTTTTTAAACTTCCTCCCCCTTTATTTTCTTCTTTTTGAAGCTCCTTTCATGCATATGGGATCTCCTGGATTTATCCTCCACTTTTCTTTACTTCTCTTTCTTCGTTTCTACCTGTTTGTCTTTCTGTCCTACTGTCTGTGAACGTTCTTTCACTTTTCTGCTCATGGTTCCACGGAGTTTCTCATTTCCGATGTCATGTTCTCCGAGAATTCTTCTTTATTCACTGGGGTTGCCTTTTCTAACAGTCTTTCTTCATTTCACACTTGGAATTTCTTTTCTCCATGTGGCTATCAGAATTATGGGGGCTGGGGTGGGGGGGTTGCTCTGCTTTTTGTCTTTTCTCCCATTTTGGTCTCAAGTTGCATATGGGATGCCCTTTTTGGTTTGTTCTGGTCTCCATCCTTCATGTTGGAGGTCTTCCTCCAATTTCCAGGAATCCCGGCTTGTGGCTCAAGCACGAGTTGGAATGCGAGAGAAGGCACAGTTGCCCGGAAGCTTAAACGGGCGCGTTGACCAAGCTTTATCCCCTGGCTGGGCTCTCTGAGAGCAGGACCGACATTAGTCTCTGCCAGTGTTTGCTGCGGAGCTGGTCAACTTCCCCAGTGGAAGATCCTTCCAGTTTCTTGCCGGGTGGGGGTTTTGGGGGGTGCGGGGACAGCCTGGTTGTTAGCCTGCCGGGACTTGAAGCAGAAAAGAAGACTGGGTGTCTCGGACTCTAATAGGCACACGTTCCCATCCTTGCTCTCTTTTCCCTCCGCAGCTGCTGGTATCCCTGGGTCGAGAGAGCTTCTGCTCTAGGGCCTCATCAGAGGAGGGAAAAGCCTTCTGGACTTCTGCCAGAATGGGTTGGAGCATCTCCTGGCTCCGTGTCTCTTGGTGTCCCCCGTGCTGACTTCACCATCAGTGCCTTAGGTTTTTCTCTCTCTGTTACTGGATGTTAGCCTCCCCCCACCCATTTTAAAGGGTGAGATTGGTCTTTTAATCCTTTGTTAGTTTTAGAGGGTTTGCGGGTGACCATAACGGTCAGAGGGGATTTGTGCCAGCAGCCTCTGCGTCTCTGTCTGGAAATCGGGAGCGGCCCCCAGACTCGCCGAGGGAGTGACTTAAGAATAGGACTGGAACTAGGACCCCGCCTCCTGGCTCCTTGTTGAGCGCAGGCCCTTTCAGAACGGGCAGCATCATCAGTCCTGGCTTCCTCCGTCGTGTGTTCCTGGTTGGGTGCGAATGAGCTTAAGATGCTGTTTTGCGAAGAGTTGTTCGTAGTTTTGCATTGCCTGGTGGGTCATGGCAAGACTGTACCCTGGGAGGCATCGGGGTCCTCCCAAGGCCTTCGTGCTCTGCAGGCAAGCCCCCCCGCACCTCCGTCAGGGAAGGGCGAGTGGAAACGCTGACAAGACAGTAGGGGCTGGACTAAGTTACCTTGCTTTTTTTTTTTTTTTAAGATTTTATTTATTTATTTGACAGAAAGAGATCACAGGTAGGCAGAGAGGCAGGCAGAGAGAGAGGAGGAAGCAGGCTCCCCACTGAGCAGAGAGCCTGATGCGGGGCTCGATCCCAGGACCCCGGGATCACAACCCGAGCCGAAGGCAGAAGCTTTAACCCACTGAGCCACCCAGGTGCCCTGGTTACCTTGCATTTTTAACTTCTGTGCCTCTTCAGCCTTCCACAAGCACGTGGGGACAAATGGGGTTGGAGTCAAATGCCCAGACTGCAGGAGTGATTGTCCCGTCTGCTGGGATGCCGGGTCCCCCGTCAGGGACCCTCCAAACAAACCTGTAGGTCTCCACAGTGTCTCCTGGGTGCTCGGCAGCGACTCCAGCCCCACTGAGAGCTGTCACTGCCCCGTCCTCCCCCAGTCTGTCCCAGAGCTCTGTGGCACATGAGGGACAGTTCCATTATTTTTTAGAAGGGCCCCAGAGCGATGCTCCTTGGACTTGACGTTTTAGAGACTTTGAGTGAAACAGCTCTTCCTAGTTTTCTACTTAAACTCCTCTTGCCTGCCCTCCCCTGCCTTCCCCCTCTCCTCGCCTCCTTCCCTCGCTCTCTCTGTCTCTGTTTCCCCGTCTCTCTCTCCCTCTCACCCTGGTAATCACACCTGAGTCCCTGGAATTTGCTTTCCACACCTAAGTAATCATACCTTCCAGCACGTCCTCATCCGTTTTCGGAGACTTATCTAATCCCTCAGCAAACACGTGCCCCTGGGCCGGCCCCCAGCCCCCCAGGCCTGTCTAGACCCTGCAGATGGACGTGGCTTCGTCTCCGCTCTCAGGCTGGGACCCTCACCACATCCGTTCCTAGCCTCTCCCGTACTTTCCTTCACTATCCCCGTATCCGCAAACATATCCCGAGGGCCTTCCCTTACGGGACGCTCTGTAAGATGCCAGAGAGGGTGGAAAAGATGGGAAATCTCTGCTCTTGAGAGACTATAATATTTGGGGTTAAGATTGTAGCTATTTATTTGTCAGAGAAAGAGAACACAAGCCGCAGACGGAGGGAGAGGGAGAAGCAGGGAGCTCCACTCTGCTGAGCAGGGAACCCGATGCGGGGCTCCATCCCAGGACCCCAGGATCGACGGAGCCACCCGGCGCCCCAAACTATAATATCTGCATAAATAGACAGGCACAGTGAGCTGGGAGAAGAGCTGGGAAGGACGCCTCACCTGGCGCCCGCTGTGGGCTGCGCATCCCTCAGTCCTGCCCATTTCTTAGGTATACAAAGGGCTCAGAAAATGTATTTTCTTTTTCCAAATGCACCCTTGGAGGGGCTTAAGCATGCTTGAGCAAAGAAGGGTGCCCCGAAAAGGGAACTGCTGTTTTATTAAAAGGTCTCTTTCTTTTTTTTAAAAAAAGATTTTATTTATTTATTTGGCAGACAGAGATCACAAGTAAGGAGAGAGGCAGGCAGAGAGAGAGGAGGAAGCAGGCTCCCCGCTGAGCAGAGAGCCCGATGCGGGGCTCGATCCCAGGACCCTGGGATCATGACCTGAGCCGAAGGCAGAGGCTTTAACCCACTGAGCCACCCAGGCGCCCTAAAAGGTCTCTTTCTAAGAAAGTGTGTGTTGACCACAAGCTTCTGGCCCTGTGTGTAACCGTCACGACCTCTGACGTTCAAGGGCAGACAGGTGTGTTCAGTCCCCGCCTCCCGCTCTGGGACAGAGTTTGTCAGTTTGTTCTCAGATGTCACTCGATCCCGTGGGCCACCCTGTGGTTGAGACAGATTGAAAATTCATTTCCTTGTCTCAGGGATGTAAAAACAGTTGTCAGGACACAGTGGGCTCCCGCGAGAAGCCCTCGCAGGGTGATGTCTGGAGAGACAGGGAACTGGACGTTTTTTCGGACGGAGGCGGAGACGGGAAGGTCAGGCACCTGAGCGCGGGCCTCGGGGTGAGACAGTGACGTGGATTCCGGGGCAGGAGGAGAGCTGATGTTTGTAGAGCACAAACCTGGTAATGTTTCGGAAGTCTTTCACTCTATCCTTATGGAAGACTTCTTTGGAAAACTAAGGAGTTATAGGGTATTTATTCATTAATGCACAATTTTTACATCTTTTTTTTCTGATAACAATCCAGAGAGCGTGTGTGGAATGTCTGCTGTATACCGCAGTCTGCCACGCACTGTATAGATAACGATTTTATCCGGTGCACCTGTTGGCCCTGTCAGGTGGATACCGGTGGGGTTAGTGAAAGGGACCTACTTAGAAACATACATGATAAGAACAGCAAAACGTCCATTATTAGGGCACCTGGCTGGTTCGGTCGGTAGGGCGGGTGATCCCTGATCCCAGGGTTGGGAGTTCGAGCCCCACGTTGGGTGTAGAGATTGCTTAAAAATAAAATCTTTCAAAAAATAAATATAAAAAAGTCACTTGTTACCAAGGCCATTGTGTACCCAAATCAAAAACAGAATAACCTGGCCCCTAAAATGAACTTCTAGATGCTATGAACTTTTTCTTCTAAAATCTGTAACTCTTCAACCATGATGCACACACTCTCAAGTGCATGCTTTGACAGCATTCCTGTTTTTGGATCTCATGAACTGTGACCTTGGTTAAGTAGGAAATGGCCCCATCACTGACGAAAGAAGAACACAGTTAAAACAGCAAATAGTCTAGTCCTTGGAACCCTGTGATACCTCTCAGGCTTAGATCCGTGGTTCTCACATATGCCGCTAGAGAATGTATAAGACTTATGAATTCTCACTGCTTTGCAATGAGAAGTGGAAGTGAGTCTGATATTAGTTAGAAATGCTTTCAGCCTACGTAACGGAAAACGTGTTGGTCAGCACAGAGTAAACTAGAACTTTCCAACCTATATGGGGAAGCCCATAGGTGAGCCACAGAAAGATGAGCAGAGATATTTACCCCCTCGGTCTTCAAGAGGGTGGTGGAGGCCTAGGGCATCTGAAGCCCCTGGCGTTATTCACCTGGGGTACCAGCAGTCTCCTCTAGTGTTCCCAGAGAGCAGGACAACTATTATCATGTCCTGTGAGTGTCAAGACACAAAGAAACCTGGGTAGCACTGGCTTAAAATATAATAAAGGTATTCGCTATCCTTCTGTTCTGCCCTTCTCCACTTTTTGTTTTTGCTTGTCATGTTTGTTGCCCCATGGTTACAGAATGGCTGCCACAGCTCAGACATCATGTCCTCACTCCAGGGGCCTGGGGAGGAATTCCCCAGTTGTGACCCAGCAGCATCCTCCTAATGCTCGTGGCCAGAAGGCGACCACATGACCACCTCTACCACCCCCACCTAAAGACGACTGATCTCCACCCACTACCTAAACTCAAAATTTGGGGTTCTGTTAGCAAAGACAAGGAGCTATGGCAGTTGTGCAGACGACAGTGGGTACAGCCACTGCCAAACACAGCCTGTGAAAAAAGCCAAGGTTTGTGGGTTGTCTGTTTGTTTGTTTTTTTTTAATGAAACAGATAAATTGCTTCTTGAGTAATTAGACTGTTTCACTAAAATACCACCCACCGGATCATTTACCCCCAAAACTAAAAGCCTCCTCTGTGGAAGTGAGCTTGAAACAGAGCATCTTAGACAAGAGAAAGTTTTGTACAAATCTTAGATGGTCCAGGAAATTTAAGTTTTCTCAATAGTCATTTTTATTCTGAGACAGCCGAGCAGCACTTAGGATCTGGTAGCTTTGGGTTCTAGAACTAGGTATGATTTTTTTGCCTTTTTTTTTTTCCTGTTCAGTAGTAGTTGACGAATTTTTCCATTATGGACTACATTTGCGTTAATACTTTTAATTATTCTTTAAATCTGATGACTCATTGGAATGTCATGTGAGACCTCAAGACTTGGACCACAGAACTCATTTTGTTTCATTTCTTAAATGCTGAAATGCTAGTCTTTGTGATACCACTGTGTCCCACCACAAATTTTTAAAGATTACCTTTCCTTTGTTCAACTAAACATTTCAATATAATTCAACCTTGGGCCAAATTCTTTTTGTTGATAACCATGATCCCTGGGGCACCTGGGTGGCTCAGTGGGTTAAAGCCTCTACCTTCAGCTCAGGTCATGATCCCAGGGTCCTGGGATCGAGCCCCCTGTCAGGCTCTCTGCTCAGCAGGGAGCCTGCTTCCTCCTCTCTCTCTCTTTCTCTCTCTCTCTCTGCCTGCCTCTCTGCCTACTTGTGATCTCCGTCAGTCAAATAATAAATAAATAAAATCTTTAATAACCATGATCCCTAAGATTAGCACAGTCTCTAAAACCTGATGATTCCGTTTCTTGACCTAAAATGCCACCTTTCTTTTACTCTTAAAAAGAACCTTTATCTCACTGCATTGACAAAAGAAACATATTTGATTTAGATTATTATGCATAATCACTTGACCTTTCCAAAATATCAGAGCCATCCAGGACCGGCTACATAATTGCAGGATTCCACGCAAAATTAAAAAGTGGGGCCCCTTGCTCAAAAATGATTAACAGTGTCAAGATAGCAGTCGCACTGAAACATGCAAGGTGGACCCTGAGGTCGTGTGCCCATGAAGCCAGCCCGGCCACCGTTTCCAAAGGGAAAGTCGTTTTGCAGTTTCTTCCGGTAACAGTTTGCTTTGGTTCAGCTGTTTGGGGTCTCCACTTCCCCTGCTAAGTGTTCTTGACTGCGATAGTAGTGGGACTTCTTTCTACCGTCTTCACCTGAAACTCCACAATCCACGTACAGCCATGGAGTTCAGTCACACAGCTCTTAGACTTCAGACCATAGTTCCTTAAACCGAGGGCCGCCCACGGTGGGCACAGTGTTTGGTGATGGCAGTTTTCAGGTGCTTTCTTACTGCTATGACCCTAGCGGGTACCACCCCCACCAGGAGACTAATGATCTTGGGTCCCATTTTCCCAGCCACATTAAATTAAAACTTGAGATCTGATCCCCAAGGGGAAAAAGACCTTGAAGAAAATTCTCCCCCCTCTTTCTCAGCTCCCCGCAGTCGGTAGAGCTCCTCCTTTCTCCCATCCCGTGCTTTTCAGCTCAGCGTATCTGAGCACCTGCTTTTCAGATCAGGAGGAAATGAAATCAGTAGCAGTTTTCTTCCCCACTGCCGGTCTTTAAACTTCCTTCTCTGGGGCACCTGGGTGGTTCAGTCCGTGAAGCATCTGCCTTCCGCTCAGGTCACGATGCTAAGGTCTTGGGATCGAGCCTCGGGTGGGGCTCCCTGCTCAGCAGGGAGCCTGCTTCTCCCTGTCTCTCTGCCCCTCCCCCCAACTTGCAGTCTCATTCTCTCTCTCTCTCAAATAAATAAAATCTGAACATAAAAAAATAAAAGCAACTGCTGAACAATTAATTAATTAATTAATTGTAAAAACCACCACTTGCTTCCCTTGTGCTAGTAAGTCGCCGTTCTTGGAGACCTCCTTTAGGGCGAGGCTTGTCCGAGGCTTCCTCAAGGTAACTTTGAACCTGATCAGTGCTTAAGAAGGTATGTGGTTCCACCCTCCCCCACAGAGGCACTTTCCATGGACACCGTGGACACCGAAATGTCTCTTAAGGGTTTCTGGGAAGATGGTCTGATGCCCCGGAGAGGGGACCTTCAGAAATGTGGGGAGCTAATGCTTACTCAGCGCTCGCAAGCACCGGGTCTGCGCGATCGCAGAACAGGGGTGTGTCCCGTGCGCTGCGCCCTGACTGTGCCCGCGCTTCTGCGGAGGGCATGAGGGGTGCCGCAGCGGGTGCCCCCACAATATGCCACAGAAGCGGCAGGACCCCGCCCAGAGCTGCTCTGACTCCCGCGCCCTCCAGGGAGCTGATGGAGCTGCACGGGGAGGCCGGCTGGGGGCTCTTCTTCCCAAGGGGGTCAGGTCAGTGGAAACCCATCCATGCCTACAACAAAAACACCACCATGCCTGGAAGTTACAGAGAGATGATCTGTGGAAAAGAGACTTCAGTGGTGAGATTAATAAAGAAACAGGCCACTTCACAGGAGCCGAGTGACTCCCTGGAGGAAGGACCATGAGGCACAGAGCAGCACCACGGGGCCTTTGAGCTAGAACGCCTCGCAGCTTCCTTGGGACGCTGCCATTCTGGGTTTGTCATAAGGTGCCTCCCGTGAGAGCCGTGCTTGATGACAACAAATACACAGCCTCCTGGGAAGAGAAAGAAACCTCTCGCACGAAGAGAACCCCTCTCTTCCCTTCATCAGGAACGGGGCAAAACCAAACCAGCAGGTGCGGCGGCCTCCAGGAGACCCGAGCCTTCCCACCGCTCCCATGCTATGCTTCCTCTGAGGAAACCGGAAGACTGTGTAGCCCAAATGTCCAGTCCTGACAGGGGAGCTGGCTTCGAGGCTCTCAAAGAATCCCACTGGGCCGGCCACCAGCAACATGACGTCACCTCTGTCTCCTCAGCTGTGACAAAAGAATAATGACGTCTACCTCACAAGAGTCCTGTGAGGACAAGACAGGAACGTGTCTATGATGACTATCGACTCAATGCCTGAAATGTAACCTATATTTAAATATCCATTTTTTTTTAAAGATTTTATTTATTTATTTGACAGAGAGAGATCACGAGTAGACAGAGAGGCAGGCAGAGAGAGAGTGGAGGAAGCAGGCTCCCTGCGGAGCAGAGAGCCCGATGCGGGGCTCGATCCCAGGACCCTGAGATCATGACCTGAGCCGAAGGCAGCGGCTTAACCCACTGAGCCACCCAGGCGCCCTAAATATCCATTTTTAAACAAGATAGCCCTTCAGACATTTTTGGAGATGTACTACAAAAAGTCACCACGTGCACCTAGTGGGATCTGAGGGCACCTAGAACGCTCCTGAGTCCCCAGGGATGAATAGTTCCGTATTCTGTACACATGAGCCTTGGACCTCCAGTTGGGAAGCTGGTTCCAACCAGGGACTGGTTCCAACCAGTGACTCTGAACCTGTGATTTCATTTGAAAGTTCAGGGTGAAAATACCAGGAGCACAGGGTGTCCCTGGAAAGGCTAATGTTCTAACGGAATTTACTTCACCATTGATCACCACCTCTGATGGACAGCCTAGTTTTGAAAGACACAGGCTGTCAGCTGAGTTACTACCAATCATGGACTAGGAATGGTTGGAAGAAACTAACGCATTTCTGAATCCCTAGCACATAGCAAACATACAAAGTTCATCCACTAAAGGAAGGATGAAGTAAATGAGGTTACTCTTAAACCTTTCGATGAACCATAAAATGAGATATTTTTATATATCGCACCATAAAGTGCGATATTTACTAGGGATTAAAAGAGCCAACGTAGTTTCTCAGTAGTTCCATACATAATCCATCCAAATAAAAGAATATATGGATATCTATCCTTCTCCATTGAAAAGAAAGAGGAATTAGTGTTCAAAAAGCACAACAATGGGGATATGTCAGAGGACAGGAGCCACCTGAAAGAACTCCCAATGGCCAAAATGGGGACAGTTTGAGCAATAAAATAACATAGTGTGGAATGATAACCCAAAGAATAAATAGGCGTCCATGCTGATATTAACATATGGCTGAATGAATGGGGGGAAAGAGACAAATTGCCAAAGCAGAAGAATTCCAAGTAATTTATGTAGCTACTCTGTCCTCAAAGAGTTAAAGCTTTCCTCCCCATGCCTCAAGCGTTGGCTGCCCTTGTGGCTTGTATGCAAAGAGAACGGCATGGAAAGAGAGGTAGGAATGACCTGACAGCGTAGAGACCTGGTAAACATCGTCTTAGCCAGGCAGCCAAGGTGCGCACCATCAGCGCAAGTAATCGTAACTGTGTACACCCTCGATAGGGTACTGGTACTTTACCTCTTGTGATCTTCCTCCACAAAACCTATAAATCCTGTCTAACCGTGAGAATCATCACTCAGGGGCACCTGAGCGGCTCAGTTAAACATCTGCCTTGGACTCAAATCATGACCTCAGGGTCCTAGGATCGAGCCCCATGTCGGGCTCCCCATTCAGCAGGGAGACTGCTTCTCCCGCTCCCTTTGCCCCTCTCCCTGCTCGTGGACTCTCTCTCTCTCTCAAATAAATGCACAGATAAATAATTTTTTAAATGTTTAGAAGAAGAAACATCACTCAAACCCAAATCATGGGACATTCTACTAAATACCTATTAAGTACTCCTCAAAAGTGTCAAAGTCTTCTAAACAAGGGAGGTCTGTGAAACCATCACAGTCTGTAGAAACTCAAGGAGATGGGATGACTCCACGTAATGTGATGTCCTGATTCCCAATGGGACCCTGGGACAGAAAAAGAACGTTCCGGAAAACTTACAAAATCCCAAAATACTATGGAGTTGAGTCTTTAAAAAAAAAAAAGATTTGGTGCTTTTTCCCTCAAAGGGACATCACCACAATCGTGTTGTAGCACTTCGTTATAATGTGATTTTAAGGGATTATGTCTGAAAGCGATCTCTTGAGGCTTTTCTTGAAATAAGTTGTACTTACGATACCAGTGGTACACTCAAGGACAATTCGGTAATCTGTCTAATAGTATGGGTCTTTTTTGCAGCTAGACTTAACTGGGATTAATGTATCATGCAGATTGTATTTTAACCTTCCACGGAGTCTCAGTCCGGATGAGTCTGGATGGGGATAATGCCGGCTCTCACTGCTCAGACTTCCAGTCTCCAGAATTGGGGCTTGGACCAAAGAGGGCAAGGAAGAGTTTCCTGCTTATATTTAGTGGTCCATATCGGACAAACACCTATCATTTTATGTCCCAAATGTAGAAAACCAGGCTGTGTGTCTTGAGGGCAAGGTCCATGTCAGACCATGCTCCAGACCCTGCTGTCTTGGGAAATTTTACTCATGGACCGCTCACTTGACAACACTGGTCATCATCACTTCTGTGCTCTTTTTGCATCCACGCCAGCCTTTTTGACCCTCAAGGAGATGAAAGTCAAAGCCGGAAGGCAAATGGTTATCTCTGAAATTGGTTCTGTGTACACTACTGATTTTTATGTCATCATAAACAATCAGCCCATCTCTTCCTGAGAACATAGTACATTTCCTCTGAATTCGTAAACTGTTGGATTAGGGTTCGTTTGCATGACTTAGCCCTGGGTAGACATGTGAAAGTTGGTCCGACTCTAGGATGAATCAGGACAGTGTAGAAATAAGCCACTTCCCCACACATTATAGGCAGTCCTTTTCCTGACACCACTTCCTCAGTCATCTCTCCTAAGGGATGATCCTCTTGAGTTTTCCAGCAGCTTCCTTCCTTTAGGTGATAATAATAGGTACAATGCATTGCGGTAGAAAAATAATACTCCATGAGGCTGTGTCCTCCATTACTGTGGAACGTGGAACAATTCCGTGGAAATAATAGGTATCAGATCGGGTTTTTTGCTTGCAAGCAAGAGAAACTGGCATTGCGGAGGATAGCCGTTGGAGAACAGCAGCCAGTTCGCACCATCTAGCGGGAAGACTAAATTGCTAAGCCATGGAACGAATACAAAATACAGCAGCTCAGGGCATTCGCTCGTTGGGCAGAATGGACAGAACGGCTCCCGTGTTACCCTAGACCCTTGTGCCACCACGTGGGGCATCTGCCACGCCCTTGCTGTCACTGAGCTTGCTTCTAGAAGCTCTCAGACTCGGAGCTTCGCGTCCAGCGGCAGCCAGTATTATTACCAAGTTCCTCCCCTTTTCGTCCATCACTTGTCGCATTCCCCAGGTCCCTCCCCTTGACAGAGTCCAGCGAGCACAGGTGGAGTCCAGAGCTCACCCTTGTGGGCTGACGTGCTGTGGGTGCCTGCCTGGGAGCACCACGGGCAGCAAGCAAAGCCCGGTTCCCCGAGCGCCGAGTGGGCTGCTCCTACCGACAGGAGAGAAGTGCTGGCTGGGCACAAAGAGACGATATTTACTATCACTGATGTGAGCAAGGGAATGAGAAGACTCAGATCTGGCTTCGATGCCGGCGAAAGCCTCTCATATAAAAATAAACATTCCCTTAGATGTGCTCCCGTAGCCTTTTCCTCATCTGTAAAGTGGGAATAATAATCCCGTCTCATAGAACAGTGTTTTCTTCTTGTTTTTCTCAGAAGCCCACTCAGGGCTCTGTGCAACCCCTAACCCCTGCCTCCTTTCCAAATGTCACCACCGTCCTGATTTCTGACACCGAATGTTAGTTTTGCCTGGCTTTGAACGTGACGTAAACAGACTCATACAACATATACTCTTCTGCGTCTGGCTTCTCTGTTCAGTATCCTGTTTGTGTTTCATCCGTGTTGTTTGGTGTGGCCGGGTTTATTCTCGCTGCTGAGTAGGAACCATTCTGTGGTGTCCCAATATGTGTTCATCCGTGTTTTGGGTGACGGACGTGTGAGTTGTTTCTGCATCAGGGCTACTATTTAAAGCTTTTGAGGACGTTCTCATGTATGACTTTGTATATCATGTGACTACATTTCTACGGGGTACACACCTAGAAACGGAATGACTGGCTCATCGGGTATGTATGTGATCCTTTGATCTTCTATTTGCACCGCCCCCCAGCAATATATGAGTTCTGTGTGTCACCCCCTAGCCAGGACTGGACATTATCGTAGAGTTGTTTCATGTTTAAATCTGGATCCCGTTAAGTGTAGTTGAGAGCTTGTTCTGATAACTGCTTAATAATTAATTGTATCTCCACACGGTGGTGAGATAGACGAGACATCTACAGCCATTTTGCATGCTTTTCCAACAGATGGCATTTTGGTACTTTGCTGTTAAAGTTTTTATCTTAGCATGCAAATCTTTACCGGTTGGACAATGTGTTGGACCGTCCTTACTGCATTGAATTTTGTGTGTGTGTGTGTAGCTTTGCTTGGTGGGGCACCTGGGTGGCTCAGTCCCTTTGGCTGGGGTCCTGATCCTGGAGTCCTGGCATCAAGTCCCACATCAGACTTCCTGCTCAGCGGGAAGCCTGCTTCTCCCTCTCCCTCTCCCTCTGCTCCTCCCCCTGCTAGTGTTCATGCATTCTCTCTCTCTGTCATGAATTTTTAAAAAATAAATAAATAAATAAAGCTTGCTTGGTAAAGTGTCCCTTCGGCCACTTCCGAATGGCCACATCCTCTACCAGCTCCCGGGTGTGTTCATGAGATGCATTAGAGCTGAGAGCCCCAGGCCGTGTGTCCCTCCACGCTGTCCCCTGCTCTCTTCCCCATTCAGAGCTCAGAGCACCCTCGGTCTTACCGGGGTCAGGCCTGGCAAAGGCAGACGGTGTTAACAAAGTTTATGCACTTGCCAGCCTGCCAAACCCGGGTCTCACCACTTCTCAGGAGCTCATATGCTTCCTGTGTGAAGCAGTGGGTTATTAAAGTCAGAAACAAGAGGCATCTGCCTTCGGCCTACATCAGGATCCTAGGGTCCTGGGATCGAGTCCCGCATCCGGCTCCCTGCTCGGGAGAGACCCTGCTTCTCCCTCTGCCTCCCACTCCCACTGCTTGTGTTCTCCCTCTCTCTCTCTGTGGCAAATAAATAAATAAAACCTTTAAAAAACAGAATAAAAATAGGGCGGGGGGGGTGGGAGGTTGGGGGAACCAGGTGGTGGGTAATAGAGAGGGGACGTACTGCATGGAGCACTGGGTGTGGTGCAAAAACAATGAACACTGTTACGCTGAAAATAAACAAAAAAAAAATACCACTTACAATATCATTAAAAACATGAAATAGGAATTAAAAAAAATAGAATAAAAATAAATAAGACAGTATGTAAAGTGCCCAGCTTGCTGCCTTCGTGAGGGACAGGTGGTACTATTACTTGGGGTGATGTTATTGCTGTTGTCCGATCTTAGGCCCAGCGTGCTTCAAACTGTGAAATTGTTTAATTGAACAGTGTTTAAAAAAAAAAAAAAACATAGACTCTGAATTTTAAAATAAGACTTAGCCATTTATAAGCATTGCATTGCCCAAAGGTGGAGGAAAAGCAGTCGGCAGCCCAGAGGCTGGAACCACCACACGGGCGTCGCGGGGTCTCTGATCTCGGGGACCTCCTCCACCTCCGCGCTGCCCCCTTCTGGGAATCGCTTTATGATCTCCCAGAAAAGAGCCTTGTTCTCAGGAGTGAACAAGCTTCAATAAGGAAACTGACAGTACACACTGGCGAGAAGGTCAGATACACATTTGGAAACGAGAGGAATCACAGCGTTTGTTCAGAAGAACGTAGGGACGTGCGACCTTGGAAACCTGTAAGAGGGTCCTCGCGGTTGTTCGAGAATAATATTCAGGATGTATTTGTCGAGTTTTTGGGTCCTCATGGGACGCAGAATTCTCCTAATGCTGGAGCTTGATATCCTCATTTGTAAAAAACTGTCTATTAGGGTACCAGGGTGGCTTGGTCTGTTAGGCGTCCAGCTCTTGATTTTGGCTCAGGTTATGATCTCAGAGTCGTGAGATCAAGCCCCGTGTCCGGCTCTGCATGGAGCCTGCTTAGGATTCTCTCTCATCCTCTCCCTCTGTCCCTCTCTCCCTGTTCACACGCTGTTTCTCTCTGTGTCTCTAAAAGAAATTAAAAATCAATAAATTAAAAACTGGCCATTATTATCACAACACCTTGACTTTATAAATTGGGAAACTAAGGTGCATAGAGGTGACGTTATTTCCTCTGCATCTCTGAAATGTGGATGGATAGCCGCAGAATCGAGGTCAGACTCCAAGTCCATCGGCTCTGGGTCCAGTGACCTTTCTGTTGATCGTATCATAGATATTTTAAGAGGTGATGTTGACTTTCTGAAATCATAGACTGGTGAAATTTAAAATTGTTTAAAGGATCATCTGTTCTTCTTAAGTTGTTTTTCACTGAAACCCGGTGCCATCTCGAAGTATAGCTGGGGTGAATTACAGGTTGTCAAGCCCAGGCTCTGTGCCGGGTCTTTTCACGTGCTTACTCATTATGTGCCCGTAGCACGACTGGCCTCAGCCTTAATGATTTCGGCGGGTGTTTGGTTTTCCCTGGCAATTAGTGGGAAATTGTCCTCCCCAAGCAACATTGCACAGAGTGGATTGTCTGAGATCATCTTTCCCACAACATGAGGAAGCGCTTTGGTAAGACAAAGTAGGTCATTAATACCAAGACGGATGAACTTTTATTCATCCAAATGTTGTGGATTTTATTTCCTTAATATATATTATCTTCCATGCGTGAAAGTTATAGGCTGCTTCTTGGTCTTCAGTTTTGGGAGTTGAAAACAATGGGCTCTAACTCTTCGAAGTCAAAATATCCATGTAATGGGATATCACCGTGTAATTTTAATGTGCGCGGATTTAAGAAATTACACGTGGACGTCGGAATTTGAGCGCCTCGTGCTGTTACTCCAGAGTCCCGCGGGGCAGTCCCGCCGGGCTCTGTGGTTCACTAACGTTAAGTAACACTTCGCCAGAAGCAAGAGTGATTCCGATGGATGTGGTAACTCCTGGAGGCCGTACAAAAAATTGCTCCTAATGTTTTCTTCTTGCCGCTGTGAGGCCGTGTTCCGACTGTGAAAAGTCCATCGATTAAATTTTGCCAGGCAGGTGTCAACCCAGCCATTACTGGAAATTAAATGACAAAAGATGACTACAGGAGTTACAGTTTTCTGAATATGGGCCTCAATGGTCGTGCTTCTTAGTTACTTTACTTCCTATGTGTTCTTTGCTGGTGAGGGTGCTTGGATACATGGTTTCCCTCGGGTGGAAATCCTGTCTGGTGGTGTAGGGCTGTGCGGTCCTTTCCAGCTTCAGTGACATCACACTGGTCACTTGAAGTTGGCGCACTCCCTCCACAGCGGGTGTCAGGCATTGTAAGTCAGAGCTAGAAGGACAGTTTTGTTGATGGTCTGGTTTTTTTTGTTTTGTTTTGTTTTTTTAACTTAAAAGCCTGCGGAAGGCAGTACCATCGCATTGTGGATAGCACAAAAAATGGAGGAAGTAGTCGACCAGTGTTTGAAGACCGTTTCCCATCCAGGACAGTTGCAGCTCCTGCCCTTAACAAATGAGTGAAGGGGCGCCTGGGTGGCTCAGTGGGTTAAAGCCTCTGCTTTCGGCTCAGGTCATGATCTCAGGGTCCTGGGATCAAGCCCCACATCAGGTTCTCTGCTCAGCAGGAAGCCTGCTTCCTCCTCTCTCTCTCTGCCTGCCTCTCTGTCTACTTGTGATCTCTGTCTGTCAAATAAATAAATAAAATCTTTAAAAAAAAAATGAGTGAAACTCGGACACATCTTTGTTCCGTTTCTGTCTTATTCATGTAAAGGAAAATACGAAGCAGCCTAACGGGGCTATGCATCATCGTTCGCAAGCGTGGGTTGGCTATGGATGCCAGAGTTAAACAAAAATCAACAAAAGCGTCCTGTGACAATCCATTATATGGACGTTACAGTAAAAATGACCGCACGTTGTTTTCATTTGTCAATTGTGTGCTATACGTTCTTTGTCAGTGAGATGTTTGGTATATATACATGTGTATGCACGCATATTTCTATGCATATGTTTTTCCCAGAATGCTGGTTGTTGCACACTTCTCAGTGTGCCCCTGCTTTTGTCACACTGAAATCCCTAAACTGTTTCTTCATTATCCTCTACAATGATAAGACTAGTAACAGCTAGAATGTATTAAATACAAGTGACCGGCTTGGTCAGAGTCACTTTACTGAAGTCTCACAGATGCCCTTATATAACCAGAGACAGGGAGACCGTGACGAGGTAAGTTGAGGCACCTCCAGTTTTAGTGGAAAAGAAGACATTAATAGGTACCTTCCAAGGGCAGGGAGCGTGGCAGACACCTGCACATGACTCATTCACGGCAACCTTATGGTAAATAAGGGAAGTTACGTTTGCCACTTCATGTAGGTAGTTACTGGAGTCCCAGCTGAGTAACCCTGGTTCGTTAGCAGGGGACTCCCTGAGGAAGGAACCAGAGCCTTCCAGTCCCTTCTCCTAATCAACTCCGAGGGACTAGAACAGCTGCATCAAAGTGACTTATAGTTTGAGAGCATTTTTATGCGTCGCCAGTGAGAAGCTCCGTGTAAACAGGATTTAGACATCTATACGAAAGATGGGCATTATCCAAAATAAGTTGAGTGGGTTTTTTTGTTGTTGTTTTTAAGATTTTATTTATTCATTTGAAAGGGAGAGAGACAGAGCGAGGACAAGCAGGGGACAAGGCAGAGGGAGAAGCAGGCTCCCTGCTGAAATGGGAGCCCGATGCGGGGCTCGATCCCAGAACCTGGAGATCATGACCTGAGCCAAAGGCAGATGCTTAACCATCCGAGCCTCCCAGGAGCCCCTGAAATAAGTTGAGTTTAAATCAGACTCCAAAAATGGGCCATTGAGTCCTCTCGGAGTCGGTGGACTACATGGGGAAGGGTATCATTTCCACGGCAGCTTGTAAACGTATTTGTTTTTACACACGGCAGGCCACATTCGCGTGTCATGAAAAGGCAGGTGTTCGAACAATGTAAAATAATGGCTAGCATGTTTTGTGGGTTCTGCAGAGCGCCAGATCACTTCTTGGTTGGCTTATGCGTGCATTTTCTGGAAGGTGGAATCTATCGTGAGTGATGCGGGGTGCGTGGCTGCGTATCTGACCCCAGTATTCAGGGCTCCGAACGCCGGGCAGGTGCAGCCCATAGAGCCGCCCTGCCAGCCCCTCTGGGCGTGGAGCACAGTCCACACTGAACCCTGAAGGCACGGTCAGGGCCTTCAGCAGGGACCAGCATCCTCGCCCGTATCCGTGGCCATGCTCCCCCCGAGCCGATCGTTCTGGTCCTTGGCCGTTCACAGAAGCAGCCCACCCCCTTTTCTGGGCTGCACATCAATCCTTATCTTCCTTCTGAGCCAGTATTTCTTTCTTTCTTGTTTTGTTTTTAGATTTTAGTATTTCTTTATCACAGCCTAATGTGCTAATTTTGAATTGCCCAGGACAGGTTCCTGCAAAGTACTATTTTCAAAAACGTTACCTAGGAAGTAGGACACATGCAACTCAGCGAAGTTTTATCATGCTAAATAGGTGTGGAAATTATTGTCCTCCTTCCTGGTCTTTGCATGCGTGATTACTGACTGCTCTCCCCTAGAACTCTTTTGCACTTAGAATCTGTATTTAATAAAAATTGTCTGTCCTTATGATATGTGTACATAGTGAAATGATTACTGTGATCAAGGTAGCTAACGTACCCATCCGCACATTGTTACTTTGTTTGATTGAGACCAGGAGCTTGGTTCTCCCTTCCTACATGTTAGCTTGTATGTTTTCTTGACTAGAGATGGGCTCTTGAAGGGAGGGACTATGTTTTGTGTGTCTCTCCTTTTGTTTGTTTGGTTTTTTGTTTGTTTTTACTGGTTGGTTTAGTTTGGTTTGGTTTGGTTTGGGGGAGGTGTTTGTTTTTTTTTTTTAAGGTTCACTCTCTTAGTAACTTTCAGATCTGTAATGCTAACAATATAATGTATTGTTAACAAGAGTCACCAAACATCACATCCTCAGGACTTATGACTAGAAGGTTGTACTACCGTGTGTGTGTGTGTGTGTGTGTGTGTGTGTGTAGTGAGAGCACCTGAAAGTCACTCTCAGTCCGTGGCCAGGACACCATAGGGTAGTGTCAGCGGAGTTCATCGTGGTGCATCTTCCATCTCTATAGACTTACTCGTCCCACGTAACTGCAACTTCGTATCTTTGCCCAACGTGTCTCATTTCCCTGTCTCCCCGCCCCTGGTAACCACCATTCTGCTCTGTGTCTCCACATCTGACTTTTCGAGACCCCACACAGAAGTGAGATCCTGCAGTGTTTCTCTCTCAGTGTCTGTTCGCCAGTATTTCATAAGGGGTGTGTTGGAGCCACCTGCTTCAGAAACGATTCTTTAAAATGTCACTCCCTGGGCCTGTTGGTGATCCTAATGCAGAGTAAAGTTTGAGAATCCCTACTTAAGCAAGTAACCTGACCTTGTTTTCAAAGCATCTCGTTTGTTCCTTAAACTATGGGATGGGTCTTGGGGCGAAAGGGTCCCTGCCTGAGATTAAAGCGAGCTGTGACTGGAAAACCAGAATAAGTCCCAGCCGTTCTCCGAGTCGCCAGTGCTCTCTACCTCCCCGATCATCCCAGCCAGACACCTCCAGCTGCTTGCCCACTGGGGAGCTTTTCAGTCTCACTCCCCCTACACTGCTTATGTACTTAATGACTCGGGACAGGGTGCAGACCTGGCCGGCAGAGACAGGTAGTTTACGGCACATTTTCCAGTTATTCAGATCGGAGTTTATAATGAGTTTGGCATTGGCCTCACCACATATAAGAGACGTCTTGTCATTCGGAACCTCTTTGAAGCCACCAGCCACACTGAAAATCAATTCTGCTTACAGTTTTCCAATAGCCCTGAACAGCCATAATTACATCTGCGAAAAGCAAGGCTGCCTTGTAATCTGTTCTCGTACTATTTTTTTTCCAGCACCTTCCACAGACTTGGTAGTAATTTGGGTGTTGACTAAATGCTGCTGAGGGCAGGTCCCTTCAGCCCTCGGCATTTTTAGCACATCGGTGCAAGGAGGACCCAAGTCAAGTCTGAAAGCTAAGGCATGCATGTTTTCTAATGATTTCTGGAAAATAAAGAAAACCTCAGTGAATGTTTGGTGGATTTTTACTGAAGAAAGGCCTTACCTTTTAAAGTGAGAAAGTGTCATGTTCCACAGAGAACAGGAATGGTACGTTACTCAGGTCCCCAGAATACTCATTTCCTGAAGGTTCCGGTACTGGTGTGAGGGGCTGAGGGAAAGGAGAGTGCGCACTGGTGAGCTGGCCTGTTTCCAGGCAGGGTTTTCCTCTCCACACTGATGGCCCCTGCGTGGGTTTGGTAGGATTATCGTAACAAAGTACCCGCACAGAACTGTATCCTCTCGTGCTTCTGGGGGCCAAAAGCCCGCCGTGTCGATAGTGTTGCCTCCTTCCCAAGCCTGTGAGGGAGAATCTGTCCCACCTTGTCGCCCGGCAGTTTGAGGTCTTTGGCATTCCTTGGCTTAGAGAAGCATCACCCCAGTCTGTGCTGTTCTCCCTGTGTGCCCACCTGGCCATGGGCTATGTTGGATCGGAGCCCACCCTCCTCTAGTCTGAACACAGCCTCATTATTTCTGCAATGGCCCTCTTCCAAATAAGGTCACATTCTGAGGTATGGGGTGTGGGGCTTGGACTTCCACAGACAAGTTTTAGGGGACGCTGAATAACGCTTTGCTTTCCTGGGTTGTTTTTTTTTTTTTTGTCCAATCCTATAGCAAGGAAGCATCAGGAGGTGGCCGAGGGGCCGCCAACCTCCATCTGTAGGACTTACGTCACCGAGGTGCGGTATATGGTGCTGAGGTTGGGAACGAATTCTCTCCTGGCCGTTTTCTCGGACTGGTCCCGTCAGCTGGCACAGCAAGAGGCATTTCCATTTCAGCGTTTCCGATTGGGATTGGCTCCTCTGATCTCAGACTTCAGTTTTCTGGGGAAGTTGAGAGAGGGCCAGCGGGGCCAGGGAATCCGAGCTTTCGGAAGCTGGAAGGACCGCGACAGACTCAAAGCCCCGATGTTTACGGGGAGGAGGTGGAGCCCGGGGAGGTTAGATGGCTCCCCCAGCCCTTGAGCCCCTGTGTCCCCACAGCGCACACGGCTTCTAAGTGCCGGCTTGGTACCAGAGCTTAGCTACCCTGCCTCTTGTTCTAGCTCATTCCTCCACACATCGTACTGCTTCTCCCGCCATGGAGGCCTTGGGTCCCCTGGGATTTAAGAGACACCCCCCCCCCCAAATTCCCATTGCCTTTGTGGTGCCTTGCTAGCTGGAGGGTACAGTCACCTCGAGCTCAGCGCACGCCACTTAGCCGGGGATGTTTCATGGGCTGCTCGTGTTAGAATTAGTCTTGCCCCCCTAAGCCTTACCTCTGGGACCTACTTAAATACATTGTCTGTCAACTCCATGGACAAGCACTCTGGGAAGAGAATGAATTCTGATACTAAGGTCTGCCAGATATGGACAGAAAACATGTTTTCCAAGACAGCCTAAGAGATTTGGTGTTGTAAAGTCCTGGAGAAGTTGCTTTTTGGGGTTTTTTTGGTTTTATGTTTTACAGTAATGATATACGTACTGATTTGCTTCTTTTTAGCCTTCATCATGTATTTCTCCCACTTTTTTCCTTTTTTTTTAATTTTTATTATGTTGTCAGTCACCATACAGTACGTCATTAGTTTTTGATGCAGTGTCCCATGATTCGTTGTCTGCGTATAACACCCTGTGCTCCGTGCAGCACGTGCCCTCCTTAATACCCATCATAGGGCCAACCCATCCCCCTGGCCCCCCAACCCCCGCCCTTCTAATACCCCCAGTTATTTCCGAGTCCACAGTCTCTCTCTCTCTGATTCCCCTCCCCCTTCATTTTTCCTTTCCTTCTCCTAATGTCCTCCATGTTATTCCTTATGCTCCACAAGTAAGTGAAACCATATTGATACTTGACTCTCTCTGCTTGACTTATTTCACTCAGCATAATCTCTTCCAGTTCCGTTCATGCTGATAAAAAAGTTGGGTATTCATCCTTTCTGCTGGAGGCATAATACTGTATTGTATATATGGACCATATCTTCTTTATCCATTCTTCTGTTGAAGGGCATCTCAGCTCCTTCCACAGTTTGCCTATTGTGGCTATTGCTGCTATGAACATTGGGGTACAGATGGCCCTTCTTTTCACTAGATCTGTGTCTTTGGCACAAATTCCCAGTAGTGCAATTGCAGGGTGATAGGGAAGCTCTACTTTTAATTTTTGGAGAAATCTCCACACGGTTTCCCAAGGTGGCTACACCAACTTGCATTCCCACCAACAGTGTAAGAGGGTTCCCCTTTCTCCACATCCTCTCCAGCACACATTATTTACTGTCTTGTTGCTTTTGGCCATTCTGACTGGTGTGAGGGGGTATCTCAATGTGGTTTTGATTTGAATCTCCCTGATGGCTGATGATGATGAACATTTTTTCATGTGTCTGTTCGCCATCTCCTACTTTTTTCAGAGACTAAGTCATTGACCCAGCAGTGCATGAATGATTCACCAACTTAGCTTTGTCTTTTAGCGCAGTACCCACAACAGGCCAGGCACTGGGATACATCTGGATGAATGATTTATAGTTCAGTTAGTAAAAAAGAAGGTGCTGCTCTTGATGCTGAATGTTCGTTATTGAACTATGTATATGCTAACACAAGTCTCAAGTGTGTGGTTCCACGAATTTTGACAGATGTGTACACACAAGTAACTGTCACTCAGACCAGGATAAGAACACTCCCATCACATCAGAAAGCTCCTTCTGCCCCTTCATGGTCAGGACCCCCGAGGTCATGGAGACATTCTCCTTCGTTTTCTTTCGGAAGCTGAACAGTCTTGGCTTTCCCATTTGGTCTGTGATCCGTCTCAAAATAATTTCTTTGCCTGGGGTAGCCGTGTTCCTGCAGCTGTTCTTTATTGTCTTTATCTGCCCACCTAAGCTGAACAAGACTAAGGTCTGGTAATAGTTTGGCCATTTAGAAATGGATCCGTAGATGTCTGTTGTCTCATGGTTGAACCATGGTTGCGCGACTGTCTTAGACACCTGGCAGAGCGCTCCTTCTCTGCCGTGGTTGACGCTCTGGAGGCTGTGTGGGGAGGGCATGGCTCCATCTGTCCACCTGGGCCACATCTAGGGGCCACCATGTATTACCTGGGGTTGGAGGAGTTAGCCTTAGTACCCATGTTCCAAATAAATAGGACGATCCCCAACCTCACAGGGTTACAGTTCCTGACTAAATGAAGTACCAGCGCATGCAGTAGTCATCCCGGTGTAGACATCACTGTCCATGCCACTGGGAAGCCCGTGTGTGGGAGGGCGCTGGAAAGAAAAACAAATCTCCTAGAGGTGTGTGGTGGGAAAGGTCTCTGAGCTTGGAGGAGGGTTCCTTTTCAGAAGAGATTTCTCCCAGCAGAAAAAGACACACACACACACACACACGCACGCACGCACGCACGCACGCTGCTGCCCTGGGTTCTCGGATCCCCCGCGGCTTCCTGTTCCCGCCACACCTGCACCCGGCAGCACGGAGCTGGCGTTGGTCTTCACCGGCCGGTCCCAGTGCTGCTGTGTGCGCCGTGTCTGCGGTGGGCGTCGTGCCCCAGCTGTTCACGTGTGTAGGGAGAGGGGCAAGTCCCCCCCCCCCCCCCGCCCCGGGGCAGAGACCGCAGGCAGCCAGTTGTGCGTGGAGTCCCAGGAGAGGGACTGCCACTCTGCCTGCCTCTGGGAGGAACAGGCAGTCTCCTCGTCTAAAAATAGCAGGAGGGGAGAGCGCAGGAGAGCGGACAGCTGCAGCCGTGGTCCTGTGGTCCTGTAGGGCTGAAAAGGAACCCAGACAGAGCGCAGGCAGCAAATCCTGCCACCGAGAGCCCATGGGGCAGCAGGGCAGGTTAGGAAGGTGTCTGGTGCAGCAGTCGGGAGGCAGTGACCATGGCCTAGGCCTTCCCACTGCTCGGGGCGTCTCACACACTTGCCCGTCCACTCAGCCAAGGAGCTCACCGGGAGAGCGACTGGCTGTGTCCCGGCCCCGGCGTGAGCTTTGCTGCATGCGGACACTCTCGGGGCTGCGAGTAGGAACCCCAGTGCCCAGGCTTCAGAATTCCGTCCCTGTAGCCGCCTCAGCCCCCACGTAGCACCCACCGCCCCACTGCGGCCCCAGTGCGCTGTCCTGAGAGAGGCATATGCTGTGGGCTTGCCCATCACCTCGGAGGTGTCTGAGCCAGGCTGGCATGAGCGCCCCCCGCCCCCCAGGAAGCCTGGATCTCTGGGGCTGAACAAGGATTTACAGCCTTTAAAAGAGACGAGGCTGTGCTTATGGGTTTTCTGCACTCGTAGAGTTTTCCTGTCCACTCTTCTTGTCGGTGAACGTTCTGGTAGCTAAACCGAAAATAGCAGAAAAGGAATTTTTTGCAGAGCGTTCGGAGAAACCGGTCTATGCAAGCAGCTGCTGTCCAGACCCCACCCCCACCCAGAGACAGAGCCCAGAGGAACAGTCCTGGTTCTGCTCCTTGTTCGTCCAGGAGAGCGTGACTGCGGGCATTCGCTCTCATCCGCGGTACCTGCCTTGGCTCTCCCAGTGGCCCTAGGAGATGAGCAGGGCAGGGCCTGTCATTCCTATTTCTACATGAAGAAGCAGGAGCTCGGAGTCAGGACTTGCCTAGACTAGTAACGAATCATCGGAGGGCAGAGCTGTCTCTAAGCCTCTGTCCTGTCCACACGCTCTCTGTTTAATCCCGATGGCAGTCCATTTCTAAAGGGCAAAAACCCCCCAACATGGAACAGCCTAACACATGGAGAATTTAAGCAAAACTTTAAAAAAAAAAAAAAAAAAAAGAGAAAAGAAAGGTTCCATTTAATCCTGTTGGGAACATTTTTCTCAGTATGGCCCAGCAACCATGGCTTTGAATCCAGAGAGGGGACTAGAACATTCACTCCCTGGTGGCCAGACATTTCCAGTCTTTACATAGTCATCATAATATAAATCCCATGTATCAGTGTTCTCATTTTAGAATCAATCCATGGACAAGGCAGGAAAAATGTGGTTATCGCTACAAGACAGAATATAAATATTAACAGCCGTGACAAAGCAGAGATAAAAGAAAGTAGTTTTTTTTTTTTTTTTAAGTGGATCTAATACCAAGTGAGAGGAACGCAGGGACAGAGATGAAATGATACAGGAAATGTAAGATATCCGGTATATGGCTGGTGGAATAGAAAAGGTCAAGTGTATTATTCAGTTACAAACTAAATGAAATATAAATAGCAAACGCTGGAAGAAAGTACAGTGTGGGGGAGGGTCATGTCCTCCTAATGGAACCAGTAAATGATGCTCTAGGTTGAGAATATCTTTTATTCCCTGATTCCTCCAAAGATCTGGAAGGAAGCACCAGAAATGCTAAGAAGAGAGCCATCCCTAGAGAAGCTGCCCCCTGGGGTGGGGTCGGGGGCAGGACAGGGGGTCGTTGCTTTTCATCATTACCGTGGGATAGATTTTTACTGCTTGGATAGAAGAACCTCAAGGCAGTGAGATGATAGGTTTTTGTTTTGTTTTGTTTTGTTTCAGATTTTATTTATTTATTTGACAGAGATCACAAGTAGGCAGAGAGGCAGAGAGAGAGGAGGAAGCCAGCTCCCCGCTGAGCAGAGAGCCCGATGCAGGACTCAATCCCAGTACCCTGGGATCATGACCTGAGCCGAAGGCAGAGGCTTTAACCCACTGAGCCACCCAGGTACCCCGAGAGGATAGCTTTTAAGACAAGAAACTGTGGAGCCTGCTGCCTGTCCCCTGAGCACATGCCCCTGCCTCCCCCCCAGTGAGAATGAGCTATAGAACACTGCTTAGGTCTGCAACAGAAGTCAGAGTGTTCCCAGCTATCAAATCATCGATGACTGTTCTCAGCAAGTCTAGCCAGGCTAGTGCTCTCCCATGAAGCCAAACTGACCGTGCTGGCGACAGAAAGGAGCATTTTGTAAATGATAGAGGGGCCCGTGTGACGTCAGAGAGCCGCTCGTGTCTGCTGTCCGGGTGAGCGCTCTGAGGATCTGGAAGCCGCTCCTGCACAGCTCTGACCCACGCCAGGCCACCTGGGTGCAGAGCGCGGAGCCCAGAGCAGCTGCAAAGGACAAGCGGTTTCTCTGATTTTTCAAGGGAAGAAGAACCCAACTGGGTGGGACTGTTTCCCCCAAAAGACTGGCTGCGAATTAGGCTCAGTCAGCCCTCGGTCTGAATGGAGGGAATAGTGGCAAAAGTTGATGGTGCGGAACCCAGGCAGGAAGCCAGACTCTTAAACCTAGTCATGTAACATTGCTTCTAGAAATGGATCTTCCCAAGCTTCGAGGCGAAGGAGTAGCCGGCCCTCGGACACAGTGACTGGGTTGGGAGGGCACTGAGCCCAAGAGGGATGCTTTCACTTACAGTGACCCCGATAAAGGAATCTGGAAAAAATCAAATTAGAAATGGGTTCTAGATAGGCCTATGCCCAAGAAACCAACAGTACAGTAACAGGGCTGAGTATATCCCCCCCAGACTCCCCCCAGATCAGAACGGAAGAGAAACAAACATGGACTTGATCAGTGGCGCCAACACTTAAGTGAAAATCCTTTTTAGAACCAATCTAAACTTGACTGCTTGAGGCATCTTCAAGGAGGGAGGAATTTGCTGCACATGCATTCCGTGGGTTCGACGGTTTATGCTTTCATTATGTCCCTATTCGTTTAATATTTACACTTAGTTAATTTTTTTAAGTAGCAAGGGACACTCACACATTCAAGTATATTTTAAAAAGGTTTTTAATCACAAATACTTTGTTCTGTGTGAGGCACTTCTTGATTAGGAAAGAGACACCTTTGGGACGCCTGGGTGCCTCAGTCAGTTAAGGGTCTGCCTTTGGCTCAGGTCATGATCCCAGAGTCCTGGGATCGAGTTCCACATCAGGCTCCTTGCTCCGCGGAGATCCTGCTTCTCCCTCTGCCTGCTGCTCCCCCTGCTTGTGCGCGTTCTCTCTCTCTCTCTGACAAATTAAAAAAAAAAAAAAGGTAAAGCTATTATCTTCAGTGGTGTGTATGACCTTTACTAGTCTCTTTGCTAAAAATGTAACAATGTGAAAGAGAATTATTCTTATCGGTTCCAGCTGAAGCCCCAAACAAACCTGCAGGACTTGCAAGGCAAGTGGCTGAAAAGCAGTTGCACAAGGGGCAGCTGCCCACCCACTCCCAGCCTTTCCAGGGGGTTGAAGAAACCGAGACCTGAGTGCGCAGGCAGCATGTGACCCGGAGAGAGAGCAGCCAGGGAGCGGGGCGCACTGCGGCAGGTGCCTTGGAGAGCAGGCCAGTGCCCCCTGGAGTAGAAGGGGACATATCTGTGTCCCCTGGTGTGGAACTCATGCCTGAGATCCTTAAAACTCCAGCGGCAGAGCAAGGGGAGCTTGGGGTTTACAGACGCCCTGTGCCACTCGCTCACTTGTGGCTCTTGTCGGCGCTCTGAGTGTTTCTCTCGTTGTCTGCCTCACGCTGTGTAAGGTCTGCGAGGCGGAAACACTGATTTCCTTCTCTGCTCCATCCTAGCACCCAGACCACAAGGTACATGAATGGGGGGTTGTGCTGTGCAATCACTAATGTCTCCAGCCACCCTGCAGGTTTGATACTATCCTCACTTTCTGTGCCCGGAGCTTGGGGCAGGGTGAGGACAGTCTCCTGTAGCGCCACAGCCCAGAAGAGCCAGAGCTCAAGGCTGAATCCTCTAATCCCGGAGTTCATGCCCCGCCGGTTGAGCCTCTAGCCACCCAGGTACCTGTTTTCCTAAAACGCGTTCTCTTGCAGGGAAGGGACCGGCCATCTCTGTGCTATGGTCTCACTCATGAGATTGTCATCCTCCTTACTCAGTACGTAAAGGCAGATGAGTGAATGGGTTCTGTAGCTTTCCCTCTGTGCCAAGATGTGTTCGCGTCAGGTTATCCGGAATACACTGAATGGGAGTCAGTATCCCTGCCTGATGGTTTGCGCAGGGCTATAGTTCTGGATATTACAGAGTTCTTTCATAGGTCATTTCTTTTAATTAAAATGTTAGAAGCTTAAATAACTATTATTCAATACTATTCTTTTTTTTTTTTTTAATTTTTATTAACATATAATGTATTATGAGCCCCAGGGTACAGGTCTGTGAATTGCCAGGTTTACACACTTCACAGCACTCCCCAATGCTATTCTCTTATTGTGGTAAAATTCACATTAACGGGGCGCCTCGGTGGCTCAGTTGGTGAAGTGTCTGCCTTCGGCTCAGGTCCTGATCCCAGGGTCCTGGGATCGAGTCCTGCATCCAGCTCTCTGTCCAATGGGGAGTCTGCTTCTCCCTCTGCCCCTCCCCCCTGCTCATGCTTGCTCTCTCTTAAAACTTAAAAAAAAAAATTCCCACTTTAACCATTCATAAGTGTACAGTTTGATAGTGTCACGTACACTCACATTATTGTGCAAGTGGGTTCCAGTGGGCTCCAGAACTCTTCATCTTGCAGAACTGAAACTCTGCCCCCATCCCCCACCCTCTGCCCCGGGCAACCTCCATTCATTCCTGTTTCTGTGTCTGTGAATTTGACGGAAGTGGAATTACACAGTATTTGTCTTTTACGGTCTGGCTAATTCCACGTAGCACAAAGTCCTACAGAGTCCGCCGTTAACGTGTGGCAGAACTGGCTTCCTTTCCAAGGCTGATTAGTGTTGGGCTGTGCGCGTCAGTTCTGTGTATCCGCTCATCCATCCGCAGGGATTCGGGCTGCTTCCCCCTACCCTGTGCCGCTTCCCCCCACCCTGGGCCACCGGGAGTGAGGCTGTGGACGTGGGTGTGTCCCTTTGCTAAGCGGCCCTAAGGAAGTGCCAGAGACGAAGCCATTTGAACAACAGCAACGTGTTCTCTCCCTGTTCTGGGGGCTACGCATCCAAGATCAAGGGGGAAGCAGGGTTGGTTTCTCCTGAGGCCTCCCTCCTTGGCTGTCTTCTCTCCTGTCTTCATACCGTCTTTGTTCATGTCTTTGTCCAAAACTCTTATTTAAAATATTGTATTTGTTTATGAGTGAGAGCAGGGGGAGCAGCTGAGGGAGGAGAAGCAGACTCCACGCTGAGCACAGAGCCCAGTGTGGGGCTCGATCTCAGCACCCCGAGATCATGACCCGAGCTGAAACAGAGTCGGATGCTTGACCAAATGAACCATCCAGGCCTTCCCCCCTCCCAATCTCTACTTTTAAGGGGACCAGTCATACTGGATTAGAGCCTCTCCCAGTGATCTCATTTAACCTTGATTACCTCTTTAAAGACCTTATTTCCAAATACAGACACATTGTGGAGTACTGGGCATTAGGACTTTAAGATATGAATGGGGCTTGGGGGGCGGGGGGCAGGGGGAGACACACAGTTTAGCCCATGACACTGGGTAAACAAATAGCTCAGACTGTGTTTTCTTCTTTGGGGGTATATACCCAGAAATGGGGTTGCTGGATCACAGGGTAATTCTATTTTTAATTTTTTAAGGAAGAAAATATATTTATTTGTAAAGTATATTCTGCCTAGTTTTCCCCAAACCGTTCTGGCCATCTTTACTCTCCTCAAGCCGAGATCTCGGCAGCCACATCCAGCACCGTGTACTGCCTTCGTTTTTGCTGGATCCAGGGATTATTTCCGAGTTCGTAGGCCCCTCTGCCTTTGCTGCCTCAGTTTCTACAATGGCAGATTTCGAAAACATCCACTAGCTGGCCCTAGAAAAGGTGCTTGATTGGAAAACAGGATTCAGATCCTAAACTCTACTCAGCAGCTGTGTGACCAAGTCCCTGCGCCTCCCTGCCTGGTCTTCAGATCCCTCATCTGTGAAGCAGACGTGTTGGGGGGACAAATCCAAGGAGGGGGGGTGGGGACAGGGAGAGATGATGTAAACAGAAGAGGTTGGGGCGCCTGGGTGGCTCAGTGGGTTAAAGCCTCTGCCTTCGGCTCAGGTCATGATCCCAGGGTCCTGGGATCGAGCCCCGCATCATTGGGCTCTCTGCTCAGCAGGGAGCCTGTTCCCTCCTCTCTCTCTGGCTGCCTCTCTGCCTACCTGTGATCTCTGTCAAATGAATAAATAAAATCTTTAAAAAAAAAATGAACAGAAGAGGCCAAAGAGTGGTGGGTGCCCTAGAGGGAGGTCCCCGTAGCTGTGCCACACCAGCTGGTCCTGTGACTCTGTAGACGGTTCCCCGGGCTTCCGTGCACCTGCACGTGGTCTGTTTACCCCGCAGCGTGGAAACTCAGAGCCCAGTTCTGTTGTGTAGCCAGGTCAACTGGAATGTTTTTTCTCTATTAAGAAAAACATGGTTTTTGAATGACTGGAATCTATTCAAAACAGCTCTACAATGTGACCTAAACTATTCTCTCCATTTCTGATATTTCTGGTGCTCACTTCGGCAGCACATATACTAAAATTCTGATATTTTTGGTACTGTGCACGGAGACCAGTTTTAAAACCATGGCCCTTAGGTGCTTCATGAAATTTTTTTACTTAAGATATTTCACAGACTCTAAAACTGACCCCAAGTAGACAGTTCTGTGGCTTTAGTCTACTCACCAAGTTGTGTATTGCTAAAAGCTAATTTTAGATCGTTTTCAATAGCCCAGAAAGAAACTCCACACCCAAGAGCAGTAACTCCCTAGTCCTCCCCTGCTCACCTCCACCCCTGGCCACCATGTGCCTTCCGTCCTCTAAATTGGCCTCTTCTCTACATTTCACATCAGTGAAATCACACAATACGTGGTCCTTGGTGACCAGCTTCTTTCATTGAGCACAAACGTTTTTGAGATTCAGCCATGTTGTTGGCCGTATCGGCACCTTGGTATTTCTTATTGCTGAATCATAGTCTGTTGCAGGAGTTACTTATCCATTCACCAGCTAGTGGACAGTTGGGTTGTTAACACTATGGGACTATTCTGAAGAATGCGACTGGGAGCATTGGTGGGCAAGCTTCCGTGTGGGCACATGTCTTCATTTTTCTTGGATCTGCGCCTAGGAGTAGAATTGCTGGGGTTTGTAGTTTTAAGGATCCACCAAACTTTCCCAAAGCCGTTGCCCCCTTCTCATCAGGTCCTCTCCAGCTCCTTTCTCACCTGTCTTTATGACAGCAGCTCGGGGGCGAGAAGGGGTAGCTCCCCAGAGTTCTTATTTGAGTTCCCCTTAGGATGAATGATGTTTAGCATCATTTCATACACTTACTGGCCATTTGTAGTTCTTCTTTGCTGGACTCTCCATATCCTTTACTCATTTTTTAATTGGGTGATTTGTCCTTTTATTTTTCTAAGAGTTCTTTATATAACCTGGATAGAAATCCCTCTGAGTCTCATTTTCATCCCCCAAATAATGCTCAGACTATGCTGTTGAGATAGGAAAGTTTTCCTCATACATGTGAAAAACAATACAAATAAAGTTTGATTTTGATCAAATTTGACCATAGAATGCTGAGGAAATCCAGTGTTTGTCTTTTGTAATCACAGTGTATTTTAGCTAAAATAATTGGTAAATCCCAAAGAATACCCTCATTTTTTCCCCTAAATCATGCTAGCTTACTCATGGTTACCCAAAATAGAAGATAAATATTAGACTGAAAATATGTACATAATGGATTTACTTTTAGGGGAGTGACTCAGGATCACAACAGGACGGCAGAAGAAGGAAGAGGACTTTTAGCTGTATTTTACATCACATGTAGTATTAAAAAATTAAAAAATTTTTTTTAAAGATTTTATTTATTTATTTGACACAGAGATCACAAGTAGGCAGAGAGGCAGGCAGAGAGAGAGGAGGAAGCAGGGTCCCCGCGGAGCAGAGAGCCTGATGCGGGGCTCGATCCCAGGACCCTGAGATCATGACCTGAGCCGAAGGCAGCGGCTTAATCCACTGAGCCACCCAGGCGCCCCAAAAATTAAAAATTTTTTAAGCAAAATCACTTCCAGGGATGTCTGACTGGCTCAACAGAGTGGGCAGCTCTTAATCTTGGGGTCATGAGTTTGGGCATAAAGCTTAAAGAAAAATCACTTCCAGAATATTCTTTTATACTCTCAGTCTTGAAAACCGAGTTCTGAACTTTGTCCAATAAATGATATATTCATAAAATAACCCAGCAGCCTTTAGGGATTTTTTAATTATATAAAAATAAAATACGAGCCAGGAATAAAAATCAGAAGTCATCCCACACTTACCTATTTTCTGACCACCTTTATTTCGAGCTTTGATGCTTAAGTAGATAAGTAATTCCTGTTTGGTGGGTGACATTGTAGTCATTGAAAAGCAAAAGCCAATTAAAGCCCGTCACTGCCTCATTACTTTTGATCCAGAAAAGGACGAGCGATGGTCGTTGGCACACAGTGTTCTCAGAGAAGCACCCTTGAAAGCTGATGGTTTACTAAACCAAGAAATCTGTAAAGGGATTCTGATGCACATTTAAGTTTGACAACCGGTGGTACAATTGGACCTTTCATGCCTAAAAGGAAAAGAGAAGAGTACAGAGAGAGAAACCAGTACTGATCGTGCACAAGGTTATCTTTGTAAACCAGCAAAGCACGCGTACTCTTAAGTGGCAACCCCAAGCAGCAGGAACCCACTGCTGAAGGTCAGAGCTGATGGGTGGGCCTCTAGGTGAAAGCCCTCCACCCTCACATCCCTTCTCAGAAGTATAAACAAGTGTCCCATGCAGGGAAGCAGGGAGATACACAGCTAGTACAACCGAATTCCTTAAACTCAAGCGAGCCTATCTCTGGGTAGGACCGTATTACCTTTGAACTCTCAAAATCGTTTTTTAATCCCAAAAAGCTTTCCTGAACTCCATGTCTTTAACTTGGAGGTTTCCGTGGATCTTGGTCTGGAGGCCACGCACTCATTATTCTTCTTTGTCTTTTCCAGTAAAGGGTTACCTTCCAGCTCAACATTTACCTTGGAAGAGGGGACCATCTACTTGACTTCTGAGCCGAATGCTCTGGAAATGCAGGACGATAATGCCTCCGTGCTTGATGTCTATTTAGTAAGTAATTTTAGTTTCTTCCCCCTTCCTTCTGGTTTACGGATGGGCCCAGGACCACAGTTTATGCAAGAATGGGTTCTGCGAGGCCAGGCAGGCTGGGGTTTTAAAAGAAACCATGGCCCTCCATCACTGGCACCATGGGGGCGCTTTTCACAAGCCCTGCCTTCACACAGTTCATGCAGAACATTCCAGAAAAGTACATAGGGTAAGAAGCTAAATGCCTCTATGTAAGAAGAGAACGGATCCCCTAATTGTGAGGCGAAATGGGGCTCCTCTGGGGTAACGTCTTCTGTGACTCCAGTGTATCTGCCCTGTGCATGAATCTTCTGGAATTCTGGGTTACTTCCTTGGTAAATTGGTAGCTTAAGAGGCCCACAACAGGGTTGTGGCAAGAACCGGAGGTCAGCACCAAAGAATCTTGGCTATCTCCCTCTGTTGTCACCAACTGGGGGGGCGCGACCTGGGCAGGCACCTCTCTGTGTGTCCCTGTTTGCCAAAGGAGG